>NC_040084.1:94772735-95075765 GCF_003369695.1 Bos indicus x Bos taurus | reverse complement strand
TTATATTATGTCTTTTTCACTTTATTCACTGTTTGTTGTATTTTTTAGATTCCACATATGATATCATACAGTATTTGTCTTTCTCTGACTTATTTCACTTAACATAATGCCCTTCGTGTCCATCCATGTTGCTGCAAATGGCAGTTCCCTTCTGTTATATGGCTGAAGAGTATCCCATCCACATCTTCTCTATCCATTCATCTTGATGGACGCTTAGGTTGCTTCCATATTTCGACAATTGTAAATAATGCTGTTATAAACATTGGGGTGCATGTGTCTTTCAGATAGTGAGGTTTTTTCCAGATGTCTGCCAGGAGTGGAATTGCTGGGTTATACGGTAGACTGTCTTCCACAGCGGCTGCACCAATTTGCATCCCCACCAACAGTGTCTTTGGTCAAGAAAACTTAGAGGCTTTCTTGCCAACATTTCTCAGTGTTCTTGTTCTTTTGAGAATGGTCATTCTGACAGTCTGATACCTCACTGTGGTTTCGATTTGCATTTCCCTGATGATTAGTGATGTTGAGCATCTTTCCACATGCCTGTTGGCCTTAGCATTTCCTCTTTGGAGAAATGACTGTTCATTCTTCTGCCCATTTTTTAAGTTTTTTTTTTTAATGTTGAGTCATATGAACTGTATATATAGGTTGAATATTAATCCCTTGGGGCTTCCCTTGTGCCTCAGACAGTAAACACGGTAAACAATCTGCTTACAACGCAGGAGGCTTGGCTTTGATCCCTGGGTTGAGAAGATCCCCTGGAGGAGGGTGTGGCAACCCACTCCAGTATTCTTGCTGGAGAATTCCATGGACAGAGGAGCCTGGCAGGCTGCAGTCCATGGGGTTGCAAAGAGCTGGACACAGCTGAGCAACTCACACACACACGCATTAATCCCTTATTGGTCATATCGTTTTCAAATATCTTCTCTCATTCAGCAGGTTGTCTTTTTGTTTTGTTGATGGTTTCCTTTGCTGTGCAAAAGCTTTTAAGTTAAATTGGGTCCCATTTATGCTTGTTTGTTTCCTTTGCTTAAGGAGATGGATCCAGAAACGACTGCTGTGATTACTGTCAGATAGTGTCTGGTCTTACATCCTCATAAAATTTTACTGTTCATAAAATGCTAGAATATTATTATACTAAATATGTTCTAAAATACATTGTGTGAATATTTGTTCGTTATTAAAGATAGTTAGTTTTGCCATATCCATCTATCAGGGATCTTGAATGGACAGGCAGGAACCTTACAGCTATGGGCCACCACCCTCCTTCCCTCTAGAAGTCAGAAGTAAGAAGCAGAGAACCTTGGTCCTCAGCTAGAAGCAGCTGTGCCTGGAGAGGGGCTGGAAGGTCTCTGATTTTAGCTTTTGTGAAGCTCAGCTACATCCCAATCCTTGGGTTTTGCGAGACTCAGCTTGATAATAAATTCCTCTTTTTTGCTTACTCTAACAGAAGTGTGCATGCGTGCTAAGTCACTTCAGTCATGTCCAACTCTGTGTGTGTCCATGGACTATAACCCAGGCTCCTCTACCCTTGGGATTCTCCAGACAAGAATACTGGAGTGGGTTGCCAAGTCCTTCTCTAGGGGATCTTCCCAGCGATTGAACCCATGTCTCTTATGTCTCTGGCCCTGGCAGGTGGGTTCTTTACCACAAGTGCCACCTAGCAAGCCCGTATTTCTACTAATTAGAACTAAGAGAGACTAGATTTATCTGCTGCTGAGGAAACTTTCAAATTACTCAGTGCTTATTATGTGTCATGCAATGTAGCAATGCATGATTTACCTTATTTAATCCTTAAAAACAACGCCACAAGGGAGGCATTATCATGATTATTATTACCTGCACTTTGCGGATAAAAAATCAAGATTTAGTAAAGTTTAGTCATTTGTTCCAAATCACCATCTATTAAGTGGCAAAACTGAGATTCAAACACAGAATTGTTGATACAAAAATATATGCTATTGACCATATTATTTATTGAAACACCTATAAGCATATTATGTACCAGAACAAAATATTTGCATTTAAAAACTTTTAATGAAAATCTTCAAGGATACACAAGAGCAGAAAAATCAGCCTAAGAAGCCCCAGTGACCCACGGCCCAGCTTCTCTGTTTATCAACATTTTGCCAATCTTGGCTCATCTACCCCTCCCGGCCCCCACCTTCTAACTATGGTTAACATGTTGCAATCTTACATTAACATGGTACATATGTCACAGCCGAAAAATCAAGACTGGTGCATTAACTAAACTGCAGGCCTCACAGATTTTCCTAGTTTGTACCCCGTGTCCCTTTCCTGTGTCGCGATCCCATCAGGGTTCGGCTTCACCGCTGCACTGTTCAGTCGCGCTGTCTCCTTAGTCTCTTCCACTTTGTGTGTTTCTCAGTCTTGCCTGTTTTTCTTGGCCTAGATGATTTTGAGGTGTGTTGATCAGGTATTTTGTAGAATTCCCTTAAATTTGTGTTTGATGCTTTTCTCATGTTAAGACTGGGGGTTACAGTTTTTCAGGAAGAAAATCAGAGGTGAAGTGCCTGTCTCATCACATACAGGGTACCTGGTCTCAACATGACTTATTTCTTATTTAATCCTGACCACCTGGCTAAAGCAGTATTTTCCAGATTTCGCCATTGGACAGTTACTTTTTCATTCTGTACAAACTTATTCTTTGGAAGCAAGTCACGAAGTACGATCCACACTCATGATAGGGGACTTAGTGTTACCTGGACTGGCCATAAATTTGGAATTCTTCTATAAGAAAGACCACAGGTGATCTTAAAATATTCCATTCTTCTTTGCCAGTAAATGGTCTAGGGATGGGCATGTGTGATGATTCTAGGAAAGATTTTTCTCCTTGATGAAAAGAAACAATTATGCCAGGAGGAAGCTTCTCCTTGTCTTCTCTGCAACAAGTGGAGCCTTCCTCTCCTTGGTTACGTGTATCCCTTGGAGTGACAGTCACTATCTTGGGGCCGAGGCAATAAGCCAGGGACGCAAAGTCAATGGTATTGGGATGGCCAGAGTTAGAAGAGGGTTGAAGGCCTTGAAACTATCTACCTCCAGCCTTCTTATTACACGGGCCTAAATGTCTTTATTTTTATGTCACCCTTAATTGCTGTTCTGTTGTGCTTAGTCGCTCAGTCCTGTCCGACTCTGCAACCCCATGGACTGTAGCCCGCTAGGGTCCTCTGTCCATGGGATTCTCCAGGCAATAATACTGGAGTGGGTTGCCATGCCCTCCTCCAGGGGATCTTCCCAACCCAGGGATTGAACCCAGGTCTCCTGCATTGCAGGCAGATTCTTTACCATCTGAGCTACCAGGGAAACCCAAGAAACTGGAGTGGGTAGCCGATCCCTTCTCCAGGGGAACGTCCTCAAAAGCATTCCCAGTTGATACAGGAACCTCATCCATCTTTTTTTTTTTTAAACAACAGTAGCTGTCCTCATCTAGGACATGGCACACACATTTTTTAAATAAGTAAATGGACTAAATTAAGAAGCTATTATAACCATAAAACCATCAATATCACTAAGGCCAGAATATTTGGCAATTAGATTCTATACTTCCATTTCTTCTCTCAAAGAAATACAACAGAAGTATATGCATTCTGCCATTGCAGAAAAAATTAGTATGATTAGTTGACAGCAGCAAAAATTCTTGATGTGTATCAAATTCAAATTTTTATATATATATATAATTATTTATTAATTTTTAGGACTAATTTATTATTAAATCTTAGGACTTATTAACCAAAATATCTCTTTGCCTTTGATTGAGGAAAATAATGGAATGCCTACCATATAGCAATGAGAATGAAAAACTACCATCCATGCAACAGCATGGATGACTCTCACATGTATAATGTTGAGTAACAGATGTCAGACACAAACGTATACACTGCATTGATTATATTGATATAAAGTTAAAAAAACAAGCAATCTAATCTCCACTGTCCAAAGTTAGAACAGTGTTTATCTGTGAGCGGTGGTAACAGTAAACTGTTTCCACGGAAGGGCTCTGGGTTGGTGATTTTTTCTTGATCATGGTGCTGGTTACAGAGGTGTGTTCAGTTTGTGGCAGCTCAGAGATGTGTACATTTATGACACACACTTTTATGTATACTTGATAAAGCTTGCTTTAAAAATTCACCCTGAAAACGTCTACCTCTAGCATCTTATTAATCAACTTTGGGAGTGGATATGGCAACCCACACCAGTACTCTTGCCTGGAAAATCCCATGGATGGAGGAGCCTGGTAGGCTGCAGTCCATGGGGTCGCTAAGAGTCAGGCACGACTGAGCGACTTCACTTCCACTTTTCATTTTCATGTATTGGAGAAGAAGTGGCAACCCACTCCAGTGTTCTTGCCTGGAGAATCCCAGGGACAGAAGAGCCTAGCGGGCTGCCGTCTCTGGGGTCACACAGAGTTGGACACAACTGAAGCGACTTAGCAGCAGCAGCAAACCTCTTCAACAGTGTTTCGTAATTCAGTTGTTACAAATAGTATTTCCCCACAGGTTTAGTGTTAGAATAACCGTTTGGGTAGAGGCCAACTGGTAATAATGAAGCTGATAGGCTATTTATTTCCCATTAAACAAGAGCATATAATTATCCCTGTTATACATACACAAGGCTGAAACAGCTTTCAAAAATAAATATAAAAAGATAAAAACATAATTGAGATTAAATTCTACTTTAAATCCATCAGATTGGTGGTGGTTTAGTCACTAAGTTGTATTTGAAGGTGAGGAAAAGTGGCTTAGTTTTAATAAAAATGGACTGTGACCCAGGAATTCTAATAAAGGCTAATGATATTTAAGATTGAAGGGAGATGCATGCAAAGAGTAACATGGAAACTCGTATTACCATATGTAAAATAGATAGCCGATGGGAAATTGCTGTATGGCTCAGGAAACTCAAACCCAGGTCTATATCAACCTAGAGGGGTAGGATGGGGAGCTAGAGGGGAGGGAGGTTCAAAAAGGAGGGAATATATGTATACCTGTGGCTGATAGCTCAGTTGGTAAATAATCCGCCGGCAAAGCAGGAGATACTGGTTCAATTCCTGGGTCAGGAAGATCCCCTGGAGGAGGGAAAGGCTACCCACTCCAGTATTCTGGCCTGGAGAATTCCACAGACTGTATAGTCCATGGGGTCATAAAGAGTCGGACGTGACTGAAGGACTTTCACACACACACATGGCTGATTCATGTTGAGGCTTGACAGAAAACAAAATTCTGTAAAGCAATTATCCTTCAATAAAAAAATTAATTAATTAAAAAAAAAAAGAGCGAAGGGAGAGAGGGATGGTCTCAGAAAAGATAAGCATTCAGGTATTTCCTGACAAAGTTGCCCAAACTATCTACTTAATGTTCTTTTACAAGGAATTCCCCACCTCCCCCATCTGCTTGTTCTCATAGTATAGTGATCATGCAAAACAAAATGTGTATGTGTTCTGAAATGTCTTTTTTCCCTCTTTTTCATTGTGCTTTTCTAGATTCAAGGTAACTAAATTTCAGAACCATCTGCTTTATGTATTTTAACATATAATCATCCAAACAAGTTTTGAGGATAACTTTTCCTGTTTTCACAGACGAGGGCTCAGAGGCACAGAAAAACTCAGCGACATGTATGAGATCCCAGAGCTGGAAAGCAGGGAGCTAACATTTGGACCCAGGCAGACTGGACCCAGTCAGGCTTGTCATCACTTTTCTGTAGGGAGAACAGTGTTTTCCAAAAGCATATTCAATAATCTCACCAATAGACCCTTTTGTGTTGTCTCTGCTACAAATGAAGCAGAGCTATGCATACCTGAGAATATGAACTGACCATAGTTGCAGGCTTCATCGTTCTTCATCTTTAAAACCTACCCTTTTCCTGTCTGTAAAGGTGGTTGAGAGAATGATTGCAGTAAAATCAGAAGGCGTATGTCAGAGTTTTTCGTTTCTCTGGAGCTAAGAGAGGTTTAATGTGTAACTATGAAATTGAGCAAGCACATTATTTACCATCTTTCCAGAAAAGTGTACTATTATGTCAAATCACCTCTATTATAAATGTTGTTTTGCGCTCACTCAGTCGTGTCTGACCCTTTGTGGTCCCATGGCTTGTAGCCCTCTAGGCTCCTTTGCCCGTGGGATTTTCCAGGAGCGCATACTGGAGCGAGTTGCCATGTCCTCCTCCAGGGGATCTTCCTGACCCAGAGACTGAACCCGTGTCTCTTGTGTCTCCTGCACTGCAGGCGGGTTCTTTGCCACTAGTGCCCCGTGGGAGCCCCCCGTAGATAATGTTAAGAACAATATAATCGTTAATAACTTTGATTGGCACCTTTGTTGCCTATTATCAGTTAGTGTTCACCAAAACGGATTTCTCAACAAACTTTTTTAAGTTAATTATTATGCCTACTTAGGATGCTTGAAATTTTATAATAATCACACTAAATTTCACAAGGAAATTGGGGTTCCAAGGAATTCAGAAGTTTTGACCTTAGACGGTGTTAAAAAAGGGACTTTCTAAAGAACTTAGCATAATTCTAAAAATCAAGTTTTAGTACACAGGTATTTGTGACTGGTCAACTCTCTTCCATAAATTAACATGTGATTCTTTTATGCAGTTAGGAAAATGTAAGTTAATACTACCTTTTCACATATTTAGGACTTTGTTAAAAAGACAGCAGTTAATTTCTCCCGTATTCAGCAGCCAACCTCTCTTGTTCTATACAACCAAAGTGTGCTAAATCAAATCGTGTCAACCAGATTCCAGGCAGCAGAGCCTAGGGAAGATGTTGCCTAGATATTTCCTGTTCTCTCCTAGCTTCTCTCACCGTTGGACAAGTCAGCTCAGTGGCTGCCGTGTGGCGCTCCCAGCACTACACCGTCCCATCTTTCTGACGCCGTCTGGAGAAACATACTGAGCATTTGCCCTAACTCCACTTTTTAAACAATTAAAAAGATTTTCCTCCACTTAACACTCTTTGTGGTCACTGTCCAATAGTCTTTCTGGTACTTTTTAAACTCTGATATTCTAAAAAAATTTTCTCTCACTTTCGTGTTAAAACGCTAACGGACAAAAAAACCTAAGGTAAATTGATTTAGACATGCCTGAAATACAAGACTCATTAACATTTCAGGACAGCTGGAAATCCTAAAGGAAGGAACTGTATTCAACAAGTTGTGGCACTGGAAAAGAGACTGAAAGTCTCTCAATCGTATCTGACTCTTTGTGACCCCACGGACTGTGGCCTGCCAAGGTCCTCCGTCCATGGAATTCTTCAGGCCAGAGGACTGGAGTTGGTAGTGTTCCTTTGTCCAAAGGATCTTCACAATCTAGGGATTGAACCTAGGTCTCCCGCATTGCGGGCAGACTCTTTACCATCTGAGCCATCAGGGAACCCCAATGACTCATCAGAACTGTTTGCACGGTTATGTGAAAATCAAAATTGGGTGGTTTGAGTTATATGGGTGGGAATCATGATAAATATGCCAATGGAAGTTTCTAGGTTTAGGAATGCATGTGCAAGTGATGTTGGTACACAGATGCTGTGAATACGCACACCATAGGGAGGCAGGTGAAGTGGGGTTCGAGAAGATTCCACCTAACATCCTGAAAGTTCTCTTTTCTTTTGGAAAACTCCTGCTATCTGAACCCATCCTGCTAACACCATCTTCAGGAAGGGAAGCAAAGCCTCCAAAAGGGTCCTTGTTTCTGCCTGCATCAACCACAGAACTAGATGCAACAAAACTTAATCTCGTCATGCCGCCTCCACCAAGACTGACTTTGATTCTGTCTGTTCTTACCTTTCTTTTTGAGATAAGTTTAAACAGGGATTGTCATAGGGAATAAGTCCCAAGTAAAACTGACTTCTTAATAAAAGAACACTTGCCTTAATAAGAAAATGTGACAAAGTCTAAATAAGGAATGATGAAAGCTGCAAAGCAGCACACACCTTTTCCATTTGGTTGTTTCTAATCCTTGGTGCTTTTAAAAACTGAATTTTTGGGTAATGTTACATGGTTCTCTTCCATATCTTCTTCACCAATAGAGCTGGCTGGTATGCAGATATTATTTGTAAAGCACAAATATTACCAAAGTTCCCACCCTGGCATATTGATCTAGTTGAAACAAAACAAACGATACCTTCTCTATCAAACCCCCATTACTAATAGGAACAAGAAAAATAAGTATCTAGACTATTAGATTGAGGATTTAAAAGCATATTTCATTCTATTTTTAATGGAATAAATTGGCATGAAAAGGTAGGAAAACCAATTACATTTATGGTTTTAAAGTGAAAGTGAAGTCGCTCAGTCATGCCCAACTCTTTGCGACCCCATGGATAGTAGCCTGCACCAAGCTCCTCCACCCATGGGATTTTCAAGGCAAGAGTACTGGAGTGGGTTGCCATTGCCTTCTCCAGGGAATCTTCCCAACCCAGGGATCAAACCCAGGTCTCTCACATTATGGTTTAATAAAGGTAAATAAAAGCCAAATTATACCCAACAGCTAAATTTTTTTAATTCTAGGGTATATATACTGGGGGCGGGGGGTGGGGGTGGGAATAGCACAAGAAAGTCAGTTCAGGGCTTTTTTATGAACGAATGATACCCCTGTCTTTCCCATGAAAAGCTTCTAAGCAATTCTGTAAACCAAACCGGTCACATAAGACATAGGATGGTGGCAGACTCTCACACTTGTTACTTTTAATTCCCAAGGGGTCAGTAGCTAATATTTTCACTTCTGGGTAAGAGAAAAGGCATTCTGGTCCATTAATTCGCCTACTCGCTCCTGGAGGACATTAACCAACTCTGCTATCACAAAGACATGGGTGTCATCAATGTCCTGAATGATGAACTTCTTCCCGAGGGCGTTTGACTCGTCCAAGTACAGCAGAAACTGCTTCATGGCAGGGTCACTGTCGAGATAAAACACGTGATGAGACAAGTACAGCAGCAACTGCTTCGCGGCAGGGTCACTGTCGAGATAGAACATGTGACAAGGCGACACCTTGCTGTCTAGGTGTGCCAGCGACCTGAACAATGAAGACTGAGCACAGACTGTTTGAGGACAATTTCAAAAGTTGTCAAGTGTTCCCCACCCCTCCCCTCTCTTCTCTGCCCCAAGGGCTGACGATTCACAGATGCAGCTTCATTGAGAACAGTTGGTGGAAGTTTAGAAGAGGCCGAAGATGAGATTTTAAATAATAATCTGTCAGCGACAAGTGTAAAAGTAAAGCAACAGTCACAACTCTGTAGTTAACAGGGACCCAAAGCACGGCCCTGTTGACTGATTTTAAAAATGTCAAAGACAATGTCTGGCTGATAATTATTCAACTATTTTTCTCTTCTTTAATTCTGAACCTCGTTAAGTCTGAACTATCACTTAGAATCTTTAAAGGAAATTCTAACCAAATATTTTTGAACATACTGAGCTCAAAAAAAGAGCTAAATTCAACTCTATTTGTGATTTTTAGCTTGGAATAAACAGGATAGTCTTAAGGCAAAGAGATAAAATTTTTTGGATTTATAGAAATGCTTTTTATAAAAACCTGAATCACAACAAAGGACATAATATACAATAATGTGTTTAGCAAAAGATGAATATAAAATTATGTCCGGTTATATACAGGTTTTTTTTTAATTCTTAGAGAAAGCATAATCTCACACAATCTTTCGTTTTTTTTTGAGGGATGTCAACATCAATTGCAAAAATACCTATTTAATTCAAAGAGGTCAGTGTAATTTAGTAAAAACTGTATACATCTTATTGCTTTTAAGTACAAGCATAGGTATATGTCGGAGAAGGTGATGGCACCCCACTCCAGTACTCTTGCCTGGAAAATCCCATGGACGGAGGAGCCTGGTAGGCTGCAGTCCAGGGGGTTGCCAAGAGTCGGACACGACTGAGCGACTTCCCTTTCACTTTTCACTTTCATGCATTGGAGAAGGAAATGGCAACCCATTCCAGTGTTCCTCCCTGGAGAATCCCAGGGACAGGGGAGCCTGGTGGGCTGCCATCTATGGGGTCGCACAGAGTTGGACACAACTGAATTGACTTAGCAGCAGCATAGGTATATGTGAAGCTAATAGGTAATGGATTTCAATTACTAAATGAGTATGGTGCATGGCATATTAACTATGAATAAAGTCAACTCTTCCTGAAAAAACGGCTGTCTTAATTACTTTCAACAACTTACCTTCCAAATAATTTTATTAACAATTTACTATGCTCTAAAATTATGTGAATAAATAAGCAGGCCTGCCCATGTCAGAAACAACACAGATTTTAAATTTAGCTCCTAGTCTGTTTGTTACCTTAGGTTCAGAATACCAAGGTTATATTTACCCACTTAAGTTTGGCAAAATTCAGTTAAGTTCTATAGTTGCTGTATCAGAATGACCATACTAATGTGGGGTACTGATTTGCTCAGAAGTAGCAAATATGCTATTTTAAGTTTTATTCCCTCATTCAGTGAAAACTTACTGAATACCCAACATGTGTCCAGTGCTATTGTGGTCCGGGGGATCCAGCAGTGAAGCAAACAATAATTCAGAACCCTTTCTATTGCGGAGCTTACAGTCTAGTGGTAACACTATGACAAACGCACAAAAACCAAGGAATCGGAGTGAGAAATGGCAGTGACGACAGTGACGTGATCTTGGAAGTTTAAGAAGGGGCCTCAGGGAAGGCCTTACTGAGCAGGTGGTATCTGAACAAACGTCAGAAGGAGGCAGGGAGCGAACCATGGGGTGACGCGATGCAGAGCTGCCCAGGCAGAGCCAACAGCAAGGCCACAGAGCTGGAGGGGGCAGCCGGGGGTTGGGGGGGAGCAGCACCAGATGAGGTCAGAGCTTTATCCTGATTTAACTTACAAACTGACCTGACTTTTAAATGTTAAGGATCATACTGACTGCAGGGCTGAGAAAAGACTGGTGGACGGTGGAGGCAAGGCTGGAAGGAGGGAGACTCAGAAGGTGACCGCGGTAATCCAGACAAGACACAACAATCTGGACCTCGGTGGTAAAAACGAGCTTGGGCAGTGGCTGACTGCTAGACACATGCCGAATGTAAAGCCAACATAACCTGCTGAGACTGGACTCGAACTTTGAGAGGAATTAAGGAGATGCCAAGACTTTTGGCCTGAGATAATAGAGAGATGAAGCAGTCTTGCACTGAGATGAGGAGGAACACGGAAGGACAAGTAAGCAGGTAAGATCAGGAGTCCAGTTTCAGGCATGTTACCTTTGAGATGTCGCCCGCGTGAAGCGGTTGAGCAGGAAGCCAGATATACAATTCTGCATTTCAGCAGTGAAGTCAAGAACAAGGACTCAGTCAGTCAGCAGTGTCTAGATGGCATTTAGAGCCGTGACCAAGGAGGGAGCAGAGCTAGAGAGGACAGTCCAGGCACCAAGCCCTGGACAGCCCAACCCCAAAAGGTTAGGAAGGAAAGGAGGAACCAGCAAAACAGACTATAACGTGACCACTGAGGTCGGAAGAAAATCTGAAGCGTATTTACAAGTTACGTTAACAAAGGATATCCAGGAAGACGCAGAGATCAACCGGGTCAAACGCTGTTAACAGGAATAGCGAGATAAGGACTGAAAACTGACCACACAAGAGCAGTTTCAAGACGATGAGGACACAGCAAAGAATCTGACTGGAGTGGTTTCTAGACTGAGAGGAAAGAAATCAGAGAAAGGTGAACAGAGATGTATCTTCTGAGAAATTCTGCTACAAAGAGCAGGAAAATCAAGCGGGAGTTGGAGAAGAAGGATATCACTCACAGCGTCACGGCAGGAAGAGTGTATGGGCCCAGGTCCATGTGATAAAAGACTCGCGGATGTTCTGACTGCTTCCATTTTCTCAATTAAACAAGAAACAAATTGACCAGCTGAGGTGAGGACAGGGGTGGTTTTTGCCATAAGAGAAGGTGAAATACCACATTCCATTCATTCCAAGATTTGAATTATCTCCCAAACTGGGATGGGACTCGATTTAATGGTATGTGTTTTTTCTTAAGAGGGACATAACATACTGCTAAATTTTAAAACTGGTGGACTCTTAATTTGATGAAATACAACAGCTTGACTGGGAAACTGGGAGAACAAATGAAAACTTAGGAACTTGCAGGCTACATTTATTTAAGTCGTGAGTTTAGTAACAGTCATGAATTTAAAGTGAGACCGATCAGTATGCTCTCCAGCCATCTAGAGCTGTGGAAGTAAAGGTTCACAACAGCGGGAGGGCTAGACTGAACCGGACCTGGTGAATGTGACTGGGAGAGGGCCAAGGGAGTTGAGGGTCTTTAAGAGGACGAGTACACTGATGGAAGCGAGGGTGTGGGGACCGTGCAGGACAGGGAAGAGCTGGGGGGATCTGCAGGTCTGGGAGAATCAAAGGAGCCACCAGGGAGGTCCCAAGGAACTGTGTTAGCTGCTTAGTCATGTCTGACTCTTTGCAACCCCATACACTGAAGCCCACCAGGTTCCTCTGTTCATGGGATTCTCCAGGCAAGAACACTGGAGTGGGCTACCATTTCCTTCTCCAAAAGAAACTATTAACTCTAAACTAGGGTATTAGAGGGCATGAACTGGAAAGAGGAGGTGGTGGTCAGAGGTGGGTGCCTGAAACAGAGATTTTGACAAGACCACAATACTGGTAGGTGTGACAATGCAAATGAATGGCGACAGCAGGGCAAGGAAAGCTCATTGGAAAAGGAGGTCAAAAAGCTGAGAGGTCATCAGGGGACTGAAAGGACTACACACATGAAATCACTTAAGAATCTATGGAGTGCTCCTGAAGAGTGACAGGTCGCCTTCGAAGAAAAACCTTCAAGCAAAGACTGGGGTGTTTGTAGATGATTACAAGAGAGAATTACTGGGTGGGTTCATCAGATTGGGAACCGGGGGTTTTCCTGGACAGGGTGGAGGATTTCTGGAAGTGGCAATAATAAAGAAGGCAGTCAGTCAGTTCAGTCACTCAGTTGTGTCCGACTTTTTGCAACCCCATGAACCGCAGCCCGCCAGGCCTCCCTATCCGTCACCAACTCCCAGAGTCCACCCAAACCCATGTCCATCAAGTCGGTGATGCCATCCAACCATCTCATCCTCTGCCGTCCCCTTCTCCTCCTACCCTCAATCTTTCCCAACATCAGGGTCTTTTCAAATGAGTCAGCTCTTCGCATCAGGTGGCCAAAGTACCAGAGTTTCAGCTTCAACATCAGTCCTCCCAAAGAACACCCAGGGCTCATCTCCTTCAGAATGGACTGGTTGTATCTCCTTGCAGTCCAAGGGACTCTCAAGAGTCTTCTCCAACACCACAGTTCAAAAGCATCAATTCTTCGGCACTCAGCCTTCTTCACAGTCCAACTCTCACATCCATACATGACCACTGGAAAAACCATAGCCTTGACTAGACATGCCGGGAGCCAGCACGGGAGTTTCCACCCATGACAAAGGTCATGCAGAGAGGCCTGATATGCAAAGGCGAGTCAGGACTCAAGGGGCCCTCCCTGGACCTGCCTGAGCATCTACCCCAAAACCAGAATCTGTTTTACTATTTTACAACTTTCACCAACTCCTCTGACATTAACGAGGGGCTATCCCCTACCACTTTTTCTCTGAAGGAAATCAACTTAGAGCTCTAGCTAATTAGCCTCCTGGGCATAATAGGAGTGTTTAAATCCAAACCCCTCAGATGGCTCTCTAACTTGCCTGACAGGTTTACCCGGACTCCTACAGCTACGCATACGTCTCCCAACTTCGATAGGCATGGGAGGCTTAAGATATTCAAATAGTATATTCAAATAGTATAGAGCCTCTCAGGGAGTTAGAAATTGTCATAATAGAACTAGTAGAAGATTTCCTTGTTGAGCCAATGCTTGCTGCCAAGTTTCCACATCCCCTGTATTGTATCCTTGGAAGTGTATTAATTAATATAGTTGGTATGTAGAAAAAATAAGTAGTGGCCTTGGTGCTAACAACTTTAGACCCTTAAGGTAATAAATTCTTTCCTTGTTGTAAACCCACTGCACCTCTGCCCTATAGGAATGCAACTTTATCTAATACCTTCGGAGGATGGCGCCAAACTTTAAAATAATTACTCTTAGAGAAAGTAAGTCTTATGGTTGACAAACCTTTATCAGAGTCATAAAATGTTAACAGGCCTTCTGGCCAGAAGATGATGTAAACCACCTAAGCCATTTGTATACAATAAGTTTGCAGAAAAGAAAGCCTGGTCTCGATAAGGATCAAGGACTGCTGACTTTGCATGATTTCACACCCCCTATTATCCTCTATGCACAACTTAAGGTACATAAGCTCCCTTTGAAAATAAAGCTACGGGCCTTGCTCAAAGCTTGGTCTCCCCGTGTGGTTCTTTCTTGTTTCCTTCTCTTTCCTTTTCCTTTTCAGGCTGATCCCCTGGAGTGCAGGGGCTCTCTGAGTTCACTTTCCTGCCTAGGCTTATAAGACCCACTAGAGAAGGTGCCTAAGGTGGGGCACCTTCAGTGATTCGAGAGGGTGCCTGCGGCCTACATGAACAGAGCAAGTCCCGTGCTGGGGCTTTATTGGCTTTCTGCGTAAACCAAGGAATATCAGCCTCTTTTCTCGCCTCTATTTTCTTAACTGCAAAATTCTTTCCTTATCTCTTTCTCTATTTCTATCCTTTTCGCCAACGCCGTCATCCTGAGGGAATCCCTGGATCCAACCGGGGCTGGACCCCGGTAAGACGGACCTTTGTTGGCAAAGTAATGTCTCTGCTTTTTAATATGCTGTCTAGGCTGGTCATAACTTTTCTTCCAAGGAGTAAGCATCTTTTAATTTCAGGGCTGCAATCACCATCTGCAGTGATTTTGGAGCCCAGAAAAATACAGTCAGCCACTGTTTCCCCATCTATTTGCCATGAAGTGATGGGACCGGATGCCATGATCTTAGTTTTCTGAATGTTGAGCTTTAAGCCAACCTTTTCACTCTCTTCTTTCACTTTCATCAAGAGGCTCTTTAGTTCTTCTTCACTTTCTGCCATAAGGGTGGTGTCATCTGCATATCTGAGGTTATTGATATTTCTCCCACCAATCTTGATTCCAGCTTGTGCTTCATCCAGCCCACCATTTCTCATGATGTACTCTGCATATAAGTTAAATAAGCAGGGTGTCAAATATACAGCCTTGATGTACTCCTTTTCCTATTTGGAACCAGTCTGTTGTTCCATGTCCAGTTCTAACTGTTGCTTCCTGACCTGCATACAGGTTTCTCAAGAGGCAGGTCATGTGGTCTGGTATGCCCATCTTTCAGAATTTTCCACAGTTTATTGTGATCCACACAGTCAAAGAAGATAGATACCCATCCTATTTCTTGGCCCAAAGGTACAAGATATATTAGAGAAAAAAGGTCAACAGAGTGGGCTCAGGGGAAAGCTAGGTTTTATTATAACAACAACAAAAAGGGGAATTGGGGGAGAAGAAAGATGGAAAGTTGAGAGAAGAAGCTGGGATCCAGGGGGTTCCTGCTTTCACTAGGTTCTAGAGGCCAAAGTGGAAAGGATGGGCTAGGGGTGAGGGGGAGGTAGAATTTAAGTGCCGATGAACAGAGCCATAAGGTAGTGAATGTAAAATGAATGAGGATGACCTGGAAATCTGTGGCGTTTTGGGTGACTGAGGGCCTAGGAATGAGAGTCTCAAGGCTGATAATAACATGAAAGAGAAGAGTGAAAAAGTTGGCTTAAAACTCAACATTCAGACAACTAAGATCACGGCATCTGGTCCCATCACTGCCCATGCAGGATGGGAGAAACAACAGGGTCTTCTATAAATACAAAGAGAGGCAATGTGATGGTCACAGATTTAATCAGATACTGAGGATGTTAAATTTACACCTGCAGTAACTCCCTAATTTTGGCAGTTACACAGAATAAAAATTTAAGTAAGAAATTTTTGTAAAGCAACACCACCCTGAATTGAGAAATCTCACTGAAGTAGACAATCATACCAATCATCCAATCATCTTACCAATCATACCCAGGCTGTGAAATATTAAAAAAAAAAAAAAAAAAGAGTTTAAAGAATAATTCTAGAAAGAATCTGGCAGTAACGAAGCAGCTGAACAGGGTTCTTTCAGATTTTACAGAAATGAAAATGGGAAGGCCCACAGGACGGGGAAACCAAAGCTTCAGCTTCTCTACAACTTCTGTCTTCCTGCTCACACTCTTTGAAATCTCAGCTACTGTCTCAATTGCTCCAAGCCTATACACGTAAATGGGGGTTTGGGGGTGGGGAGAGGTGGAGAAAGGAAGGAGGGCAGTTTAAGGGGAGACAGAAACCACCCCTTGGCCTCAGCGCTCTGCACCCAGGCTGCTCCCTCACGTCCCTGCGAGGAGGGACATGCCTGTCTCTCTCTTGGTGACTCTGGTGCCCACTTCACCCCCACGGCCTTTCCTGTCCTGAACTGCCTTAGACCCCACAGGAATCTTAGTATCTCCTACAAAAAGCACACATTCAGAGGCTTCTTAAAAAGATACACTTTAGGTGGCAAGCCATACAATAGTTTTTTGTTAACCCTTTAAAATAAACTGTGGGTCTAATTGGAACAATGAGGAGAACTAAGGACGTTATAAATACTGCTGTCCGAATTGATACGTTGTCTTGTTACTGAGTGCAGTGCATTCACAGAAGACACACAATTGACTAGCTACTGGGATTAGAGACAGCAAGGGTGAAGTGGTTCTGAAGACTTTCATCTCCAGAAATTTTACAAATAAAATACATCTGCATACTTTCCATTGAATAAAAGTTGAACAAACTGAAACCAAGAAGTGCCAGGGACTCACATCTGTGTTTTTAACCAGTAGGTCAGTGTTTTCAAAATTTCTGCCATTTGCAGACTACCCTTGCCATTTTAGCCATCTCCTACTACACGTGCATTACGTATTACTAAGTCTTGTTTTTTTTTAATTGCCTTTAAGTCAAATTAACGTTTCAGCTTAACTTCACCTAGTACAAAATCACCAGTCATCCTGTTTTATTTTTTTCTGATGAATTAATATGGTCATAGAGAAAGTAATTTTGTGTATAACTAAATCACTCTGCAGTAAACCTCAAATTAACATTGTAAATCAACTGTACTCCAATTAAAAGAAAAAAAAAGCCAAACAGGAGGCCTATTGTGCAACCCTTTTCTGTACTGAAACTTGAATTCAATCTATCGAGACCCACTCTAGTTCACTGTCGTGGCATACAAGCTCCAAAGGAACACTAATCGTCTGGAATTTAAAGTGAAACTATACCCCTTGACTCAATTTTATTACCAAAATTCCTTCAATAAACAAATATTTACTAAGTAGCGCTCTCTCTCTATATATCTCAGGCATTGTTCTGGGTGCCCAAGAAACTTCGGTGAATGTAATGTGGCCTTGCTAAGAATACAAAGCAAAGGCTCACAAAAGATACTATAAATACTGTGAAAGAATAGGACAGTGGTTAGACTGGCTTGGCCTTAGTTCTGATGTGCTTTTCAAATAGAATGCAGGTTTGGAAGCCAAAAGTGTAAGGACAAGACTGGTCTAATACTACCTATTTCTCCAGATTCTTTGCTCTCGTGCTGTGAACTGGTTGGAACTTGCACCTGTACTACAAATCTTCCTTGCTGAAGCCCTTGCCAAACCAACTGTGATTAAGTATCACACCAGAGGTCTGCTCGAGCACCTGGAATCGGACGCAGACATGTGCTGAGCATATGTGGCTTGCTTCAGTAACTGCTGTGGTTGGCTCCACTAGGGAAACTCTTGGTGTGAGGCTGGCAGTCAATGACAAGAGGTGGATCCCAAAAAACAGGAAGTTTCCACCAACCTCATTTTGACAAAAAAATATGAAAATCTTTAGACTCTGGTATTGATAAGCGTTGGGAAGAAAGAATCTTATTATATTCATGTACTTTTCAATTTTTCAATTCACTGACAGTTGGGACTAAATGGCCAACGTTATACACTGTTTATTTTTTTAATGGAGATCTGTACTCCAATTCACCTAAATGCTTCATACCATCTATGAATATTATGAGATGATAAACAGAAGTATACAGCTGCTGTTGTATTATCAACAGTCTTCCCTTTGGCATCAAGTATAGACATGAGGGGACTGAAGGACTCGTTCAGGTACCACCATCCCCACAGGTGCACCTACTCATGAAGGAGGGCCACTGGCCCTGGCCATGCCCTTTACGACTCTATTATCGCTTAGATCTGGAGCCTTCTTGAAAGATCTCAATCTTTGGGAAGACAGCTGCCCTTGTGAAAAATTGTTCAGGCTACACTTCAGATTTCACCATGAAGGGAAAAATTAAGTTTTGCAAGGATAGTTGTTATTGCCTAGTCATTAAGTTGTGTCTGACTCTTGTGACCCCATGAACTATGGACTGCCAGGCTCCTCTGTCCACGGAATTTTTCAGGCAAGAACATTGGAGTGGGTTGCCATTTTCTACTCCAGATCTTCCTGACCCAGGGATCAAACTCGGCCGGGTCTGCTGGGTTTCCTGCACTGGCAGGCAGGTTCTTTACCACTGAGCCACCAGGGAAGCCCCTGCTAGGATAGCATCCCTCTGAAAAATAAAATCTAATCTTGGGGCAAGACAATTCTCCACTGCAAAACTGATTACCAAACTTCAGCTGATTAAGTGCACTGTGTTAAAATCCTTTTGTATGCACAGTTCTGACTTAGGAGATTTGGGGTGAGGTCTGAAAATTTTCATTTCTAACAAGCTCCAGATGGTGCTGGTGCTGCTCATCTGGGCAATACATGGAAAAACAAGGTGGCAGAAGGCCACTAGTGCCCAGGGACAATTTCGAGGCTGGTCACAAGCAAACCAGTGGGAGCTTGCCCCGTCAGGAAAAAGTACCTCAGTTCCTCTTACAAACTTGCGCTCTCTGTTCTTAGGGCTAAAACTGAAAGCCTACCACCAAAACTTTAATGAGTCACCCAAAGTTTTGCTCTTTAAAATGCTTCCCAGCTATCACTAAAAAATATATACGCATGTGTGTAATACAATTCAAACCATCATTCCAAAAGGACTATTTTGGAAACAAACTAAATTATTCCCAGGTTATTCTTGAATAGGTAAGAATGACAAAAAATGGATATGGGATGGGATTAGGGAGCGTAGCAAGGACAGAAAGACTATGTGATAAAAGAGCCATCACACATCATGAGGGAAGGAAATAAATGTTGGACAATTATTCAGCTATCGACCAAAAAAAAAAAAAAAAAGACAGCTAATTTAATTTGCCCCTCCTCTCAATAAATTCCAGATGAATGAAATACGAAATATTAATTAAAAGAAAAATATGAAGACCCTAGGAGAGAGGTAAATACCAATCAAATCCAGAAGGAAGATTAAATTTGGAAGAATTGGAAAAAATAAAAGGGAAAAACAGCTGACAATGTGTGTGTGGATCCTCTGTGTTAAAAAAAATAACATTAAAAGACCAACCAGAAAAATGTTTTTATTAGCTATGACAAAGTAATAAGAAAAATAAAAAACAAGTAGCTCAGAAGTGTTTTCCAAAAGACAACCACGAAGTATGCTTGGAATTCTGGGATCTAGATCCATCCCTTGGCTTTCCCAAGTGAACGTTTCCCTCATTTCTAGCATTTACTTCCATCACCAAACATTCTAGTCTCTCACGTTAAAATAGTGAGAGTAACAAGCAGCAGAGTATCTTAACCAATCCTTCCTCTGTGACCAACCCATTTCTCTATCCCTTTGCTTCCCAGGTGGCTCAGATGGTAAAGAATCTGCCTGCAATGCGGGAGAACTGGGTTCCATCCCAGGGTCAGGAAGAGCCCCTGGCAAAGGAAATGGCAACCCACTCCAGTATTCTTGCCTGGGAAATCCCATGGAGGGGGAGCCTGGGGTGCTGCAGTCCATGGGGTTGCAGAGTCAGACACAACTGAGCGACTTCACTTGTTCATTATTAAGACAAACAGTCTCACTTCCTTTCCTCCCTTCCCCTTTCTGAAGTATCTATCCCACCTTTCCACTAAATTATTGGAGCTCTGATTAAAAAAAAAAAGAAAAAAATCAATGACCTCCAGTGTCTTCATCTTACTCAACCTCTCACCACCACTTAACACAGCCTACTTGCTTTCGTGAAACGTTCCCTTAGGTTCCCTTCCACTTCACTGGCTGTTTTCTTAATTATCTTTGGGGTCTCCACTCAAGCTAAATCTGCACTATCCATAAAGCAGCCCACTAGTCACACATCACTACTGAGCACTTGAAATATGGCTAGCCTGTGACTAGCTATAAGAGTACAGAAGACAGTGGATTTTGAAGCTCTACTATGGAAATGGGCTACAGTCTATGGGGTCGCACAGAGTCGGACACGACTGATGCAACCTAGCAGCAGCAGCATGGAAAAAGACTTAATACAATCCTGAAGTGTTAGTATGAACTTTGAGGATTTTGTACCTGATGAAATACTTCAGCTATACTGAGTTAAATAAATTGCACTTGTTTCATTTTACTTTTCAGTGTGGCTACTAGAAACTTTAAGACTAAATATGGGGCTCATGTTGTATTTCTACTGGATGGTGCTGCTTGAAATGTCAGAATATCCGAGGGTTTGGTCTTGCTCCTCCCTGAACGCTGCCACCACAGAAACAGTATCATCATCCATATGATGGCTCACATTAGAGGTAAAGAAATGTAGACAGTAGTATTTTCAGACAATCAGGGCAGGATTCCCAGATGAAACAGAATTATTTGGTGGGGCTTAAAAAAAAAAAAGTGGAGACTGAGCAAGACTGGTCCAGCAGTTCAGATTTTCAAACTGGGGATAATTGAGCCCTACTTTAGCTCTAAGGAGCTAACTGCCCACAGCTTTTAGTTTCGCCTTTGGAATGTGTGCCTATTTTAAGAAACCTCCAACTGGCTCTCCTGTTTTTTTCTCTTTTTTAAAGACCAAAGTTTGTGTGACTTTGGCAGGCCCTAAAATTCTAGTTAATCACCGATGACTTGAAAATACAATCACTGTTCCCCTAAAGAGGGTTAATTTAACATATATGCTGCCTGCCACTGACCACAATTTGTTGGAAATAACGCCAATTACATCAATTCAACAGAGATGCTGAAAACTGGCACTAGGAAGAAACTTAGCAACAAAATTTGTCCCACTAGTTACTAAGCAAGAAAAATGAAGTTGAGAAAGCTGAAAGACTTGATTCATTCAGATCTTAAGAACAAAACAAAATGGATTTTGGAAACAGTACACATGCAAATCAAGACTCAATGTGCGGATTTAAAACTTAATAAGTATCAAAACTACTAACCATTCTATAAGCACTCCTTTCAAGACGTTGACCATCTTTTCCCAGTCAGAAGGTGCTGATGACCCTAAAAATGCTAACAAAGCCTAAGGTGACAAAATAGAAAAGCATTAACTTCAATATCCTTCGGTGATTTACTTCTGAACAGAGGCAAAATATTAAATGCCAAGACTAAACATATAAGTCTATGAAAACATAGAGCTAACATTAGGAAAACATCCAGATATTCTGATCTTTTAACAAAATTCAAACGAGTCTATTTGGGATAGTAACAATGCACAAATCTTATTTGCAAACAAACCTACCCCCAGTCAATCCTAATGAAAGCGTAATGGGGCCTAACTCCACAGCAATGTGGCCAATCCAGGTTTAGAACAAGTACATTATTCAAAATATTTCTTTTTCCCACCTAGAAGTATAATAAAAAGTAAAATTCTCGGAGACAGGAGTCACAGAATGGTAGCTTCGCAAGGGGCCTTAAAAATTATATGGGGGCTCCGACCATCTCGTTTTACAGATGAGATGGAGCAAAAAGATTTAAGTCGCAGCTACCAGCAGAAAAAGAACAATCCAAGTCTCCAGATCTTGTGTTATATTGCCAAATAAAATATGTACCCCAATGACGTGCGCTCGAAGGTAAGGAACCCATTCACCGCACGCCAAATTAACTCTTATTAAACTTCCACACTTGGGCGCTGGGCAATGCCCCCCTGCAAAAGAAATTCACAGTTCAACTGCCGCGGGGCAGCCGCCCGGCCTCGTCAGAAAGAGACAGGACAGAACCCTGTATCCCCGCAACCTGAAAGACAGGTTTCTGGGACTCTTCCCTCTCCTCCTTTTTTCTTGGAAACCCACAGAGCTTCCACGCACCCCAGACTCCCCTATGGCTCCGAGGGCCGACGCCACGCACCTTTCCACCCACGGATCCCGCAGCGCCTAGACACCGACTACCGAATTCGCATGCGCCTCCTACGTCATAGCGACCGCGACGGCCTCGTGGGTGGGGCGCGCCGGCGAGGAGGAGGGACGTGGGCGGGGCTTCTTGCGGGGCGGGGCGAGGTGAGGGCGGGGTCACGTGTCGCCCGCTACTGGTGGAGGGGCGGGGACTGGTAGCGGTGGGCTGGGGCGGGTTCCCCGCGGACTTGCTCCTGCGTGAACTGCCAGGGGACTGTAGCCGCCTCCGTGCGCCGGCAGGTAAGGAAGGTAGGGCTGGGCTCGTGGGTGGGGGCGGATGCAGGCCTCGGCGAAGCCGGGCACTGCGGGCCGTGCGGCGGGCGGCGACGCGGCGCGGCCGGGGCGCCCCAGGGAGGGCGCGCGGCCCCTGGCTGACCCGCTGACCCGGCGCTGGGCGTGAGGTGAGGGCCTGTTTCCCCGCCTCGGCAACCCAGCTCTGCTTTCCCGGTCGCCACCCTCCTCTTAATTCCAGTCCCAGGCCCAGAGAGCACCTGCCGGTACCGTCGGCCACAGGAAGGATGGTGAAAATGAGGAGGAAACAAGTATCCGCAGTTCAGATCGGAACCTTTCAGACCACAGCTTCTATAGCTGTGACGCGAGAGGATGAATAAGATTGAATGCTAATGGGTCCTCCGAGCCCGGAGGAAAGACCCAGAGAGTTCTAAAATTACTTCCTTGCCCAGATTCCCGAATCTGTAGTCTAATACTCTGGCCACCTGATGGGAAGAGTCCACTCATTGGAAATGATCCTGATGCTGGGAAAGACTGGGGGCAGGAGGAGAAGGGGAACAGAGGATGAGATGGTTAGATAACATCACCCAACCTAATGGATATGACTTGAGCAAACTCGGGGACATAGTGGAAGACAGAAAGGGCCTGGCATGCTGCAATCCATAGGGTCGCAAAGAGTCGGACTCCACTTAGCTACTGAACAACAATGTATTGGAGCTCTAATTGTTTTTTTACCAGTCGAGAAATGAGGTTTCTTGCTTTCTGTTCCTTAGGTGAAATTGTACTTCTCCAATTGTGTGTTCATGTGATTTAGGAACCTGGCTCTTTTATTTATTTCCCTCTTTCTTTGCTTCAAATCTTTCCGGTCCGGTTGGTTTCCATGCTGCTGCTCATGCTCGTTCCCTCCCTCTCTCTAATCTGCCCCAACTCTCGTTGTTCCTAAATATATTCTTTCTTTTTTTTTTCTTCTTGAATGCATTCTCCTCTTTCACTGTCTCATCAGTTCCATCACATCAAACCTCTATGCTTGTGCTCCAGGTGGTGGCCAGATGCCTGCATGTTAATGACCTGTGAGAATTCTAAAGAATTCCTCCCAACCTGAATTAGACCTTACTTCACCATCACTTCAAAATCTGCTTTTCTTCCCTTGTTTTTCCAAATCATCTAGATTTAAAATCGCCATTTTTTTCAACAAACATTTTGTGCAGTATATGTCAGACCCTATTCTAGACATTGAACTTACAATGTGAGCTGGCAACTTAAATATAGGCAGGGAAAAGGACACTAAAAATCAGATAACTAGAAGGTTAATTGATAGGATGTGATAATGAAGAACTGGAAGGGCTTTGTTTGTTAGGAGGTCATCAAAAATGACCTTCAATTCAAGCAGATTTCTGAATAAAAGAGTAACTTCTACACACCAGCAATAACTGGGAATTTTAATAATAAAAAGATGCTATTCATAACAGTATTGAAAACTGAAGGTATCTGGAAATAGATCAAACTAAAGGTACATTGTCCTTTAAGGAGAAAATTATAATGCTCTATTGAAACACATAAAAGAAGACCCAAGTAAATGCAGCCGTATGCCATATTCATTGGAGAAGGAAATGGCAACCCACTCCAATATTCTTGCCTGGAGAATTCCATGGACAAAGGAGCCTTGGCGGGCTACAGTCCATGGGGTTGCAGAGAGTCAGACACAACTGAGTGACTATCACTCACTCACCATATTCTTGGGGTAGGAAGACTCAGTATTCTAAAGATGTCCATTTTCTCCAAATCTACGGATTTGTTGAAATTCCAATTAAAATTGGAATATGGTTTTTCATGGAGCTTCACATGTTGAACCTAATATGTCTATGAAAAGACAGAGCACCCGGAATTCCTAACTCAATTTTGAAGAAAAACTCTCTGCCTTCTAGGTATCAAAACAATATAAAACCATAATAATCAAGACTCCTGGCTTAATTACTGGTCTTGATTTAGGGACAGGAAAGTAAACCCGTGGAACAGAAGAGAGAGCTTAGAAACATGCTCATATACATATGGAAGTATACCACCAAGTAGTAGTACAGAAGCACAGTGTATTCAGTAAATGATGCTGAGCTATGTGGTATCCATATAGATTGAAGACAAAATTGGATTCCTACTTCACATCATTTATAACAGCAATTTCCAAATGGACTGAAGACCTAAGTGTGAAAGACACACCTGAAAAATACTTAGAAAAAAATATAGGCGGCTATGTTGTTTCTGGGAAAGATTTCTTTTTTGTTTCTTTGCGTTAAATAACGTGTCACATAAAATTTACCATTTTAACCACATACAGTGTACAATTCAGGGATATTCATGTTATCATGCCATCATTACTACTGCTTGTCTACAGAAGCAGAATCACTAACTACTAACTAGTTAGTAATCGAACCCGAGTCTCTTATGTCTCCTACATTGGCAGGCAGGTTCTTTACCACCAGCACCACCTGCAAAGCCCCAAGATTTATTATAAAACTGCAGTAATCAGTACTGTGTGATTTTACATAAGGGTACACAAATAGATCAGTGGAATGCAGTGTAGTACAGAAATAGGCCCTACTTATTTAATCAATTGATTTTCAACCAAGGCACAAAGTCGATTCAATGAGGATAGGGAAATGTTTTCAACAAATGATGCTGGGCCTATTGGCTATTCATATAGAGGGGGAAAAAATGAACTTCAACTCCTGTCTCACATCCATACATGAGTCCTGGAAAAACCATAGCTTTGACTAGATGGATGTTTGTCTGCAAAGTGATGTCTCTGCTTTTCAATATGCTGTCTAGGTTTGTCATAGCTTTCCTTCTAAGGAGCAAACATCTTTTAATTTCATGGTTGCAGTCACTGTCTGCAGTGATTTTGGAGCCCAAGAAAATCTGTCACTGTTTCTACTTTTTCCCCTTCTGTTTGCCATGAAGTGATGGGACTGGGTGCCATGATCTTAGTTTTTTGAACGTTGAGTGTTAAGGCAACTTTTTCACTCCCCTCTTTCACCTTCATCAAAGAGGCTCTTTAGTTCCTCTTCACTTTCTTCCATTAAAGTCATATCATTTGCATATCTGAGGTTGTTGATATTTCTCCCTGCAATCTTTGTTCCAGTTTGTGAGTCACCCATCCCAGCATTTCGCATGATATATTCTGCATAGAAGTTAAATAAGCAGGGTGATGTACCTGCTTATTTAACCTTTTAAAAATAGCCTTGGCATACCTTTCCCAATTTTGATGAAGTCAAGTAGGCCTTAGGAAGCATTATTACAAACAAAGCTTATAGAGGTGATGAAATTCCAGCTGAGCTATTTAAAATCCTGAAAGATGATGCTTTTAAAGTGCTGCAGTGAATATGCCAGCAAATTTGAAACTCAGCAGTTTTCATTCCAGTCCCAAAGAAGGGCAATGCCAAAGAATATTCAGACTACCATACAGTTGTACTCATTTCACATGCTAGCAAGTTGATTCTCAAAATCCTTCTACTAGGCTTCAGCAGTATGTGAACTGAGAACTTCCAGATGTACAAGCTGGATTTAGAAAAGGCAGAGGAACCAGAGATCAAATTGCTAACATCCACTGGATCATAGAAAAAGAAATTTAAAAAAAAAAGAAATCTGCTTCATTGACTACACCAAAGCCTTTGACTCTGTGGATCACAACAAATTGTGGAAAATTCTTAAAGAGATGGGAATACCAGACCACCTGACCTGTCTCCTGAGAAGCCTGTATGCATGACAAGAAGTGACAGTTAGAACTGGAGCTGCATATCTGAATCTGGGGCACAGTTTGTTCATGAGGGCCCAGTGGTTCCCCATGGGCTGTATATGCTGTCTCTGGCAAGTGTTCCTTTTCCCTTTGCCTACAGCCCCTTTTTGTTAATCCAGGGAACAGCTGCCGTCACGGCACAGTGGCAGAAATTATAGTTACTGCTCAAAATATCCCATAGTCCTAGGGGGCAAGGAGGGCATGGGTTTTCCCAAAGCTTTGCCTTCTGACTTTCTACCCCCCAGTATAGTGGACCACTGCTTAGATGCCAGTTTGGCTTCTGGTTCAATCAGCATGCTTAGTAAGCTCTGCTGTGTGTTTCTATCAGCCCGTTCGCAGAAGTGGTTCTTAGCATTTTTGCCATTATTTTCTAGGTCTGATTTGTGCATTGACTCAGAGTATCATTTGTCTTCTAGGCTGCTTTCTTCACCTGTCCCTTCTTCCTGAAATAGTAGCCCTGTTAATCCATCTATCTGCATTAATAGTCCCTTTTCTTTTCCATGACCGTATTCCTTGGTGGCCATTCCTCTCTGGCTCATCCCCTTTAGCCAGCCCCAGGTCCCTCAGTATCTCTCTCTTCTCTTAGGTTTTGGCCAGTGTTGCTCAAGTCACCACAGGTGTTGGTTCAGTTGGGGAGTGATTGGTTGGGTGCAGTTCGGGTAAAGAGTATTCGCCAAAAAGTATTAGGTGCCCCAGATCACAGTAATATGAGTAAGGGTGGTGCCCAAATTCAGTATGGTTTCTGTGGTCCACCTGGCCTCCTGTAACATTCCACATCTTTTGTGGGTTTGAGCACGGTTAAACTATCTTACTTCCCTGGTGGCTCAGATGGTAAAGTGTCTGCCTACACTGCGGGAGACCTGGGTTCAATCCCTGTGTTGGGAAGATCTCCTGGAGAAGGAAATGGCAACCCACTCCAGTATTCTTGCCTAGAAAATCCCATAGATGGAGGAGCCTGGTAGGTTACAGTCCATGGAGTGGCAAAGAGCTGGACACAACTGAGCGACTTCACTTTCAAACTGATTCTGGTCAGGGGCTAGCAGAGGCAGGAGGTAACCTTGAGGATGGGGCCCACCTGCAAAAAAAAGGCTGGTACGTGTGAGGGCAAAGCACAACAGGAAACACAAGTGGCAGACAGCACTTCACATTATAACCCGGACCCTGCAGAGGATGCTGCCATCCAGTCCTGTTGACACACACCCACAATGAGCTCTCCCTAGCCGATTGTGGGACAATCACTCCAAAAAATTCTGCCTTAGTCTGGGCCCTATATAGTACCATACGTTATGAAAATGGGAAATAGATGGGGAAACAGTGGAAACAGTGTCAGACCTTATTTCTTTGGGCTCCAGAATCACTGCAGATGGTGACTGCAGCCATGAAATTAAAAGACACTTACTCCTTGGAAGGAAAGTTATGACCAACCTAGATAGCATATTGGAAAGCAGAGACATTACTTTACTAACAAAGGTTTGTCTAGTCAAGGCTATGGTTTTTCCAGTGGTCATGTATGGATGTGAGAGTTGGACTGTGAAGAAGGCTGAACGCCGAAGAATTGATGCTTTTGAACTGTGGTGTTGGAGAAGACTCTTGAGAGTCCCTTGGACTGCAAGGAGATCCAACCAGTCCATTCTGAAGGAGATCAGCCCTGGGTTTCTTTGGAAGGAATGATGCTAAAGCTGAAACTCCAGTACTTTGGCCACCTCATGCGAAGAGTTAACTCATTGGAAAAGACTCTGATGCTGGGAGGGATGGGGGCAGGAGGAGAAGGGGACGACAGAGGATGAGATGGCTGGATGGCATCACCGACTCGATGGACGTGAGTCTGAGTGAACTCCGGGAGTTGGTGATGGACAGGGAGGCCTGGAGTGCTGCGATTCATGGGGTCGCAAAGAGTCGGACACGACTGAGTGACTAAACTGAACTGAACTGAAAGGCTGAATCTAAATTAGAGAGTGACAGAAATGGGTACTTCAGTTCCAAAGTAGTGTAATTATAGTGAAAGGGTAAAGTAACTTGATCTTGAGAGTCCGAACTAGTTTCCAGGATCAGATAAGAGAACTTTGCTCAAGCAACCAAACAGTTGCAGCCCTTATCTTAATGTTAGGAGCCATCCTGTTTGTTCTTCCTGTTTCTTCTAAAGAGTTAAAAGTCTGTTAAGGGCTTTCAGCAGCAGCTTTCCCCTTTATTGTGTTGATGGCCAGGAGGGATCCTCCTTCACTTGGATGAATCCAAGGCTTAACATCTTCAAGTTTAGCAGAAAAATTAGTTACTAGCAAAACCTGATGAGGCTCCACCCACTGGGTGGGATTGGTTTTCTGGGAGTACTTCTTTCCAGGTTTTTTGGATGGGGGACATCTGTATGATATACTTCATCCTGCTTTGGTGAGAGTGATAACTTCTGCCTTTTTGGAGGAAGTAGCTGGTACTAGACTTTCTGCCCGTAAGACTTCTTGTGAGGTCGCTACCCGCATGTCTGCTTTATAACTTCCGTAGTCCATGAAACTGTTCCTATTAGTGAAGTGTCTAACAGACTCCCATTGGAGTATTTAAAAATAATGTGGAATTAAAATAGTAGGCAAAAATACCTAAAAAGATAGAGATTGGATTAGATTTAAAGCATTCTCATTTGGGACAATTTTTGTATTGCTTTAAGTTTATACTTAATGTAGCATGTTAAAAATGTATTTTTTAAATGAATAGAAATAAATGATATAACTTTAAACCAGTTAAAGGGTAATAAAGAAAACTTGATTTATCCCACATACAGTACATGTAAATGGATTAAGCTTATCTGTTAAAAGATTTTGGAATTAAATATATATGATATCAAAAGACTATAAGCATGATTGGGGAAAATGATGCACATGTTGAAAGAAAAATGGAAAGTAAATATTAACATGAAATAGGACTTAAGGCAATAAATATTAATAGGGATAACGAGGGATCAGATACGATGATGAACAGGGTACTAAGGTTCCAACAGTCTTAAGTTTTTATACACCTAATGACATGTCTTTTCACATCATGACCAAAATATGACCATATTCGTTTGGCACAGTGAGGGGGTTCTATAGTAGAAGGTAAGATGCATGAGGGCAGGTACATAGTTTTCATATTCATTACTGTATCTCCAGTACTTAAAACAGTTCCTGGTTTATAGGTGCTCAAGTATTTGTTGAATGAATAAATAATTTAAAGAAATAATGGACAAGTCCAAGGATACCATAAGGATAAGAAACCAGGATGAGAATTTTTAAAAACCTCTCTGAGGTACTAGAAGATCATGCAGTAAAGCCATAGTATACCTTTTAACAACAAAATTCATGAGCTTGCTATAATGGATATTATAAATTTTGCCCATAACAAAGAATAAGTTTATATGATACATTTATAAATATTGGTTGCAATTAGGTGGCAAAGCATGTCTTCACAATTCCAAAGAATCTATGCCATCTAGCACAATGAAAAGATAATCTTTAGAAATTTCATGTTTAAAGACTGGAAACAGAACTAAACAATCCACAGCTTGGAGGAGGTCTTGTCTCAGGTCAGATCTGGAGAAGGAAATGGCAACCCACTCCGGTGTTCTTGCCTAGAGAATCCCATGGACAGAGGAGTCCAGCAGGCCATGGTCCATGGGGTCGCAGAGTCGGACATGACTGAAGCGACTAAACACACACAGTGGAAATATCAGGACTTGTGAAATTGAAGTAAAGCAAAACTAGAGGGGAATTTATGGTTTTAAATGCACTATGAAACAGCAAGAAATGCTCATAATATATTAAGTTTTATTGAAGACGTTAAGAAAAGGACAGGGTAAATCCAAAGAAAGAAAGAAGATAGTGAAGAGCAGAAATAGAAAACAAAGTAAAACAGAGATGCTCAGCAAAACCAATAGATGAAGAAAATTAATAACATTTTCTATTAGTAAACTTTTAGAAGACAGCTGAAAAGTAAAAAAGAAACAAATAATGCTAGGAAGAAAAAAGGCAATTTTAGGGATAAAAAGATCATAGGAATAAGCAGGAATAGCTTTATGTTCATGATTTTGAAAAACCTAAATTCCCACTTTCTTGAAAAATAAATATTATCAAGACTAATTCAAGAAAAGAAAAATCTAAATTAGTAGTTATAGAAATAAAGTGAGTCTAAAAAAGATGCACATTAGCAGCCTAATGTGGACCTTGGTTAGATCCTAATTCTAATAGTCCAGTAGTGCAAAACCAAAGTTTATGAAACAATTGAAACATTCATTGGACATTTGATGATACTGAGGAATGTTTTTGGAGAGGGTAATAATGATGGTTAATTTTCTCAGCAGGCAATGGCACCCCACTCCAGTACTCTTGCCTAGAAAATCCCATGGACAGAGGAGCCTGGCAGGCTGCAGTCCATGGGGTCGCTGAGGGTCAGGCACGACTGAGCAACTTCACTTTCACTTTTCACTTTCATGCATTGGAGAAGGAAATGGCAACCCACTCCAGTGTTCTTGCCTGGAGAATCCCAGGAATGGCGGAGCCTGGTGGGCTGCCATCTATGGGGTCGCACAGAGTCGGACACGACTGAAGCGACTTAGCAGCAGTAGCAGCAGCAACATACTATAGTATTTAAGGGTTAAATAAGACATGACATCATGGAATTGCTTCAAAATAATTGAGTGTTATGGTGGTGGAGTGAATGTAGGTTACAGATTGCACTGTTCAATACTATAGCCACTAGCCATATGTGGGTAATTAAAATTAATTAAAATTTAAAATTTGAAATGACAGTTCCTCAGTCATATTAGCATATTTTCACATTAGTAGTAGGAAATCTCTTTCGTGCATAAGTTCTTTTGGCTAGAGCAGGTGTAGATGAAACAAGGTTGACCTTGTGTTGATAAGTTTTGAAGCTGAGTGATGAGAGATTCATTTTATTATTCTCTCCACATTTGTATACATTTGAAATTTTCCATGAAATGAGGAAACAAAGAAAAACCATGCATGACCTTTGTGGAGAAAATTACAAAAGATCTAAAAGAAGAACTGAAGATATACTTTTCATGAATGGAGAGGCTCCATATGATATCAGTTCAGTTCAGTTGCTCGGTCGTGTCCGACTCTTTGCGACCCCATGGACTGCAGGACACCAGGCCTTCCTGTCCATCACCAACTCCTGGAGTTTACTCAAACTCATGCCCATTGAGTTGGTGATGCCATCAAACCATCTCATCCTCTGTTGTCCTCTTCTCCCGCCTTTGATCTTTCACAGTATCAGGGTCTTTTCAAATGAGTCAGTTCTTCGCATCAGGTGGCCAAAGTATTGGAGTTTCAGCTTCAACATCAGTCCTTCCAATGAGTATTCAGGATTGATTTCCTTTAGGATGGACTGGTTGGATCTCCTTGCAGTCCAAGGGACTTTCAAGAGTCTTCTCCAACACCACAGTTCAAAAGCATCAATTCTCCCAAATTAAGTCTGTAAATTCAATTCAGTTCCATAAAAATCCCAATAGACAAGATAATTGTGAAAAGAATAGGGGCGGGGTGCTTACCTAGAAGCTATCGGCTTATTTTAAAGGTATGGCAATTAAGAAAGGTATTGTATCATGGATGCAGAGTTAGACAAATATAACAGTGGCACAGAACTCCAGAAATGGACCCCAGGTAGATTAGACCTTGGTGTAGCAAGCAGTCATTTCTAATCAGTGTGAAAACTATCTTTTGGTAGTAAATGGTCTTGGGATATTTGGTTTCAGGAGTATGATAATTTGACTTCAGACAACCTGGGTGTTTGTGGTGCTTCAGAGTGGAAATGTGCACTAGGCAGCTGAATATGTGTGTGAAGCTTAGCAGAGAGACTTGAATAGAAATAGTTATAGAAGTTTGGGAATCATAAGCTTACAGGTAAAACTTTATTATGAAAACACTGAAATTACTTAGCACGAGAAGATAGTATGAGGAAAAAAGAGGACCTCAGGTGGAACCCACTGCAACACTGACGTTTAAGGACTGGGTGGTGGCGCTGGTGGTAAAGAACCCACCTGCCAGTGCTGGAGATGTAAGAGCCTCAGGTTTGTTCCCTGGGTCTGGAAGATCCCCTGGAGGAGGGCATGGCAACCCAGTCCAGTATTCTTGCCTGGAGAATCCCAAGAACAGAGGAGCCTGGTGGGCTGCAGTCCATGGGGTCGCAGAGAGTCGGACACGACTGAAGCGATGTAGCATGCATGCACGCACGCACAGAGGCAGCAGAGCCAGCTGTAAGCCCATTGAGGGCACATCTCAGGTTTCCATCCCCTGCAGGCGGTGGGTGCTTAGTAAGTTTTTGCCAAGTGAGTAATGGGATGGAGTGGCCAGAAATGTGAGAATTCAGCCTAGAAGACCCGGTGTCACAGTAGCTAGAGGAGAGAAAGAGGGAGCAGTCAAACGCTTCAGACAAAGACCGGAAGATGGTGACTGAAAAGTGGCTTTCGCAGCAAAGATGTCACTCACTGGTGACCCTGGGGAGGGCCAGTCTAGTGTTTCAGGAAGACACACTGGGGAAAGAGTCTTAAGAAATGCAGGTGACAGACGTGCAATGGGAAAGAGAAGTGGTGGCGGATTGGAGGTCAGGTCGGGGCTTGGCAGAGCATGTGGATGTTCAGAGCAGTCGTGGGCGTGAAGAGACTGCCACCACTTGAGGAGGTGAGAGAAGTTTTTGTGTTTTGATGGGAGAACACTGGACATCTAGTATTTCGAGGGGAGGAGTAGAAAGAGCTGAAAGAGAGTGTGTGAAGATACAGAAGAGAAAGTTAATGAATGGATCAAGGTCCCTGTGGAAGTGAAAGAGATGAGAACATAGATGATACATTTCCCCGTGAGGAAGGATGAGACCTTTTCCTCAGAAATAGGAAAGAATAGTGCTGATAAAAGTCCATTTGCAATCTGGAGAAGGTGATGCAGATAACGATGTAAAAAACAGCCAGGGTAGATTTCCTGTGATATTATGAAGCTTAGGCTTGGGGGTGCCTTAATCACATGGGCACCTTTGAGCACTCAGAATTGGTAGGACCTGTCATGTCTTAGGGAGGGAGGAAGATCAGAGTATAATCCCGAAGCATTTCTTTGTAAGCACTTCCGAAGGATTACCTAACGAAACTCCAAAAGAAAGGTATCAACATTTCTAGGACTCCAGGAATTTATTGTGGTATCTTTTCTCATTCTAAATTACTTTCATTTTAGTACCTAATTTGATATTTGTGGTTTTGTGTGTAGTGTTTTTTTTTTTTTAAAAGGAACTTCCTACCCTTCTCCTACCCCACTATTTGAATACAATTTATTTCCCTCAATACCTCAGTCAATCCCTGCTTGTAGGTATGGGGGCAGAAGTTGAAGGAGTTCATAGGCTTCATTTTCTGAGCGAAGTGAGAGACAAATCATTTGAAAGGGATGAAGGGAGCATAGCCCGCTTCGCAGAGTTCGTGGCTATTTAGGGCAGTTGCTGTGAGGGTAAGAGAGAAACGATCAGGGACAGCAGAGATCATTCTGGGAGCCCACTCCCAGTTTGTCTTGTGGCCCCTGTCCCCCGTCTTGGCTGTCCCAAGTGTCGGAACAGAGAAAACACGTTTCAAGTTGGGGCTGCAGGATAGTATTACTAGAAAGAGGAGGGCTCTGCTGAGCGTCCCTTGTGGCTGAACTGGTAAAGAATCCACCTGCAATGCAGGAGACCTGGGTTCAATCCCTGGGTTGGGAAGATCCCCTGGAGAAGGGAAAGGCTACCCACTCCAGTATTCTGGCCTGAAGAATTCCATGGACTATAGTCCATGGGGTTGCAAAGAGTTGGACACAACTGAGTGACTTTCACTCACTCACTCACTCAACTGGTGTGTTGAGGGAGCAGGTAGAAAGAAGGTGAAGTGATGTACCCCGGAGTTGAGGCGAGTCTGGAAGAAAGTAGAACCATGAGATAGCTGCTCACTCCCGGGAAGGCAAAGATGGAAGGTTTGTTGAGGCTGGAGAGCAGTGAACTGGAAGTAGTCTAGATGCTGAGAGAGTTGAACGTTAGAGAATTAGATATGGAGCAGCTTATTCTAGAAAAAGCTGAAAGGGCCAGTGTTGGCATTTGAGGAAATCTAGAGGGAAGGAAGATGGAGTAGATTTCTGCTGCACTCAGACATATTCAGGATGTGGTGGAGGGCAACCTGCTCAGGTGTGTGTGTGTGTTTAAGGTAATACTGTGAAAATTTTTGTGAAGTGACAGCAACTCTTTAAACAAGTGAGAAAATAAGAAACAGTGACCTTTAAAACAGTGATCTTTACAAGTTTACCTGTTGCTTAAACAGTTTGCTTAATCAGTTGATGTACTAGAACCACAAGAAAATTTTTTAAGCTTTTTATTTTGTGTTATTCCTAACAGATTTTCTTACACCAAGCATTAGTTAGATTATTTTCCCTCTACTCTCTGTAAGGCTGCCAGATGTTTTTACTGTATTAAAATAAACCAAAGACCATTTCTTACGAGTTCCTCAAGGCATCTTCTTTCTTTTCTCTTATTCCAAAAGAAAAAAGAAGAAATGTTTCATCCGGAGACAGCCTGATTCTAGAATACTGAGGTGTTCTAAAAACCATCGCATCATATTTAGATCACCTTCACTTAGTTGGTTAAATCGTTGCATGAAAGGTGAGTGATTAGATAGTTGAGCAGCATCTTCTTTGTCAGGATGCCACTAAGTAACAATTAAATTTCAAAGATTTTAAACAATATTGGGTACCATCTTAAAGGATTTGAAGAAGGGCTAAACGCTTCCATGGGTCCTAAGTATATCTTCCATTCAGAGTGCTTTTCACTTCTGTAGGGACTTCACAGTCACCAAAGATAAATATAAGTATCTATCTATATGCATATGTATCAAAGGCATTTAAAGTTTTTTGACACCCATATTGATATTCTCAATAACCTCTTTTCCTATTTCCTACTAATCATTGTTCACAATTGGATACGGTTTGAATAATAATCGTCAAGGTACCAGCAAAATACTATTCTAATAAGTCTGCTTTAAATTTTTAAGGGAGAAATTTTGTTTTAATAGAAAAGTTTTTTTTCCAAGTCTTGAAACATCTAACTCTGTGGTCAATCTACTGTGATTGTGACATGTTCTTTTTTTTTTCATTGTATGATTCCAATTATAATAACATTTTGTAAGTGACAAAACTATAGAGATAGTAAAAAGGCCCGTGTTTGCCAGGGTTTAGAGGAACGTAGAGGGAAGGGATGAATATAGAATGCACAGTCAATTTTTAGAGCAGTGGAACTACTCTGTAATGATGTGTTCTTATAATTAAAAGAAATATTTTAATTACATGCTAAATTAAATCTGTTAAAATTGTTCTAAATACACAGAATGTCCCTGGCTGCTTATTGTGTCATCTGCTGTAGAAGAATGGGAACCTCTACTCCTCCGCCAAAAAGCAGCACATACTGGAGAGATATCAGTGAGTACAGTTTAAACGACAGTATTTTCTTGTAGAAACAGTGATAGAATTCTGGTTAAGTTTCCAGGGTGGTCCGCAAAGACTTATTTAATCTGTGATAAATCTCAGATTTGTTTACAACTTTTCTGGACTGATGGTTCACCCCCAGTTTGTAGGCCCAGAGGCAGGCATAGTCCTTTTTCTTGGGAATCTCCCCCTCCCTTTGCTCCTGTCAGGTTCGTACTCATCCTTGTAAATTCAAGTCTCACTCCATTCTTCAGCAGCTGTTTATTAAGCTCCTATACCACTGGCGCCAGGCCCATGTATTAGGTTCTGGGAATTCAGTGGAGAGCCAGGAAGATGTTTCGCTTGCCCTCTAAGAACTTAAGGTCTAGCACCAATGTCCTGTCTTTATTTGTAAATGTTTATGTTTATTACTAACCTTTATTTGTAAAATGAGAATATTACCTAGGCCATCTTTCATTCATTCTGCTGTGTGCTGGGTACTACTAGGCCCTGAGGGTACAGTATTGAATAAGACAAAGTCTGTCCTCATGGAGCTTCCTTTTGGTCTTTAAGAGAGATCAGTTTTTAGGATAGATCCTTTTCATCTGGAAAATTCTGTGATTTTGTATTTTAAAAATACAAAAAGGAGTGGAACAGAGAAGGGAGCTTTTCTTCTCTCATCATTTCTAGCGGAACAAACTCAAGAGTGGTGAATATACTGTAGGGCAGCAGAAAAGTCTGTGAGTCTGCGCTCTGTCTCCAGGGCTTAGTGAAAAAGAAACATCCTAGTATGAAGGAACAGGGCCAGCAGTATAGGAGGAAACAAACCAGCTGCTCCTCAGGAAGTCCAGGAAGCCATCTTGGAATAAAGAAGACTTCCTGGAATTATCCTCTTTCCTGTTCTGGAACTGTTTCCTAGAACTTGGGAGGAATGTTTGGGCTGATATGTGGGGAAGTCAGTGGAGAGTTCCTTAACCCTCAGTAGGGAGGAGAAATGTTTTCTTGGCAGCATTATTTGAAGCTCTGAACAAAACCCGGAACAAAGCTTCTATACATCCAACAAATTATACATTGACATTGTCTTTTTTTCCCTTTCTTTTTGAAGGAAATATAATAAAGTTTACTGGATCACTTATTTTAGGGTAAGTGTCAACTGTGAAATGTTAATTGACTTCATTATACTACTGTTTGAGAGCCCAGTGGAAGGAATTTACAGGTAGCATAGGGGTACTGAAAGGGTATAGATTTTGGAATCTGCGAACATGTGGATTCATCACTGGTTAATCACTGGTTCTGTCACTTCAGTGTTGTCTTGATCCAGTTACTTTAAGCCCTGAGGAGTGTTTTCTCTTGGATCTAAGTGTAGATCTGGGAGTTCTGCCCTGGCACTGTTGCTCTGAGGAAAGCACTTGGCAAGTACAGAGCAGGCACTCACTGATTAGCTTTCACATACCTAAGATCACATCTTGTGTTAGGTTATGAAGAGGTTCAAGAAAGCTGAAATCAACTATAGTCAAAATTATTTTTGAAAGTCCTTTGAGTCACCATAAAGCTGTTATGAAAGGAATTGAGGTTGACTGAGAAAACCACTAGATTGACACTCCCATTTCATGCTGTTTCAGAGGCACATGTTTAATGAATGGAGTGATTTTCTTCCAAAGGTTGTTATTTTTCATTCTCTTTTCTTCTTTTTGGAGAGGAGGGATGGATATATATTAAGTGTATGTCCAATGCTGCTCTAGTGTTTCTGTTAATAATATTCTTTTTCATTAGTGTAAATATGAAATCAAGTCTTAGATACTAAAATGATAAAGTAGATATATTTGCCATTTTATCCAAATACATACATTTCTCCATGACATTATAAGGTAAGACAGAACATATTTAGAGGATTTTTTTCCTTGGACTCATTCCAGGCAAAAGATACATGTTATATTCTTTTCTATGATGCAGTTTCTTTGTTTATATCATAGTAAAATTCAGGAATATTGTGAAAAATCACAATTTCTAGTAAAGAGTTTTGTCTTTCATGAAACATGCGATAAAAATACTGAATAGATTTGTTTGTTTTGGCTGCCCTGGTTGATCCCCGCAGAGAGGTGGTGACTCTCGAGAGCTTTCTCTCCATTCTTCTGGTGCTGGCGGTGTCTGGCCTTTCTGTCTTCCTTGCTTTTGCTGTAGGGTGGGAAGCTTGGGAAAAGGCTTCATATAACTGTTGTTTCTAAGCTCTGAGTTCACAGAGTGCAGCCTTTGTGTCTGGATATAAGGAGTGTGTAGGTCAGTCTGACTAGGGGAAAAATCCTGCACTTTAGGATGTACAACATTGTATTTCACTTAAAAACAAATTCCAGTTTGCTTCCCCCCACCTCCACCGTGCAGCTTGCAGCATCTTAGTTTCCCAGCCAAGGACTGGACCTGGGCCCTTGGCAGTGAAAGGGCAGAGTCCTAACCACTGGGTCGTCAGAGCAGTCCTTGTGTTTCACTTCAAATATTTGATTTTAGGTTTAACGCTTAGGAGAGAAGAAATTTTCATATGCTGGTGTTAAGGAGTACAGATTGACTAATCTTTTTAAAAAACACTTTGGCATTATCTAGTAAAGTTGAACAATATGTAAATACTTTCAGAAAGTCTATAATTTTATTTCTAAGTATGTATCTTGGAGGAACATATGTATCTATAGAACACGAGTATGTATCTTAGAGGAACATATACACATGCCTACAGTGCAGAAGTATATGGTGTGTATATAACACACTGTTTGTAATTGACTCAAAACAGAAATTCCCTAAATGCCCGTCTGTGGTAGAATGGATAAGTAAGTCATTATATAGCCACACAGTGGATGAATCACATGCCACGTGAAAATACAAATGCTTGAGCTCGAGATACATGTAACAACATGGGTGAATCTCACAGGAAGAAAGCTGAACTAAAGTGTACATACAGTGAGATTCCATTCCTTTGACATTCACAGACAAAATTAGGCCTTGTTGTTTAAAGGTTCGTGTTTAGGTGGTGAACTATAAAGAATAGCAAGGATATTATTATAATCAGAGAATAATAATTGGCTATAAAGATGAGAGACAGGGTCAGGATCAGGGAGGGACGCACTGTGGGCTTCTGGGTACTGTTAATGCTTTTTGCCTGGGAATGTAATGCAGATATTTCTTATTATTTGTTAAGCTGAAATGTGTATATACATTTGTATATATATATGTATAATGTATGTTATATACACATTACCGTATTCATACTATGTTTCCCAATAAAAAAGAAAGAAAAAGTTCTACAGAAAGCTTATTAAAAAAGAGTGGCTCCTGTGTTATATTTAGATTATATGTTTATGATGAATTTTTTGTTTCTTTTTAAGAGGCTCTTTATTTATTACATATGAAGTTCTGGCCTTGAAGAAGTCTTTGACATTAGATACTCAAGTGATAGAAAGAGAAAAAATGAAGTCATATATATATGTGCACACAGTTTCTTTAGATAAAACAGAAAATCATGGTAAGTTCATGGTCATGGTAAAGTAATCCCATCTTTGTGAACAATGGAAGTTAGTTATTGAATTTAAAAAATGAGTATTTAGGAATGTAAATTGGTACAAACACTATGGAAAACAGTATTCAGATTCCTTAAAAAATTAACAATAGAACTATATTAGAACCAGCAATTCCATCCCTGGGTATTTATTCAAAGAAAATTCTAAAAGATTATTCATCCCTCTATTCAGTGCAGCATTATTTACGATAGCCAAGATATGAAAGCAGCCTAAGTGCCCATCAATAGATGAATGGATAAAGAAGATATGTGTGTGTATATACACAACGGAATATTGCTCAGCCATAAAAAGGAATGAAACCTTGCCATTTGTAACAACACGATAGACCCAGAGGGTATAATGCTGATTGAAATAAGTCAGACAGAGAAAGACAAAATACTGTGTGATTTCATGTATATGTGGAATCTAAAAATCGAACATGAGTAAACAAAACAGAAACCAAATCATTTATACAGAACACCTACACGTGGTTGCCAGAGGAGTGGGGTTTGGGGAAAGAGAGAAATAGGCAAGGGAGATTGAGAGGTACAATCTTTTGGTTATAAATAAATGAGTTACAGATATAAAGTATTCAGTGTGGGGAATGTGGTCAGTAATTATGCAGTACTCTTGTATGGTGAGAGATGATAACTAGATTTAGTGTGCTGATCATTTTGAAATATATAGAAGTATGAAATTACTTCATGTGACTGGCAGAAATTAGAACTAAAATGTTTCACAGTAAAGGAAAATTTTCTTAGTTGTCTCCCAGCCATACTAACTGTATCAAACTAAAATGAAATAACTTTGTGAAGGAAAAGCTTCTCCCCAACCACCCAGTTTTAAAAGTGATCAGGAGGATTAGATACAGAACAGAGAAAAGTAGAAAAATAAAGGATATAAAAAATCCATAGTTCCTGCCCCAGTGATTGTTATATTGTGATATCAACAGTCCTGGTGGCTCAGTGGTCAAGAATCTGCCTGTCAATGTGGGAGACACAGGTTTGATCCCTAGGTTGGGAAGATCCCCTGGAGAAGGGAATGACAGCCCACTCTGGTATTCTTGCCTAGAGAACTCCATGGACAGAGGAGCCTGGCAGGCTACAGTCCATGGAGTTGCAGAGTCAGTCAGGACTTAGCAACTAAACAACAACAACAATACCAGTAACTAACACAATGTTGTAAGTCAATTATACATCAAGAACAAACAGACTCATAGAGAAGAGATCAGATTTGTGCTTACCATTGGCAGGGCACGTGGCGGCAGGGAGAATTGGATGAAGGTGGTCAAAATGTACAAACTTCCAGTTATAAGATAAATAAGTACTCAGGGTATAACGTACATTAATGAATATAAATGTAACTAACACTGTTGTATGTTATATATGAAAGTTATTATGAGAATGAATCCTCAGAGTTTTCCTTACAAGGAAAAATTTTTTTTCTATGTCTTTAATTTTGTATCCATGAGATGATAGATGTTCACTAAATGTTACGGTACTCGTTTCATGTGAGTCAAATCATTATGCTGTTTACTTTAAACTTATACGGACCTGTATGTCAATTGTTGTGCAATAAAACTTGAAGAAAAACCTATAAAAATTTTAAAAAATGAATACAACATTAATAAAAGAGGTTCAGCTAACTGTAAGAATAACCAGACCTGTAAGAACCAAGTTGCTAAGGAATTAATTGAAAATCAAATTTTGGACTTCACATATTTAACCCAAATTTGCAGCTCTCCTATAACTAAGTCAGGTGAAGACTAGCCAACTGTTTTAGTCTAAACTTGGAGTTCCTTGGTGGCTCAGCTGGTAAAGAATCCACCTGCTATGCGGGAGACCTGGATTCAATCCCTGGGTTGGGAAGATTCCCCTGGAGAAGGGAAAGGCTACCCACTCCAGTATTCTGGCCTGGAGAATTCCATGGACTGTACAGTCCGTGGGGTCACAAAAAGTCAGACATGACTGAGCGAGTTTCACTTTCACTTGGAGTTCTTTACTTCACGAGGACTGTCAGTTCAGACGCTGGTCCTCAGTTTAGCAAACATGAAAACATGATTTTTGTCACTTAGCTCAGAGGTATTTTTGTCTAAGGCATTTATTATTATGCACCCTAAACTCATGGGATGGATTCATAAATGTGAATGCCAACTTATTTACAGAGGGAAAAAAAAAATGTGTCATTAAGGTTGGAAAACCTGGCTCTACTAGTCGAAACCCTCCCCTCCTCCATATTTAGGTCAGATAGAAACCCAATTAGTAATCAGATGGTTGCTTGGTGAACATGAACTTTTAGAACAGAGTATCTTTTCATCAGGATATGGGTAGCCTGGCAAGTCATCACACTAGATTTACAGCTGCCTGTTGTACATCGTCAGCCAGAATAACCATGTCTGTGAGCACTTTACGTTCCCCGAGTCGGGCAGGTTCTGCTGCTCCCCTGTCTGCAGCTGTATCTATCACCGCCCTCTCTAGTCTGCATGTATTGTTAGTGTACCCTACTTATTTCAGCATGCTTTCATGGTGTGTTACATCAATTACACAGCTAGTTTTTATAGCATATAATTTACTTATATAGTAAAGCTGAATCTCACTAGTCACGTATCTCTAATTTTCGCTTTGAGAGGGGTATTTTTTGTGTGTGTGTGTAATTTTAATTTTATTTTATTTTTAAATTTTACATAATTGTATTAGTTTTGCCAAATATCAAAATGAATCCATCACAGTGAGAGGGGTATTTTTAAGTGACATTTTCTCAAATATAGTTAATCCTGTGTTGTATATGAGGATTTTTGTTAGCTTGAGTTAGTGTGTTTGCTTTTGTTTTGTTTTCACCTTTTCCCTGACTAGGAAAGTAATTTTGGAAGCGGGGTAGGAATTCGGAGACTCTGTGTTCCCATAATGGTTTTAGTTGCTTTAATAGTGACAGTAAAAAAAGAAAGATGCTATTTTACATTTTCTTTTTAAAAAATCAGAACTTAATTTATACATTTTTCTTTGAAGTATTGGAGCACAACATTAAGAGTACCTATTTGATTTTATTTACATCTGTAATCACTCTAGGAATCACCTACCAGGCAAGAAAAGAGCTTCACAAAGCAGTAAGAAAAGTATTAGCAACATCAGCCAGGATATTTCGGGGTCCATTTGCTGGTAAGTATCACATACTTAATTGAGAATCCTTATCAGTAATCTGAAAGTCATTCAATGATCAACCTGAGATTTTTTTTTCCATTTCTTGTGCTAAGATTTATTGTAGCTATGGAAAATTGAATAACCTTGTTCTCTTGGGCTATACTTAATTTTATGGACTTGATGCCTTGGAAAGATTTTTCCTTCTGTCTTTATGGATGCATTATTTTTAGATAGTTGTCCGACTCTTTGTGACACCATGGACTGTAGCCTGTCAGGCTTCTCCATCCAAGGGATTTATTTTCCAGGCAAGAGTACTGGAGTGGGTTGCCATTTCCTTCTCCAGCAGATCTTCCTGACCAAGGGATCAAATCCGGGTCTCCTGCATTGCAGGCAGACACTTTACCCTCTGAGCCACCAGGGAAGCCCAAATAAATATTGAGACTCTCTTGATGAATATTTCAAAATTATTTTTTAGAAAATCATTTCCATGCTTTCTCATATTGCATCAAAAATATAGATTCACAATTGGGCAAATCTACATTGTGGAGCTCCCTGTAAAAGGGCTGACCTGATCTCTTTACAAAGTTGGTGTGATGAAAAAGGAAAGGTGGGAAAACTTTCTAGAATTATTAAAGAGACTTAACCACATCCTGTTTTTTTTTTTTTAAACAGCTCTAAAGATATTTTGAGAAAAGTTGGAGGAATTTGAAGATGGAGTTAGACTGATTTTTAGACGATCTGGAAGATTTTTGTTAGTATTCTTAGGTGTTATAATGGCATTGTGATTATATAGGAGAATGTAGGCTTATTCTTAGGAGATGCATTTAGAATTATGAAAGGGTAAAATATCATTACTTCTGCAACTTTCTTTTACACAGTTTAGAAAAAAAGTATATACACATCTAGGGGAATTCTCTGGTAGTCCAGTGGTTAGGACTACACGCTTTCTCTGTCAAGGGCCTGGGTTTAATCCCTCGTCAGGGAACTAAGATCCCACAAGCTGCTCAGCACAGCAAAAAAGTAAAATAAATTATACACACCATGCAGATTAAACAGCTATGGCAAAATAAGAACATTTGTTAAATCTAATTGTGGTAAACATCTGGCTGTTAATGTATTATTATTTTAATCTATCTCATATACTTGATATTTCTCATAATAAAAAGTTTCTTTAGGGAAAAGGAGCCAAAAAGAAACAAAGACCTTATCGTGAAAGCCAACATAATATATAAAACAAGAGCACGTACATATTATATGTAACAAATGAAACAGCATAATATGACAGAACTGAGAACAAGCCTCAGTCATTATCAACACCTGGCGATGGATTTAACTTCCCTATTGTAGATTTCAGATACTTAACAAACTACCCTCTTACACGTGAGGATGAAAACGTTTTAGCAGTTCACATTGTCTTTTTTTGTTACCGTGAAGACACTTTTAGTACAGTCGATATAGAAGATCACGACTGCGCTGTGTGGCTGCTGCTGAGGAAGAGCCGGTCGGATGACAGAGCAGCCCGACTGCAGGCCGTCCAGGAGATGTCGGAGGCCCGTCACTGGCACGGTAAGGAGACGTCTGCGCACGCCGCACACATCGGCAAGCTCGTGATCTCTGATGTGAAATGAAGGGCCAGAGACATCAAAGAAGGAGAATAATTCAGGAAATATTAACATGTGTAAACAATATTTTCAAAAACTTTAAAAGAAACTCCAGTGATAAAGTACGAAACCTGCTGACCTGGTAGCCATGGGGTGTTTGGTAAGAACCCCCTGAAAACGGAGGTAGATATATTTGTATAAACTTTCTACCAGAATGAAGTTTTTATACTTGATGGGAGAAACTCTTGATTCTGATAGGTATAGCTTAATGTGTTGGCATGTTTTTTCATTCCTATTTAATGAGATATATTTTAATTGCTGGCTGCACCAAAGTGATATGTGCTTTCAGTTGACAGTCTCTTGGCTTTAATATAATAATTTGTCAAATGTACCTAATTGGCCATGTGTATGTTTGTTTTTTAAGAAAGGTTTTTAATATTTAATTGTATTTAAAATTGCAGGTTCTGCGGTAAAAGTACATGAGCAAGAGCTCAGATCTGCTCTGAATATAGTACAGGGACTAAAGTATATACTTTGTTAGTAGAGGGCTTCCCTGGTGGCTCAGATGGTAAAGCGTCTGCCTGAAATGCGGGAGACCCGGGTTCGATCCCTGGGTCGGGAAGATCCCTGGAGAAGGAAATGGCAACCCACTCCAATATTCTTGCCTAGAAAACTCCGTGGATTGAGGAGCCTGGTGGGCTACAGTCCACGGGGTCACAAAGAGTCGGATATGACTGAACGACTTTGCTTTTGCTTTTTTCACTTTCCCTGGTGGCTCAGACAGTATAGAATCTGCCTGCAATGCAGGAAACCTGGGTTTGATCCCTGAGGCGGGAACATCCCTTGGAGGAGGAAATGGCAACCGGCTCCAGTATTCTTATCTGGAGTATTACGTGGGCAGAGAAGCCTGGCAGACTACAGTTCATGGGGTCACAAAGAGTCTAATACAACTGAGTGACTAACACTTTCACTTTCACAAACATGTAAAAAAAATGATGTTCTCAAAGAAAAGTTTAGTTTCAGAATAAGATCTCTGTCTCCATACGAATTAGTCAGTCAGTTTGACTAATTGGTGACTATAGTAATTTATAATGTAAAAATAAGCTTACTTAATTTGAGTGATCATCTGAATTAAATTCACCCATTCCAGTCCATTTTAGTTCACTAATTCCTAAATTGTCGATGTTCACTCTTGCCATCTCCTGTTTGACCACTTCTAATTTACCTTGATTCGTGGACCTAACATTCCAGGATCCTATGCAATATTGCTCTTTACAGCATTGGACTTCACTTCCATCACCAGTCACATTCACAACTGGGTGTTGTTTTCACTTTGGCTCCATCTCTTCATTCTTTCCGGAGTTATTTCTCCATTCTTCTCCAGTAGCATATTGGACACCTACCGAACAACCTGGGGAGTTCATCTTTCAGTGTCATATCTTTTTGCCTTTTCATACTGTTCATGGGGTTTTCAAGGCAAGAATACTGAAGTGGTTTGCCATTCCTTCTCCAGTGGACCACGTTTTGTCAGAACTCTCCACCATGACCTGTCCATCTTGGGTGGCCCTAGTTTCATGGCTCATAGGTTCATTGAGTTTGACAAGGCTGTGGGCCATGTGATCAGTTTGATTAGTTTTCTGTGATTGTGGTTTTCATTCAGTCTGCCCTTTGACAGATAAGAGGCTTATGGAAGCTTCCTGATGGGAGAGACTGACTGAGGGGGAAACTGTGTCTTATCCTGATGGGCCGGGCTGTGCTCAGTAAATCTTTAATCCAATTTTCTATTGATTGATGGGCTGGCGTGTGTTCCCTCCCTGTTGTTTGACCTGAGACCAAACTATGCTGCTAAGTCGCTTCAGTCGTGTCCGACTCTGTGCGACCCCATAGACGGCAGCCCACCAGGCTCCTCTGTCCATGGGATTCTCCAGGCAGGAACACTGGAGTGGGTTGCCATTTCCTCCTCCAATGCATGAAAGTGAAAAGTCAAAGTGAAGTTGCTTAGTCGTGTCCGACTCCTAGCGACCCCGTGGACTGTAGCCTACCAGGCTCCTCCGTCCATGGGATTTTCCAGGCAAGAGTACTGGACTGGGGTGCCATTGCCTTCTCCAGAGACCAAACTATGGTGGAGGTAATTAAAAGACACTTGCTCCTTGGAAGAAAAGCTATGACCAGCCTAGACAGCATATTAAAAAACAGAGACATTACTTTGCTAACAAAGGTCCATCTAGTCAAAGCTGTGGTTTTTCCGGTAGTCATGTATGGATGTGAAAGTTGGACTATAAAGAAAGCTAAGCACCAGAGAATTGATGCTTTTGAACTATGGTGTTGGAGAAGACTCTTGAGAGTCCCTTGGACTGCAAGGAGATCCAACCAGTCAATCCTAAAGGAAATCAGTCCTGAATCTTCATTGGAAGGACTGATGCTGAAGCTGAAGCTCCAGTACTTTGGCCACCTGATGCGAAAAACTGACTTATTGGAAAAGACCTTGATGCTGGGAAAGAATGAAGGCAGGAGGAGAAGGGGCCGACAGAGGATGAGATGGCTAGATGGCATCACCGACTTGATAGATATGAGTTTGAGCAAGCTCCAGGAGTTGGTGATGGACAGGGAAGCCTGGCATGCTGCAGTCCATGGGGTCGAAAAGAGTCGGACACAGCTGAGCGACTGAACTGAACTAGTTCAGTGGAGAATGTGAGTGGCGGTTTAGAATAAAAATCTGTTTCAAAATCTGCCTTCCAAGACTCCATTCAGATTTCTGCTCCATCAGAAACATCAAAGTTGGAGCCCTGGCATGTAGATTTTGAAAAAGTTCCACACTTGATTCTTACACCCAGGTTACATAGGGCTATTATTAAAAATAATGTCTCCTCCAGTGGTTGCAGGTTTTGGTTTTTTTTTTTGACACATGTCTTAATCCATTTGGGATGCTGTAGCAAAATGCCATAGACTAGGTGGCTTATTTTGGGCTTCCCTGGTGGCTCAGATGGTAAAGAATACGCCTGCAATGTGGGAGACCTGGGTTTGATCCTGGGCTGGAAAGATCCCCTGGAGAAGGGAACGGCTACTCACTCCAGTATTCTGGCCTGGAGAATTCCATGGATTATATAGTCCATGGGGTTGCAAAGAGTCAGATACGACTGAGCGACTTTCACTTTTCAGGTAGCTTATAAACAACAGAAATTTATTTCTCACGGTTTTCTGGAGGCCGAGAAATACAAGATCAGGGCAGCAGACTTGGCACCCTGGTGTCTGGTAAGGATGGAGGGTCCCTTTTACAGGAGCACTAATCCTAGTCATGAGCGCTGCACATCACCTTGCAAAGGCCCTACCTCCAAATCCCATGACATTAGGGATTAGGTTCCAACACATGAATTTGGGAGGGACACAAACATTCACTCTATAGCAATACATAAAGAATGGAACAGTGAAATCATGAAGGCTAAACCAAAGTACTGCTATCTGGGACCTCAGATTATTCATCAGCATCATGAAATGCCAGAGCACAATAGCAGTACCAGGGGATGATGGATCTAAATGGAACCGCAGGCTTTTGTTGATGGTGTTCAGTTGCTAAGTCATGTCTGACTCTTTGCTACGCTGGACTGTAGCATGCCAGGCTCCTCTTTCCTTCACTGTCTCCCGGAGTTTGCTCAAACTCATGTTCATTGAGTCAGTGATGCTATCTAACCATCTCATCCTCTGCCACCCCCTTCTTCTGCCTTCAGTCTTTCCCAGCATCATGGTCTTTTTCAATGAGTTGGCTCTTTGCATCAGGTGGCCAAAGTATTAGAGCTTCAACATCAGTCCTTCTAATGAATATTTAGGATTGAGTTCCTTTAGGATTGACTGGTTTGATCTCCTTGCAGGGTTTTCTGTAGTGATCAAAATAGCTTTTGAATGCTGGAATTTCTTTTTTAAAGGAGAAGAAATTAAATTGGTTCTGATCTATCAGGTTTCACATTTGAGGTTTATTTTTTCAAAAAGGCTAGTTAGACTGTGATATGTCTAGATATGTGTTGAAAATTAGATCAGTCATGGAAATGTTGGATATTTCGCTTATTGGTATTGTAAATGCAGCAAAATTTTGAATTATAAACTTATAGTTTAAAAATTATGTTCTTCATTTAATCTTTGAAACAACCATAGCCTAAGTTGGGTGCTAACAGCATACTTCTGCAATAGATTACCAGTACAGGATAATCGCTCAAGCCTGTGATATGAGAACTCTTACTGGTTTGGCACGAAGCAAAGACAGTGATCTTCGGTTTTTTCTCCGCCCTCCTCCCCTGCCATCTTTAAAAGAAGTAAGTAAAAATAATCTGCTGAGTGAAAAAAAGTTTAATATATCATCTTCACTTTGGGTGCAAAATAACAATTCAAAAAACAATTTTTTGGCAGCTTCTCACAAGCAGGTTAGTTAGGCTGTAAACCTGCAATTGTAGCTTCCATTCCAAGGTTTCTTGATTCCTCAGGAGGTGCTATTTCTCCTAAATTATTTTCCTCTTTGTGGAGTTGGGAGTCTCTTTTTACCAGAGGGTGGCTTCTTAGCATATCAGCATCCATCAATTGGTCCTTTGTACTAAGATTGTTATAGATTGGTTTTTCTCAATCTCAACACTACTGACATTTTGGGTCAAATAATTCTTTGTTGTTGGAAGATGTTCTGTACACAGTGGCAGCTACTCCCTGGATGACAGTAGCACCCCCCAATTGTAACAACCGAAAATGTCTCCAGATATTTCTAAATATTTCCTAGTCTGCAAAACAGCCCCTGAGAAGCACTGCATTTAGATACTAATGTATTACCATGTTGTTGTTCAGTCGCCAAGTCGTGTCCGACTCTTTGAGACCCCATGGACTGCAGCACACCAGGTCTCCCTGTATTAGTATACATTAATAGTATTAATTATAGTGGTTAATTAATAATAAATAATAGTGGTTAATTAATAACAATGGTTAATTGTTAACCACTAATAAAGATATTAGAGCATGTTTCCTAAGTGCTTTTCCTAGGCTTTCCTAGAAAGTGAAAATCTGAAAACTTTGCCATGAGTTTTTGAAAAACAGAAAAAAACTATACTAGACGTAAGTTATTAGTGAAAATCAGAACAATAGGAACAAGTTGTGGATATTAAAAAGCCAGCTTTAATTAGAGAGAATATAGTAATTCATTTTGAGTCAAGATGTGAAGTGGCCCATGAGGTGAAATCTTGAGCGATAAATTGCAGTAGGTCTTTCAGGCTGAGGTAGTAGACAGGAAAGTATGGAATTCAAAATTAAACAGTCCTCTTTTACCAGGGTGGGCAACCGGCTGCAAGACTAAAAGCACTGATTTACCTCTACTGTTTTGTTTTGGCTTAGATTCTTTGGGTGCTTTTCATTATACTCAATTGTTGAATTTAGTTATGAAGAATTTTTTCCCTTTATTTCAGGATTCTTCCACTGAAGAAGAGCTCAGACACCTGCTGGCTTCTTTACCTCAAACGGACCTGGACGAGTGTATCCAGTGTTTTACAGCTTTGGCTCTGAGTGAGAGCAGTCAAAGTCTAGCTGCTCAGAAGGTTAGCTCTTCTATTCTGTTAGTAAATACCCTTGAGTGTCCACTTTTCTAAAATGTTGTGCTAGAGGCTAGCACTTAGAGCTGTAGGGCAGTCATTCATCTAGGAACTGAATACTTCTGATTCCTGGTTGTCTGCCACATCCTGGGCTTGGTGTTCAGGATAACGGGAGACAGTTAATAAACAAAGTTACAGAGCGTGTAAGAGAGATCCAGGATCCCATCACTCTTTGTAAGAGGCCATGTTCAAAAAGCTCTATAGGACGTCCTCTGAAGTTGGATCTTGAAGAATAAATAGGTAGTAACCGACAAGGCTATTAAACATTACCTCTATGTTGGTGATGCCTGAATTCAACTTCTCTAACCTGTGTTCTCACCTAAGCTCTAGGTTTAAATATTGCAGCCTCCTTCTTGATGTCTCTACATGGATGTTTAACAGGCATCCCAACTATACATACTGAACTCTCCCTCCCTCCCTCCACAAAGCTCTTCCTCCCCTAATCTGTTTTGTTTCAGTAGAGGGCAGAGCATCCATGTAGTTGCTTAAGCTAAAGCCTAGGGATTCTTGATTCTTTTCTTCCATGTTCATCTGATCAGCAGTTAGTGTAAGCTGTTCCTTCACATATGCCTTGAATCCATTGTCTCACCATCCTCACTGTAGCCACTTACTCCTGGCCACCATCATCTCTTCCTCATAGTGTCCTGTTCCTTCATCCTGGTTCTGTTCTTCCCTTCATTTAAAAATAATTTTAAAGTCTCTTTTTTTATTTCAGTTTACTGGGGTGTTGATTCCTATTTGTGGAGGCTCCCCGATATATTATATTGTGGATTAACACACGTTAATCATTTTTACTGTGAGCTTATCTTTAGCTAGACTGATTGTTTTCTATGGGAGTCCCAAGTACCTCAGATTCTAAATTTATTGCTACGGAGAAGTTTTTATGTTTGCTTCTTTTGGATACCCCAAGGGTTCACTATAATGGGACTAATTTTTTTTTATATTAATTCCTTAGCTTGGAATTTCTAGAGCACATTGGTAGTGTGAATTCACATACATCTGTGGATGATACAGATTGTGGTTGTGATTTCCCACTCAAAGCCCAGCAGAGATAGGCTTCTTGCTCATGGGCTGGTGAGCACAGTTTTTCTAGACTCTCTTATAGACAAGGAGGCAAACTTTGCAGGGTTCTCTCTTTAAATAGAGATCTTGGATCTAGCTCCCAGAGAACGTGAGACTCAAACCCCATCTTCTGCGGTGATGTGACCCCTGAACACGTGTTACTATCCCATCCTCAGGGGCCTGCAAGCATTCTACCTCATCACCGATGTGCTGACCCATCACCGATGTGCTGACCACTTCTGCTGAACATTGTTTTCAGTTCTAGCACCCAGGGGTTTCCCTTTATTTCTTTTTTATTTTCTTTAGAGCTTAACTTTGTTTCAAAATAGTTTTGCTATATTTTATTAAGCATGTTTGTCATGGGAGGGGCTCAGTATGTTAACTAAAGAAAAAATCACAACCTTAAGTTCCAGGTTAAGTTTTATTTGGGGAACTTATTGAGGATTGTAGCTAAGGTACCTCCAAGGAACCGCTCCACAGAGGTGAGGAAGGAGCCAGGGTATATGAGTTTTTGTTGGAAAAAACCCTGCGGTTGAACACCAAAGATTATTGCTAATCTCTCTCACACACACACACACACACACACACACATCATGAGTTAAAAATCTGGGCTCATTGAAATTATTCATTAGATATGCATCTTTATCACCTCGGGCCAGTATCCAGAGTGCAGACTTTTCTCTGTTTCCCTCCATCTGGAATTCCCCCAGGGCGCACAGTGGGTAGCCTGTGCCGCAGTGGCTGATGGCTTGATGGTGGGTACATTTTTTGTTTAGTGTAATGTTAGGCTACATTCTTTGTCCGTACCTGGGAGCCAAGTTCACCTTCTTGCTGCATCTAGAAAGCTTCCTTATCATGTCTCCATCACCTCCAAGAGCTATAGACACTGCTTCAACCTCCAACTTCTGTCTCCAGTTCTGTGTCCTCAGCAGCTGCAGTGATTTAAAAACAAAACACAAGTTCGATCAGGTCACACTCCTGCTTGGAGCCCTCCAAATGGCTCCCCGTTGTACATTAAACCTGAACCCCTCACTGTGATCCAGGCACGGACTGGCCTGTGTTTTACCGGTGTGCCTGCCCCTAGACGAGTGGTGAGGAGATTGATAGGAAGGCGCCACTGGGCACAGATGTAAAGTTTGTTTGGTGGCAAAGAGGCTGAAAACTGAAGGAGACCACACTTAGGTGAGGAAGGTGGTGTTTGCACCGTGGTCAGAGCTCTTAGAGTACTCCCCGGGGAAGCTCCACTCCTTGGGAGTAAGACTACTTTCAGACAGGAAAAGCCATCACTTCCGATGGAGGTGTCTGTTATCTCCCCGCAACCCTTACTCCTGCTGTTCTAGCCACGGCCTGTTGACCAGATGTGAACACCTGGCATAAAACCACCCATACGTAGCAGAGGGCTTCTTGGTGAATCACAGCAGCCTCCTAAACAGACTCCCGCTCCGGCCTGCCCAGCGTGGTCACTGGCTTCCACTGTTCCTCTGCTATCATCTCAGCAAGACTTCTGTCTTCCAAAAATAACTCTTACAACAGAAGAGACCCACAGACCTAGAGATCGAACTTAATGGTTGTCACGGGGAAGGGACAGTTAGGGAGTCTGAGATGGTCATGTACACACTGCTATATTTAAAATGGATCACCAACAAGAACCTACTGTACAGCACAGGGAGCTTGGCTCTGTTACGTGGCAGGGTAGATGGGAAGTTGGGGGAGAATGGATACAGGTATGTGTATGGCTGAGTCCCTTCACTGTTCACCTGAAACCATCCCAATATTGTTTGTTGATCAGTTACACCCCAATACAAAATAAAAAGTTAAAAAGAATAGCTCTTACATCTCTAAGAGAAATCCAAACAAATTAGAGTCACTATTACTATATTAATTACATAATCAACTCAGTGAGGAGAAAGCATTTTATCAGTGAAACAAATGCATTTTGTTTGCATTTGTTTTGCAATAAAAATGCAATAAAATAAAAAGCATTATCAGTAAAACAAATCATAGTATTCTGTATTCTTTTACCAATTGAACTGCCAGCTAAAAATTTGCACTTGCTATCTGCCTCCACAAGGATTAAGTCACTGACCACGGTAGCCACTATCAACACACCCCGAAGGCAGTTCAGGGTGGAGATCAGGAATGAGGCCCTCTGTGCTCTGGGGAAAACCGGCAGAACAGGCCTTCAGATAGATATTTTTAGGAAAAGATTTTATGAGCCCAAGTTCTCGCATGTCCTCTTATCTAGAAAAGCAGTAAAATCATTAACAGTGTCATGCGCTCCTCACTTCGGCCTCTGCCATAGTGTGTCATTAAAACCACATAAAATGCTGGCCTTCCCCCTGCCTCTGTTCCTCAGAACTATCTGAGACGCTCTCTGTCCAGGCTACAGTCCTCATTTTTACCCAAATAAAACTTCACTCACAACTCTCACATTATTCATTTTTTTCCAGACAGCTTGTCTTTCCCTCATTTCCGTTTTTATGAGAAATTAGGGACATACTAGTAGCTATGACTTCTCTAGCCCATGTTTTACAATTTCTCCTTTGGGCCGTGTCTTGGAATCGCTCAAATGAAGTGTAATCATCGTTTTCCTTTCGATGCTCAGAGCGTCACTGCCTGGCCACCAGAGCCTGTTCCTCGTTGTCCTTTTTAATTCTATCCCCAAGGTAGCTGTGAGAGCACCTGTGTTTTCTGATGGTGAGAGGTCCCTGGCTCTTCTCGATTCTTCCTGCCTCCCACAGGGCATCCCACGGCTTCCGTCTCCCACGACTTCTCTCTCAACTTCTGTCCTCACGCCCCTGCAGAGCTCCTGCTACCTGGCCTGGAGTTCCTCATTTTTCAGCACCAAAGATTTTCTTCTGCTCATGACTATTCAGTTGACATCCCTCTGCCTTCTCTAGTGTTCTGTCACCTTCTACAGGGTGTCCTCACCTTTCGCTAAGTGAAGAGAGTGCATGGTGTAACACGTTGTACCACTTCCTTGCTACCTGGACATCGTGGCCTCAGCCAGCAGTTTAGAGGAGTAGCCCATCTTTAGTTAGTTTCGTATTGAAATCAGTAACTTTAGTTCTGAGATCCCATCTCATCAGACCAGTGAGCAACTCCACTTCAGTTACTCTTACTCCCAGTTTAGTCAGGCTCTGGTTTTTTTGTAAGTTGGGGGAAGGAGTGGGAGGCACGCCCGTCTGGTTTTTAGTGATCTGACCAGTTATGACAGACCTGTCCCGTGACAGTCCCCAAGCCCCCTTCAGTGGGGTGGTGGGGGCTGCAGCTTCTCTACAACACTGCTCACGTGCAGAGGTCCCTCTGGGCTTAGCGGACAGCCTGCAGTTAGGATTGGGTTCAGAGCCTGGCTTCTTAACCTCTGCACACCATGGATCCCTCTGGTGACTTGATAAAGCCTATGAACTCATTTCTAGGTGCTTAAAATACATAGGATTACACGGGAGACCGACTATATTGAAATACTATTATCCAATTTACAAATTTGTAAAGTATGTACTTTAATTACAAACTTAAAGAATTGCAACAATAATATATTTCAGTAGACTTGTCAGTTATTCCTAGTTTATCCCATTTGTTTTATCATTCCCCATTTACTCTCCATATATATGTGTGTATATATTTTTTTTTTTTCTTTTTTTTTTTTGTTGCGCTGGGTCTTCATCGCTGCACAGGCTTTCTCTAGTTGTGGTGAGCAGGGGCTCCTCTCTAGTTGCAGTGCTCGGTCTTCTCGTTGCAGTGGCTTCTCTTGATACAGAGCACAGGCTCTTGGATCTTAGAGCACGGGCTTCAGTGGTTGCTGCACGCAAGCTCAGTAGTTGTGGCGCGTGGGCCCAGTTGCTTTGAGGCATGTGGAATCTTCCTGGGCCAGGGATCAAACCCATGTACCCTGCATTGGCCGGTGAATTCTTATCCACTGTACCACCAGGGAAGCCCTATAGATACATTTTTTCTATGTCTGTTTTTATGCACGTTTACAGTTTTCCACCCTGTGCCTTTTGAGAGTTAGATGAGGGTCAGTTTGGGGTCACCAGTGTGAGAATATGCAGTTGGCATTCAAAGGAACCATGAGCATGATGCTGTTTTCAGGCAGCTACAGCAAGTGACGTGTGGTGGGGAAAAGATGCACCTTCTATTATTTGCAGGGCTTCGCTGGTGGCTCAGACGGTAAAGCATCTGCCTGCAATGCAGGAGACCCAGGTTCGATCGCTGGATCAGGAAGATCCCCTGGAGAAGGGAATGGCAACCCACTCCAGTACTCTGGCCTGGAAAATTCCACAGATGGAGGAGCCTGGTAGGCTACAGTCCATGGGGTCGCAAAGGGTTGGACACGACTGAGCGACGTCCCTTTTCTTTCTTTTCTATTGTTGGCAGAGACGCACAGACTGCTGCTGTCACTGTGGCTTTTTATCTTTGTTGGTAATTGAACACAATGAAAAGTTTCACTTAAGGGTTAGGAAAGTTAAAGAGACAATTTTTTCCCATCCAAGCTTACATCCTCTCTTCCCCGAATTCTCTATACCCCAGACCCTTAAGGATAACCTGGGTTACAAACTCGTGCTTTAGAATGAACGTCATTTATGCCCAGTGAGTCTGAACAAGTTGCAGAGCTCTAAGGTTGTAATTTTTTATGAAGAAACACTAGAGATTAGCTCTCACATGTATTAAAAGGAAGGGACCCACAGTTAGAGGCAGTATCAAAACCCCCCACCCCCCTGCACCCCACCCACCCTGGTGATGATTTGGCTTCCCTGCTTTTACTTTCTCAGTTCACTGGGAGAACTGGGTCGGTGAGCAGGAAAGCGCTTCTCAGCTTTAATGGTCACCTACTCCCACTGCTAAAGCCTGGGAAATTTGCTGACTGTACTTCTGGAGGGAGGCCAGGCAGGAATGGTCCTTGGTCTTCTACCATCCCACATGTTACCATCAAGATTGCTCCTCCTCTGATGTCAGGATCCAGGTTTGTCTTGTTTGGTTTTTCTTACCATTGGACACTCCCAGTCACCTTGTCTCCAGGTTCAGCCTCTGTTGGAGGACCTCAGAGCCCAAGGGTGCAAACAGGATGCAAACATTTGGACAGTGCAGACTGTGACTTCTTTTTGATCCAATATGACAAACCGCCTGGGGTCAAAGAACAGTGGACGTGGTGCAGTGGTTTTTCCACTGTGAAGCTCTTGTGGTCTTGGTTTAAGGACAATCCAGCAATGTTGGGCACTGTTTCATATATTTTAGAGGCATTATATTTCTTTTCCTAAGAACTTTCTGCTTCTGACTGTTGCTCATTTTCCCATAGCCTTGTTGGTATTTTCTCACTGATTTGTGGGCGATCATCGCATGTTAGCAATCTGCTGTAAGAACTGAAATTTTCCTTTCCCAGTTTATTTTTGTGTTTTAGTATCTACTAAGGACTAGTCCCCACTACTCCTCTCCTTAGTAATTTTCCTAACTCTTCTGTTTATTCTTCCATGTGAATTTGAATTTCAACTTAAGAAGACTTAAAAGCTTTCTCTCTCTCTCTTTTGGCTGTGCTGCATGGCTTTCAGGATCTTAGCTCCCCAACCAGGGATTAAACCCCGACCCTGGCAGTGAAAGCGCCGAGCCCTAACCACTGGACTGCCGGGGAATTTGTGCCCCACCCCCCTTTTTTAATTAAAAGCTCTTTGATCAGTTGTTATTGTCTGTATTTTAACTTTTTTGAGTAATGCCTTTTCTATCATTCTTATTGATAGATTTTAGCTAGACTCTACTGGCATAATCTGACACCAGAACACCATTTGTTCAGCCCTGGCTTTTCTTACCGGGTGAAGATTTGTGTGTTAGTCTCTGTACTTTCAGATAAGAGGACACAGAGGAAAGAACTGAGAAGCTCAAAGACCGCTGTCTTCTAAGAATAATCCCACATGTTTTCTAGTCTAGCAACAGTTTGCATAATGAAAGTTCCCTGTAAGTCTCTGAAATATTTTGAGTCCTACATATTAGTTCTTTCTAATTACTATATATAGTACAGAGGTTTTTGTTTGTTGTTTTTTTTTTTTGTGAAACAAAAAATATTAGGCCCTTTTTTTCCACTAAGAATTTTGATCATCTCATTGTCAGGGTGGTTTATGGTGTTTCGGAGGAAATGGACTTCCTTATGCGGAAAGTTTTGGAGAAGTTCCTTCAGCTACAGTGGAAATGTTCTGTTTGGAAGCTTTAGTAAAGCATTCTGAGGTAAGTTACATTTTCAAAATATGGTCACATTTTATGATCACATTGAAAACATTATACATGTTGATTCATTCAAGGGAAGTAATTCTAATTTTTTATAAAAGAAAAAAAATTTTTTTTGCTTGTTTTCCTGCTTTTTTCTCAATTATTAGCATTGATAATCATGATTTAGCACCAACACATGAATTTCATCTTTGCTAAGTATTTCTAAAAATGGATTTAATCTCAAGTGTACATAAAGCAACCTGTTGTCTAAATATAGCATTTACCTTTCAATTATGCTGTCTTCCATTACCTTTCTCAGATAGTTTTTACAAGTAATATTATCAATAATATTAAAATTTACAAGTATTATTATTTAACTGGAGTTAATTTCCAGTTAAAATATGTGCCAAAGATGTAAGACAGGAAAAAAGTAAATACTTGGTAAAAGTATCTACTTGACCATAGCCTTGAATTTTAACCATAGCATGTATATGTCAATGATTTTTAAAACTTTTTTTTGCATTATGACAACGTTTCTATCATGATCATGGTTTGATTTTATAAAGAAAAAAGCAACAAACTGTGGTGCTCAAGCATTAGTACATAAAAATTATCCAGGAAGCATGCTTAAAATGCACATTCCTACTCACCTCTGGCCATTTGAATGGAGTCGATGTGCGGTGGGGTCCAGGAGTTCACATTGGTAACAGGCACTCCTGGTGAGGCTGATGCAGGCGGGTCATCCCACATCATGAGAATCGGCTCTAAATGCTCCCGTTTAACTGAGAACCGTTAGACACGGCACAGAAGCGCAGTGCTCATCTCAGCTCCCACTGGTGGAATCAGGAATGAGCACCAGGGTCTTGAGTGTTCCCTGAAAAGGGAACGTGGGAGAAGCAGCTTAACTGTTTTGTGACTTATGACTGTTGTCTGAAATAACAGGTGCATCTGTAGTAGTAGGTCCAGTGCACAGAATGTAACAGTTTCCTTTCCAGAAACTTCTCAATGTATGACATATCTCACTGATACATGTCCCAAAGGCATACTTTTAAATGCATTTAAAATGTGGTGAAATTTAATAAGAATTTAGAAAGGGAAAGTCATTGCATCTACAGGACATGGTGTCACATAAGTGATAAAACTAAGTGCTGGCAAAAAGAGCAAGACCACCCTGGGGATCATGGCAGACTGTCCTGGGTCAGTTCTGTCATCTTACCTTAATCCATAGATTTCCTTTGGCTTTCTTTGATCTCTTTTCTCCATTAAAAATGCACATCCCCTTTTCTTTCTAATTTTTACCTGATCTTTCTCTTTTAAAAAAATGTCCAACTCTTAAGTTTGAGGCAAGCATGCCTCTCCGTGCACCACCCCCTCAAGCTGTGGGCTTGTATGGGATCGCAGATGTTGCTTATCTGTATCTGGGAGTTCATATAGACAGAAGCAACATCTTCCATTTACACAGGGGATTATTTCCTGGCATCAGGTGGCAGGTTTCTCAAGGGGAGAAGACCCTTTAATGTAGTTTGAAACCAATCAAAATATCCATATATACTGAAACAATTCTGAAATAATGATATCATGGTTCCATCCAACCAAGAGCTAAGCAGAATGACTTTTAAGAATAAAAATGTCACAAGTCCTAGTGGCCTTCATTTTCCAGTGATTTTTAAAGCACTTCCACACAGATGGGGGTTGGCTGATATATTTGAGCTGAGCTGAGAGTTTGGGGGTCTCCCTGGGTCTCTTCCTTGAGCAGGAGCCACCTGGCTGCCCGCCAGCATGCTCTGTCACCTGGTTAGTAAACTTGTACAATGTAAAGTGAGCTTTCATTAATTTATTGTGCTAGATACCCACACATTGTGATAAAATTGAAGCAAATGGAGGCTTGCAGCTACTGCAGAGGCTGTACCAACTTCACAAGGACTGTCCTAAAGTGCAGAGAAATATAATGCGCATCCTTGGAAATATGGCTTTGAATGAACATCTTCATTCTACTATAGTTCGCTCAGGTAACAACTTTACATACTGAGTATTTGGAATCCAGCCTCTGTTCTTCTCCCACCTCTACCCCTCCGTCGTGGTACTCTAATTTCTCAACAGACATAAGGCTTTGCTTAGGGTTAGTTTCAGGTCCTTAGAGCATGTCGTCTTAGTAGGGGCAAAGAATTGCTTGAGACATGTGGATAATCCTCACCTACGCTAATCAGTGTGTAGACAGTCACAGGAGAGCAGTTTCGGCCATGACGACCATCTTTGTATGATCTGGGTAACCAAGAGGCATAGTAAGACTAAAGAGAGGTGATATCCCCGCCTTGTAACTAATAAACCACCTGTGGGGAGATGCTGTGGATGAAATTTCCCACCTGCTCTGGTCTCTGTCATGATGCATCATGATGCCTGCACCATGGTGGTTTTCCAGCTGCAGCATCCCTGCCTCGTTGACAGTTCAGCATTTGGCATTCTGCTGTAAGCAAGAGCCCTTCATTCTCTGCCTCCTGCCTTTCTTCCTTCTCCCTCCTTTCCTTCTCCCTCCCTCCCTCCCTATCAGTATGGGCACATGGATTCCTAATTTTTCATGGTTTACAACTTCTCACTGTACTTTGATGCCAGATTGTCCCAGCTTTGGTCAGTGGAGCCCAGCCAGCTAGCTCCTGTGTCCTCTGATGTACCCACCTCATTTTGGGAGGCATTCCTTACGTGCTGGTGTAACGACATGTTCCAGGCTTATTTCTTCAGAGACTCCTGTTTCCTTTCAGTGGAGGCTAATTGTTAAGAGACCAAGGTTGGGTGCTATAGCGTTAGATGTGCTTATTGCTCCTGGGATGTCTTTGCTTCTTGGCTCTTTCAGTGGAAAAAGCAGGGTGATATATACAAATAAATGTATACATTTATTTGTAATGTATACATAATGTATACAAATGTATACATACACATATGTAAATATCCATGCATATGTTCAACAATATTTAGTAGAAATGATGAATTTATATTCTATTTTCTCTTGTATCTCTCTCCATTTTTTTTTTTAATTTATATTTAAGAGTGTCTTGATAAGCAGAAGATTTTAACTTACTGAAGTCTGATACAGGGATCAGCAGACTTTCCTGTAAAGGACCACTTACAGTATTGGTTTTATTTGTTCCTGTTTTTCTTTTTTTAAGGTGGGAACTTAGATCAGTGATTTGAACCTTTTTTCTTGTTTCAGTTATCTATTGCTGTGTATCAAACCACCCCAAACTCACTGGTTAGAACGTCAGTCATATCTTTTGTGCATGAATCTGAAATTCGAGCAAGATTCAGTAGGGAGGGCCTTTACGGGCTCTATGCTACGTCAGCAGGGCAGCTCAACCATGGGATGGAGATTACCCTTTAAAGATTGCTCACTCATACAACTTGTAAATTGGTACCGGCTTTCAGCCTGGAGCTCAGCCAGGGCCAGGAGCATTCGCTTCCTTCAACAGCCACCTTGGGCTTCCTTAAAGCATGGTGGCTGGATTCCAAGGGCAAATTTTCCGAGAAAGAGCCAGGTATAATATGCTCTTTTGCCTTTTACAAAAAAATCAAGCACTGGAAGTAATTTTTGCCAAATCTATTTTTTTTTTTTTTTTTGCTCCAAATGCTGTTTTATTTATTTATTTTTTAAATTTTATTTTATTTTTAAACTTTACATAATTGTATTAGTTGATTAAAAGCTAGTCACTAAGGCTAATTCATATTTGAGGGGAGAGGATTTAGAAGGGGTTTAGATCCATCCCCTCTTGATGAGAACAGTGTCAAAAGAATTTGAAGACATGTTTTAAAATCATTAAATTATTAGTTATTTTAAATAACTAATTAAAATAAATTTAATTTAATCATTAGTTATTTTCTAATATAGGTATTTAGAGCTGTAAATGTCCTCCAACCTGCTTTAGCTGCATCCCTCAAATTTTGTATGTATTTTCATCATTATTCGGTTTGAAATATTTTCCAGTTCTCCTTATGATTTCTTCTTTGTTTCATGGGTTACTTAAAAGTGTGTTGGAGTAATTTACAAATATTAATGGCTCTCTAGATATCATGTCTCTGATTTCCAGTTTAATATTCCAGGCGTTCAAAGAACATACCCTATAAGAGTTTAGTCTTTGGTAATTTGACACTCATGTGATGGCCTGTTTTATGGTCTCTCTTGGTGAACTATTTGCACTTGAAATGAATGAATATCCTGTCGTTGGGTCAAGTGTTTTACAGCGATGGTAACAGTGAAACCAAGCTGGTTGATTATATTATTCAAATCTTCTCCAGATCTTTTGTTTAGTTTTTATCAGTTACCAAGACAAGTTAAATTCTTCAACTGTGATTATAAATTTGTCTGTTTCTCCCTTTAGTTCTCTCAGATTTTTCTTCCTGGTGAATTGTTCCTTTTTTATTAAGTAATTTCTCTATCACTGGTAATACTCCTTTTCTTGGAGTCTACTTTATCAGGTATTAAAATAGCCAGCTGGCCTTTTTTAATGCTTGCTGTTTGCATTGCATGTCTTTTGTGTTTTTCTCTTTTGCTTTCATTTTGCTGTGCCTAAAAATAAGTACATCTTTCACAGACATCACACACTTACATCTTCTTTAGAAAGTTCAGCTTGATAATCCCCTTTAATTGGAGTGTTTTGTCTGTTTGCCTCTAATATAATCATTGATATTGTTTGGTTATGTCTGTTGTCTTGCATTTTTCCCCCTTTCTGGTTTTTGTTTCTTTTTTTCTCCTTTATTGGCAATTTTGGGGTTACTTGAGTATTGTTTTATATTCTATTCTTTCTCCTCTTTTAGCTTTTTTACAGTATTTAATGTGTACTTTTTGATTGACTGTATCTTTAACTTATAAGTCTATTCTGAATTCATAGTATACCATTTCATATATAATGTGAGTGTCTCCAACAGTGTAATTCACTTTATGCCCTCTGCCATCATTTGTGGTACTGTCATACTATAATATGTTACAGGCCATAGACATCACAATATATTGTGGTTAGTTTTCTTTTAATAGTCAAGTGATATTTAAAGAATATAAGAAAACAAATTTTATTTACATATTATATCCAGAACTCTACCTTCTTTTCTATCTAAATTTGCATCTGATATCATTTCCCTTCAACCTAAAGACCTGAGTCTGCTGGCAATAAATTCTCTCACCTTTCATTTTCTGAAAATATCTTGACTTTTATTATCCAGGGATAGGTTATTTTCCATGGGTAAAAAATACTTTAATTGATAATGTGGTGTTTTTTTGTTTTTTTTTTTTTCTGTCAGCACTTAAAAAAATATCATTCTATTCTCCTTTTTCTTTTGAACATCAATCTTTTATTGATAACAAAGCAGCAGTTTGGGAGCATGTTTCCAAGACACCAAGAGCAGGCTCCTGTCACCATGCTGGTTTGTGTGTGTATTGTCTGATGAGAAGTCTCTTAGGTCCATTTGTTCTCTTATATGATATGTGTCTTTTTTTCCTCTGCCTTCTTTTAAGATTTTCAGCAGTTTGACTGTGAAGTACCTAGTCTGTTTTGTTGATCTTACTTGGTGTTCACTGAGCTGACTGTATCTGTGAGTTGATGTTTTTGTTCAAATTTGGAAACTTTACAGATAGTGTATCGTTAGATTTTTTTCTGTCCCCTTTTCTCTCTTTCCTCCTGAAACCTCAATTCTGTATATTAGACCTCTTGATTCTGTTCCACAGGTCACTGAGGCTCTGTCCATATCTTTCCAAACATTTGTTTGTGCTTTCCCTTTCTGTTTTTTAATGTACTTTTATTTAGTATAGTTGAGGTATAGTTGAGGTGCAGTGTTAGATAAGTTTCAGGTATACAGCATAGTAATTCACAATTTTTAACTTGTTAATGTGGTGTGTCACCCTGATGGATTTACAGGTGTAGAAGTGTCTTTGCACCTCTGGGGTAAATCACACTCAGTCATGGTGTATGATTCTTGTACATTGAATTCAGCTTACTAATGTTCCATTGAGAATTTTGCTTCTATGTTCATCAGTGATACTGGTCTGTTATTTTATTTTTTTGTTATATTTTTGTCTGGTTTTGGCATTAGGGTGATGCTGATCTCGTAGCATGAGTTCAGAAGCATTCCCTTCTCTGCAGTTTTGTGGAATAGATTGAGAAGGATAGGTGTTAACTCTTCTCTAAATGTTTGGTAGGATTCGCCTGTGAAGCCATCTTGTCCTGGACTTTTGTTTGTTGGGAGTTTATTATTATTACTATTGTTACTGATTCAATTTCATTATTGGTATTTGATCTGTGTACATGGCTAAAGTATAAAATTAACTCACTGGACAGTAGGAAAAGGATAATTCCATTTAGCAAAAATAAAAGTATATGGAGCTAGGATATATGTATAAATTATTGGTATGTAGTTGAATTTTTAAAAAGGTTTGGAAGGGTATCTACCAGACTTTTACCTTTGGTTACTTCTGAGGATATAAATGAGAATGGGGAAATGATGGGGATGCTAAAGTTCATTTTTAAATGCTGTTTTTGTTCATTTTTACAATTAAAATATATTCAGAGATTATATAATTTAAAAACAGTAAATATATAAGAAAGACACAAGTTTCCCAAGGAGCAGTTGATGGTTTATAAAGGTGCAGCATTGCAGGCATTGTTAAAATACTCTGTCGACTTAAGAATGCTGTAGAAATGGCTTGTGCCACGCGCTCTACTGTTACCTTTCTTGTGACTCCATTAAAAACGAAGCCATATTTTTGTACATACCAGTAACAAACTTGTATATCTCTCTAGGTAGAATTTTAAAACATTATTTATTATAAAGCATTCTACAACAGATTTTGAAGAGGGTTTTCTTTAAAATTAGAATATTGTTTAAAAAATTGTTGGGTCTGAAATTTCTTCTGGATTAGTAAATAATGGCCTCCTATCATCACAGTGATTCTCAACACTTTGCCACAGAAAGTGGGAGGAGGACATGAGGACAAGCTGCTGTCTATTGAGCACCTGCTGGGCTTGGTAATGGCAGTTTTTATCTAGATTAATTATTAGAACCTTCCTTTGGGTCAAAGGAGCAAAGTAACTTGACTGAGGCTCCATAGCAAGTCAGCAGGGCACAGAAATTGGATGCCCAAGTCTCTCTGACCTCAAAGCCTATGTCCTATTTTATTTTAAATTAAATAATTCATGGGCAGACTCTCACTGTAAATACTTCGGAGAACACAGATACAGCAAAAAATTAAACCCACCTTTACAGAGCCCACCCCAATCCCAACTGCCTCCCCTCCTAAGACGTAGTGGCTATTTGTTAGTTTGGTGCCTCTTTTTAGGTCTTTGCGTGTGATGTGTGCACGCATGCGTAGACTTTCATACATACTTATGTACATACTTATGTAACTTTTAAACCACAAAAACATCAAAAAGAAATGCAGTGGTACTGCAGGCAGTATTTCTTTGTCTCCCTTTAAGAAAGTTTTTCCAGTGTTATACAGAGAATGGATAAACAAGGTTCCACCGTATTGCATAGGGAACTATATTCGGTATCCTGAGATAAACAATAAAGGAAGAGAATATGAAAAAGAATATATAGATACAGGTATAACTGGCTTACTTTGCTGTACACAGAAATGAACACAACACTGTAAATCCACTATGCTTCAATTACAAAAATATTTTTTTCCCTCTGAACCTCAGGTCTTAACAAGTTCATAATTAAGAAACAACTTCCTCATGGATATCAAGGCCTGCTAATCTGACTGCCAATCAGAATGAAATAACTAGTATTAACTCACTGAGTTTAATAATCATTGCTAAAGCAAAATAGGACCTTTTCTTACAGTTTATGACCTCATCCCTAGTAATTACAACTTTTGTTACATTTTCTAAACAAACAAAAAAAATGGCTGGGGACATCGTGGCGTTGTGTTGTGTTGTGGGACCCAGAGGGCCTTAGGGAAGAATGGAATTGGGGCGGTCAGGCTTTTCCTCGAAGACAGATGCAGAGGTTTGCCCTCCTCCCGCCCTTTTTAGCCTGAAGCCTCTCAACAGTCTGAGAGCAATGGGGGCTGGTATTTAGGGAGTCTGTTTTCTTCACCAGGCTGGGTTTCCATACTGGCGGAAGCAATCAAGTCTCAGCACATCATGGAGGCCTCCCATGCCGCCAGAACGCTGGCTAACCTAGACCGAGAGACCGTGCCAGACAAGTACCACGATGGCGTGTATGTGCTGCACCCGCAGTACCGGACCAGGTGAGAAGGCCCAGCGCCGCTCCGTCCCCGGGGGCCTGGGGCCTGGAGGGCTTAACATTCTAACTGCCTTCTGCCCGATTTAGACCAGTGAAATCCCGTACAAATACGTCAGATACCTCATTTACCCAGTCTGCACTCACCAAAGAATGGGAACCAGCTAAGTTACCAGGGTTATTTTCTACCAAGGGCTTACCTTTAGGAAGACTGCATTCACCTTTTATAACTTGTCTCACTTAAACTTTGTGATGCCTATTTCATCTTTGTTACATTACACTTTTTCATGGAGATGTAAGTTATTGACTGATTAGGGTCATAGAGGCTGATCTGGATGAAGAGGGACTAGGACATTATTATATGCAGGCACCAAATGAGCCTGGGCCTAGGACTCAAGGGACTGGAGAAGGCTTAGGCGAGTATAAAGGCCGGTGCCTGGCAGAATGGGCTGTAATGATACATCTGACTCATGCTTCTTCCTCAGGTTATTTCTGGCCACTATTTCTAGCTGTATCATTGCTAAGACAATAAATATAAAAAGGACCACAACAAAAAAATTACACATATCTTGGGTTTTTGTCAGGTACTTTAAAAATAATACCTCAGAAAATAGCAAGAACTTCTTTTCAACTTGAAAAATAGATGGCCTGGTTAATTCTCATTTGTAAATAATGTGATATGGTAATGTATTTTATATGTGTGGCATAACTGTGTGTGTATTATAAATAGCTTGCAAGTAATATGCTATTGTAATTTTTAAAATGTCATATACAAAGAGAGAATAAAGTTACTTTAAAATCTCATTTGCTCTGTTTCTGATAAACATCACTTACCTTGGTAAAAAGAATCTCTTTCGTGCACTCTGAGTTTGAAACTACATTAGCATATTATTTAATGTCTTAAATATTTTTATTGATTTGTGTAATATTCTCATGGAATTCTCTGGAGGGTAATCTATGACATGTCACTTCATTGATCTCTAAGTGCATTACAGTTGATTTTGGTTGGTTTGCCTGGCCAGCTGTGCTATCAAAGTAATAACGCACTTTTTTCTGCTTCTTTTCAAAACTCTATCCCGCCTATTAGTCAGCCCATTAAAGCAGATGTCCTTTTTATTCATGGCCTTATGGGAGCAGCATTCAAAACATGGCGCCAGCAGGACAATGATCAGGATTTAACTGAAAAGGTCTCAGAAGATGAAACCAAGTATACCACATGTTGGCCCAAGGTAAGGAAGCGGCTGCCTCCGGCGGGCCACCTGTATCCTGACACATGGCTGTGCCACCAGCCTTTGGGTCCTCATTGTGACTTGTTTTTCTCCTTCTACTGGGATTTTTTTCCGTGCAGTTTTTCTTTCCCTTCGAGACACCTACAGTATGTTACATGAACAGCTGGGCTTGTCACTCTGTTGTATAATGTTGGGTACATGCTATGATACAAAGTGTATTAAGTGAAAAAAAACAGGGGTGAGGGCCAGTAATAGTTCACTCACACTGAAAATATAATTCAGTAAATAATATATTAATGACAGTTGACTAGTTCTGTGATTTCAATAATTATAATAGAAAGACTTTGAAGAAGTAATTCTGCTTTGGATTTCTTTGACATTATTTCTCCTAAAGAGCCTAAATGCTGGGATGAATTTACTGAATGAAATTTATCTAAAGCTTGGTGAAAATTGATGCTGTAAATATGTATAGTTTCTGGGGCTTTGTCCCACTGCTGTTTATTCACCTTCACGAGGCTTATCAGCAGAAAGAATAGTTGGCGCCCTCCCTCTGGTGACACCGGAACATGGAGACAGAACCGTGACTCTAATCAGTATCTCTGAGTTCTCAGATCGGATCTCTAACCTCCGTCACTCTGTTCTGTCTGTCCTGAGATCATAGCTTTCTATTAAATGCTTTCAAAAAGCCAATTTGATCTAGACTCCAAAACCAGGCCCTGCTTTTGTCTATAGCAGATTAAAATTGAGCATACTCTTAACACCTACATAGACCTTATGCTGTAAATACTGATATCCCTTTGCGAGCAGTGATATAAAGATAAAATGCTGCGATCATTTTTCTGGTCACCTTCACACCTGACTCCAATGCAGTCTTTGACTGGCTGTCAGTATTAACAAGGGGCCTTCAGGTACACATTTCAGGTGCTAAGAAGTAAGTGGGATAGTGGAAATTAATATTTGTCCTATTGTACTTTTTATTTTACATAGTCGTGGTTAGCAAGAGACTGTCCTGCTCTCCGAATAATATCTGTGGAGTACGACACCAGCCTCAGCGACTGGAGAGCCAGGTGCCCTACAGAAAGGTAACAGAGGGGAAGGGGCTGGGCCACAGGTGGCCCGGAAGGAGGGGAGTTTTGTCTTTGATGTCACAGCCAGGATTTTCTTCTTAACCTTTTCCCTCTTCCTTCTAGAGACAGTTAGCTATAAGTAATGAAACTACCAAAGGCTTAGAGTATTACTGTTGGGTTCCTAACATGGTTCACTTAAAACTCCTCTCATAATAAGGACCACAGCAAGGAGATCCAACAAGTCCACCCTAAAGGAAATCAGTCCTGAATATTCGTTGGAAGGACTGATGCTGAAGCTGAAACTCCAATGCTTTGGCCACTTGATGCGAAGAACTGACTCCTTGGAAAAGACCCTGATGGTGGGAAAGATTGAAGGCGGGAGGAGAAGGGGACAACAGAGGATGAGATGGTTGGATGGCATCACCGACTCAATGGACATGAGTTTTAGTAAGCTCCGGGAGTTGGTGATGGACAGGGAGGCCTGGCGTGATGCAGTCCATGGGGTCGCAAAGAGTCGGACACGACTGAGCGACTGAACTGAACTGAGTAAGGACCACAGATTCGGAGCACAGTCTCCGTAACTCTTGGAAGTAAACACGAGGCTTTTGGCTTTTGTGTTCCCGAGCACACCACCTGAAGGCAGCCGAGAGAGGTTGCGCCGTGTGGGCTCCTTCGGTCACTTGTACGTCGTTCGTCCAATTGTAGGTACAGGAGACAGCACGCGACTTCCGGGTGTCAGGAGCCAGACTGTAGCCAATTCTGCCTTTGACTCACCAGCCACTTTAGGTCATTTCACTGGTCTGGGAAGTTTGATCTGCCAATGGAGGGGGTTGGTCTGATCAGTGTTCTCAAACTGTTATCTCTGAATGATCCCCACCCAGACGCTGGAGGAATGGTGCCTAGGGGTCAGTGGACAAGTCCACAGGGCTCCCTCCCCACTTAATTCGGACGAGTGCTCATACACCTTTATTTAAAGAAAGGATTCTCCAGATACACAGTTTAAAACTACTAGACCAGACAGCTTTAAAGTTCCCTTCTAGTTTAAAAATATGTATTTGAATGCTTCGATTCTGATTAGCTTTGTGCTGTTTCTAAGGAATATAACCAAAATGATGGAAGCTTAGTGTTTGTAACATAAATACAAGTAGAGCTAAACAGCAGTGAGAGCTGACTCCACAGGTGAACTCGCAAGGGACCACGTGGTCTCCAGTGAGGCCACATACTGAGAGGGGGACGCACAGTCTAAGTGGGATGGGGGGGCAGTTGGACCCGTGAAAATTGCCAGATACATGTTAGATGCCTGAACAGTGCTTGTTTAGTAAAGATGTCCACTTCCGCCAGCGTGATTAAGTTAGAAATGGGGAATGAGCAACTGCAGGGATCAACCCGAGAGAATGGAGGTGGTCCTGACTCCGAAACGTAGCCTGTAGAATTGGTACAGTGAACAAAGGCTCTTGCTTTAAAGAATGGACTGCAAAGTCTGGGGGTGGGGGAGAGCGACAGCGTCCTGTCATGCCTGCTGTTCTCATTTTGTTCAGGAAGTCCATCGCATTCAGGAGCAACGAACTTCTGCGGAAGCTCAGAGCTGCTGGCGTTGGGGACAGGCCGGTGGTATGGGTGTCGCACAGCATGGGAGGTCAGTGCGCTTCACTGCTGCCAGCCAGCACTGTGAGTCGCCGGCCAGCGGGCTGAGCGAAGTCTCTGCGGCTGTGTAATGGTGGCCCCTTTTCCCCTGAATTAATGTTTCTGGCGATGGCTTGGAGGTTGAGAATGACTACTCTCCTTCCATGCTATTTGTTTTTCTAGAAAGGGACAACTAGTAACAGATCATATAAAAAGAAAAATGAGAAACTAAAAAGAAGCAAATGAGTTTGCCACTTAATGCTTTCATGAGGCATTAAGCGTGATAATGAGTAAATGTCAGAAGCTGTCCATGGCATGTATAAGCCTGACTTGTAAATATCGCTCAGCACGCATGGCTGGTCCCAGGGCCCTCCCTTTCTTCGCTGTTTCTCAACCATCATTGAGAGTCTGTCGTTGCTCCGGTGCCCACAGCCCCAGCCCCCTTCCGGCCTGCTTTCCCCTGGCTGGAGCCCACGATGGCAGTGTGATCGCAGGGGTCGGCTCTTCGGTCCTTATGCTTGCTTGCTAGCCCCATCTCCTGTTTCTCCCAACCCTTTCCCCCAGTCCAGTTCTAAATTTTCACCATCTACCTCACAGAGGGCCTTTGTGCAGCTCCTGGCTTAGTTTATCTGATGAAATGCTCAGGATTGCTGGCTCTGTGTCTGCACCGAAAGGTGGATGTAACACTTTCTCAGAGACCCACTGTTCCCCTCCATGTTACCTTGGGTTTCCCTGTCAGCTCTAAGCACAGGTTGGGGGACAGAAGAGAAGGTGCATTCCTAGGTGCATTCTCCCACAGCAGCTTTGTTTTTCCCACGATATGAGAGTCTGTGTTTTTTAATCTTAGTACTGTCTTAATGGAGTGGCGGTTAGTGGGCTACTGTGGGTTAGGGTGGGGGTTGGCCATGCATACTCACCGCCTTGATGGGCACTCAGCATGCAATGCCTGACCTTCTTCTCTGGGAGAGGGCGTCCTGTGAAGTAAGAGCTGTCTTACAAACAGTTTCTAGAATCTCACCTGTGTGCAGTCTTGTGCTACAGATTTTAGAGGTTAGGAGCATGACTAAGTGTTAATATTTTAAGGCCTTGCTTGTTGGACTACAGAGAACAATTGTTTCAGCTTTTTTAAAGAAAGCATCTCTTTCTGTATTCTTGTTTGCGAAGGAAACTAGCTTACACATTTTTTTTTTCCCTTCTCTATAACTAGGTCTTCTTGTCAAAAAGATGCTGTTGGAAGCCTCGAAGAGGCCAGAAATGAATACTATTATAAACAATACCAGAGGAATAATTTTTTATAGCGTCCCTCATCATGGATCCCATCTGGCTGAATACTCTGTTAATATTCGCTATCTTCTCTTTCCCTCTTTGGAAGTCAAAGAACTCAGCAAAGGTAATTCTTTCTTTCAGAAGAAAATTGGCATTGTGTTAACACCAGTATATAGGAGGAGGAGACAGTTTCTGACTTGACCCAGATTACCTCACTTTACTCTTTCTATATTAGTTGTGTTTAGACTATCATGGAAAACTTTTAGTTTGGGGTGAATTTTTCTTTGATACCATCCCTTTTTTTTCTTAGCATTATTTTCTCAGGTGGTGCTAGTAGTAAAGAACCCACCTGCCAATGCAGGAGACATAAGAACCATGGGTTCGATCCCTGGGTAGGAAAGATCCCCTAGAGAAAGAAATGACAACCCACTCCAGTGTTCTTGCCTGGAGAATCCCACGGACAGAGGAGCCTGAAGGGCTGTGATCATTAGGGTCTCAAAGAGTCAGATACCACTAAAGCAACTTAGCACATTTTTTTTAGCACACATTATTGTCTCAAGAAATACAACAATTTTAATACTATCTTAAATATTTACAATTTTAAGAGATACATAATGTTCTGCGTTAAGTGTTATTCCAAATTACCAATGAACTGTTTTTTCCCACAGGTTTGGAAAATCAACTATTAAAATATACATGAGCTTTAAAGATATTCACCATATTAACTATAAGGCATTATATTTATTTTGGGTTAATGAGCATCTTCTCTCTCTCTGGAACACCTGCTATGAGAATTTTGGGACCCCTGGCCTGAGCCTTAATATGCCGTTGTCCTTTTGCTCAGATGTTCTTTTTTCTGCTTTATGGAGAGTTATTGGACTTTACCTTGAAACCTTCTGGTGAATTTTATTTTTTGCAGTCAAATTTTATTTTCCAGCAGCTTTCTTCTGTGATCCATTTTCTTTTGAAATCATCCTAAAGATACCAGAGGTTTTGTTTTTAACTGTCTCCTGTGCTCACGTTTTCTGTCTGCTCGCCAGGTCTCTCTCCGGTGGCAGGCTTTCCTGAGACCTGGCGCCTCTTGGTTGCCCTTTTCTTATCTGAGGGTGGGGGACAGGCACTCTGTGACTACACACAGGCTCTGCTGGTGAGAGGTGTTTCAGGATGCACGCAGGTGTGTCCGCCAGCACACTGCAGGACCCTCCGTCCTACATACCACACTGCCCGGGCACTGCTTCCTGTCAGCCAGTAACGTGAGAAACTGCTGCTGCTGTTGCTACCGGCTCCTCAGTTCTCGCGTGGTTTTAGCCCTTTACTCTCATCTTCATGGCTCCTTAGGAAGTGAAGAAACTAAGCCACTATCTTGAATCAGAACCTAATTTCCTCCCGAAATTCACAAGGCTGCTGCATTTTATTATGAACTAGATACACAGGACTTGTCATGTTCTCATTCTCTATAATTCTACAGATTCTCCTGCCCTTAAAACACTACAGGACGACTTTCTGGAGTTTGCAAAAGACAAAAACTTCCAGGTGCTGAGTTTTGTAGAAACACTACCGACCTACATCGGTAGCATGATTAAGCTCCACGTGGTGCCCCTGGACTCGGCAGGTATTCACTCTTTTGAAACTTGTTTGACCTTAGATTCCTGGTAGGTGGTCATCATAAACGTCAGCTTTTAGATTCAGTTTCTCAGTTTTTAGAAGACAGCTTTATGAAGATTTAGATTCTGTTACTCTGTTAAGCCACAGATTAAAATTTCTCGGCAAACATTTAACCTTGGCATTTCCTCCCCTGCTTTGATTTAACTGATTAGACGGCATAGGTTAACTGGCTAACGCTGTGTTAGCTCCCACACTGAAAGCTGCTGCCTTCAGGTAAGAATCCAGAACTTTTCTATCAGCCCGATCAAAAGGAGTATTTCATTTAACAGACTGATAGCCACCTTCAGGAGCCTTTAAATCTACTAAAGGCGTGGATGCTTAGTAAATAAATGGAGGGTACATGGGGAATATTCAAGCAACAAAGATTTGAAAGGAAAAAAACTAGTGTAAAGTCTCTTCCTGCTCCTGGGATGAGGGACATGGCCAGTACCCACTCCTGTAGCCCATGTAAGGCTCCTTGCGGGCAGGGCTCAAATCTCCATTCTCCTTGCAGCCTCCTCTGTTTCTCTGTGCATAGTAAACAGCATGGACACTCCACTCCCTGAAATGCTTTCCCCTCATCCGGCTAACTCTTGAGTTTGCTCGTCAAACTCTTTTCTGATCGCCTCAGAGGCTGAATCAGGTGCTGTCCTGGTGGCACTGCGGGCTCCGGGCAGCCAGGCGTGGAGCGTATCCGGAGCGCCTGCCGATGGGCCTTCTCTCCTGCTGCATTAGTTATTATCTAAGTAAAATGAAAAAGGCTTGATACCCTGTAGTGGAACCTGAAGAGACTTTACCTTAAAGTAATATGCCATGAAGTGAGGGGTTGCTGTTTGGTAGTTGAAGAACCTAAAGAGTTCAAAGAACAGTGGCTTTTTGTTTGTTTTTTATGACGACTTTGGAAGCTTAAAGCAGAATCAGTATGGTGGGCCAGCTGCTGGCAGTGACATAGCCTTGCTGTAACTCTGTCCACCCCTTCTTCTGTGTCACCAGCTGGCCTTACTTCCTTCATAACCTCCACCTGCACTTGCTCACCAGGCTGGCCTCACTAGTACCTCCTGGCATGCCCAGGAGGTGGACTTGGCTAGGTTGAAACATGAAAAACTCACCCAGGTCTCCCAAGCACCATGTCATCGCCTTCCCTGGTAGAGTGAGCATGGAGGGTCTGGGCATAGAAAGGATTCTGTGTGAGACGTTCCCATTCTTTTCATTGGGCAAGGGAGCTCACTATCGAGTTTCTCACATTAACTCTAGAAAAAGAAGTGGTTCATAGAAGTGTGGGGTAACTTAGGAACAGCCTGCAGTGTATAAAGGCTTTGAAGATGACAGTGCTCTGGCACAGCTCACTGTTAGATCAGGAAGCAGGCAGTGCACACATATGCAGAATTGATGAGAAAAGCATAGGCATATAAGGGCACTGCCTAAGACTCCGTCCTCTCATGAGTAGGCACATACCATTTAGCTAGTCAAACTTTAAGTTCCTTTATCTTTTAGAGATCTCTGTCACAACCAACTTGACATTTACATCTACCCATCTGGTGGTCTCTTTCCCTGTTGACGGGGGCAGCTTATATTTTTACCTAGACTTTATTGACATTTCTGTTTTCTTTAGATCTAGGCCTTGGAGATCTAATTCCTGTGGATGTTAACCATCTGAACATTTGTAAGCCAAAGAAAAAGGATGCTTTTTTGTACCAGCGTACCTTACAGTTCATCCGTGACGCTTTAGCCAAAGACCTGGAAAACTGACAGCCGTCTTTTCCCTTTTCATATGTGAACACAGTGCAAGAAGCGTGCTGTTCTTTTTTTAAGCTCTACTCAATCATGCAGACATAGTCCTTGTGGCATCCAGGCGGCTTGGAGTGCGTCGCAGGCAGCAGACCACTGTTGTGTGAAACACGAACGTGAAAGGGGCGGTCAAGACTGAAGGGAGGCTAGACTGGACTGAAGGGAGGCTAGACTGCACTGTTTTGAGTAAAAAACAACTTCCTGTGCGTCGGTTTACTTTGTGCAGCGTTGTCCCTGGTGGTAGGGAGCAAGCTGCTGTGGCTGCAGAGCACGTGACCTGTGACTTTGGCCATCTGTGGCCATCCCCGGCGAATGCTGGGAGCGGCACGGGTGACTTCTGCAGGGAGAGCCATCACCAGCTTACCGTAGAAATGCCTCTCGGAGGGAACCTAAAGTGGAGAGAGCAGGAACTAGGACCTTCAAGACTCTGTTTTGGGTCTGGATTTCCATGTGCTGTAAATTTTAAAACTTTGTCAGTGTAAACCTTTGTCTAACGTGGTGGCTTTGTTTTACCTCTTGTCATCCATGGGTCAGTTCCTGGTAAGTTTTCATTTTCATATTGCTGAGAACAAGTATTTTTCTTTTTCAAAGAGTTCTAGCCTATAATAATTCCTTCCAGACTGTAGCTCCCTATACTTTTAATTTTTCTCAGATAAGAAGAATAAATCCATTATTGATCAGAGTGTGAGATAAAACTATTCTAAGCCAATACACGTATTAGCAATAGTTAGTATCAAGATTCTCAGATTCACTTTAGCAAAATAAAATATACCTTTCCTTCTTGCTCATTTGGAAGTGCTATTAATTGTCTCCAGCATGTGAGAAATAGGAAATAATATTGATGACTTTTTGAAAAATAATTGAAAAGTAATTATTGAAAAATAATTCACATACCGTAAAATTCAGTTTTAAATGTATAGCTCATGGATTTTTGGAGTAGTTACAGTTGTGCGACCATGACCACTATGTAATTGCAGAACATTTCATCATCCCCCCAAATAACCCCATACTCACCAGCAACCACTCTTCCTCTGCTCTGCCCCAACCCCTGATAAACACTGATCTTTTGGTCTCTATGGATTTGTCTATTATGGACATTTCATTATAAATGGAATCTTACAATGGAATGGAATGGAATCTTATGTGGCTTCTTCCTTTCTTTTTTAACATTTGTTTATTTGTTTGTTTTAGTTGTGGTATGTAGCATCTTCAGTTGAGATGTGGGATCTAGTTCCCTGACTAGGGATCAAACCTGGGCCCCCTGCAATGGGAGCTCAGTGTCTTAGCCACTGGACTACTGTGGGAGTCCCTAGCTTCTTTCCTGGAGCATAACGTTTTCAAGTCTCATCCGTGATATAACATGCATATATGTAGTGCTTTGTTGTTATTTTATGGCATATAACATTCTACTGCATGGATATACCACATTTGCTTACCCGTTCATCAGTTGATGGACATTTAGGTCCTTTCCATGTTGGGGCTATTATGAATAATGCTGCTGTGAACATTCATGTACAAGTTTTTTTGTGGAGATGTTTTACATTCTCTTGTGTATATACTAGGAGTGGAATTGCTAAGTCATGTTAAGCTTATGTTTACCATTTTGAAAATGATGGCCATTTGTAGAATGGGATAGTCAAAAGCTAAAACAAGTACAGCATCTGAAGGTAGACAGGGGTCATCCATAAACCCTAACAACATCTAATTGTTTAATTATGCAATGATCTAACAAGTGACTTGACTTATCTTATTATCCTGCTACAGAGAATGTGCTGGTTAGCTGTCAGCAATAAACTAGCTAATGGGATCACAGGGTAGAGGTGTAGGTATGTTTGGTTCTTTTTTGTTTTGTTTGTTTTCCATGAACCATGGCAGATAAACCACGGTTGGAACATCTGTTCATTAACGTGGAGTAGTAGAATGAAACTCCACTTCATAAAATCTCGATATAGCTATTATAGCTGTGCTTTAAAAATAAGGTCTAGCAGAGAGATCCAGTGTACTGCTGAATTACTATAGTTTCTCAGGCAAGCCACCATGTCTGTTTATTCTTTTTATGAAGTGGATATGATATTCACAGATTTACTTCAGTCTTGTGAGATTTAAGTCAATAATATTTTTAAAATAATCATCACCTGAAAAACTCTTAAGAACACAACATATGAAAACATAACACGTTTGAAACAGTTTTAAACTTAGACCATCAATAAAATGGTTCTAGCTCAGTCAGCCTTGTTTAAATGTCCTCTCTGGGAGAGGATTTCAGGAGAAGTTTCGACTACCTTTCCCCTCATGTGAAAAGTCACTTTAAATGACTCACCCAGAAGGAAATAAACAGTACAGGCGTGTTAGAGAGCAGACTCCTGAAAGCACGCTGTAAACACAATTCAGATGACTATGGAAAGCTAGTTCTTCTCATCTATACCCCTGTCACTTCTTTCCGGTTTCACTGTCAACCCTAAAAGTCGAGGGCACCGAGCCCCCTGTGCTCCAGCATGTAAATGTTGCCACAGAAAGAGACTGCTCGTGGAGCATCAGGATACCTTTCTCGACGCTGGCTCAGCCATTCAGCCGAGGTTACACCGACAGCCGGAATATAGTGGAGGACGTGGCCCTCGGCTCAGTGGGCACGCCCGTGGTGTTGGGTGCTGGCAGACTTCCTGTTGAGAAAGGCACACGGTTATACAGTAATGAGTCTCTTGAGCTTGGTTCATAATTTAGGATGCCCCTCAAATTACTTCTAATTCCTAAAATTTGAGTTTTAGGCATACCCTCCTGAATTTTCACATCTTTGTAATATTTAATATGTTAATGTTTGGTTTGGTTTTTATTGACATTTGGTATAAAAATTATGTTCGTGAAAAAAATTTAAGCATGTTCAATAAATTAACTTTTAATTAAAAAATTAACACTTTGAAAGCTCCTAAGAATTTCAGTGTTTATTCTCCATCAAGTCCATCTCTCCTGTTTCTGTTTCAGACAGTTCATTACTTTTCATTCAAGCAGGACCTTTTTCAGTGGACTTCTCCTCCCCACACAGGATTACTATCAGATGCTGTCCTCTCTCTTCCAAGGGTCCCAGAATCCTTTTCCATTTCTATTGCCCAGTCTCTGATTCTGATTTTCACGTTTGGACTAATTGGTCCTCATCCTACTGATAAAATAGAACTGTAATTCAGTGAACATGTTTTGAATACTTATGCACCAAGTGTTGCTTTATATAAGAATGTGCGCTCAGTTATGTCTGACTCTGTGACCTCATGGACTGTAGCCTGTCAGGCTCCTCTGTCCATGGGATTTCTCAAGCAAGAATACTGGAGTAGGTAGCCATTCCCTTCTCTGGGGATCTTCCTGACCCAAGGATTAAACCTGCATCTCCTTTATTGGCAGGCATTTTCTTAACCACTAAGCCACTTGGGAAGCCCCTTATATAAGAATACAAGGTAGATTTAGCCATATTTTAGAGATAGGAAAACTCAGCATTAAAATAGTCATAAAACTGGCCCAGAGTCTCAGAGCTAGTGAGAGCAAAGGTTAAGCCTGGGTTTTATTTTAAAACCTATGCGTGTGCATTGCAGGGTTTTCATAGAACGTTTAAAACATTAAGAACTGACAAAACATCACAGTAGTGGGTAGTCTAGGACTTTCAAGCTGATCGTAGAATTTCTCTCCCTCAGTAGCTCATTAAAAGGGGGAAGAAAAAGGAAAAGTGGAAAATAATTCACAGCAACTAAAAAAATGAAAGGACTAAAAGCTGTCATTAACTTTGAAAAATGGTAGCTAGGAAAAAAATAAGTGATATTAGGGAAGAAAGTTGACCTCAAGATTAATAGTCTTGAGAACTGTGATAACAGCTCTCTATTTTGTAGAAAGAAAGAGGAAGGTGGTCTTGAGCAAAGTTAAGGAATAAACCTTGAGGTTGGAAACCTCTATAATTGGACATGTAAATGTGGGCGATGGGGGAGGCAGAATCAGCCAGGCTTTGTTTTCTGAAGCCCTTATGGGACTAGTAAGTTCCAATACTTCGGCCACCTGATGCTAAGAGCTCACTCATTGGAAAAGACCCTGATGCTGGGAAAGATTGAAGGCAGGAGGAGAAGGGGACGGCAGAGGATGAGATGGATGGATGGCATCACTGACTCAGTGGAGATGAGTCTGAGGAAGCTCCAGGAGATGGTGAAAAATAGGGAAGCCTGCTGAGCTGCAGTCCATGGGGTTGCAAAGAGTCAGACACGACTGAGCGACTGGACGACGACAACATGGGACAGAGGATAAGAGTCCAGGGGAAGTGAATCCCAGGATAGCCATTAACAAATCCTCAAAAGAAGTGGGAGAGGCCAGAAATCCTCAAAAGAAGTGGGAGAGGCCAGATCTTTAAACAAAGATAGTACAAAGCTCTCCCCAGGGGTGTACGGGGGTAACCCTTGTCCCTTCCCACACTCAGATAAATGAAGAGGGGATGAGCAGTAACATCAAGCAGGGATGAACAGGAAGCAGCTTCTGATAAGCAGGGCAAGTTTGTCTGGATGAAGTTTATTATACATAAGATGAAATGGCATGATACTTAACATAAGAAAGCAAACCAAGTTTTATATATACTGATGACTGAAGATTCCATTATAAAAGGAAATGTAATCCTTGAAGAATACAAAGAATGATGAACAAGGGAAAAAGAGATTGAGAAACAAATTGGAAACCCAATCAAGACAATTACAGGATACAGCAGAAACCACATTAAAGAACGGGAGAGACACGGATGAAAATCCTCTTCTTAATAGAGGTTTTGCTTAATGGTTGCAGAACCACAATGAATGCAGAAGGAAAATTAATTAGAAGATAACAGTTAAGTCACCATTCAACTACAAGGTAATAGACAGACACAGTTGACATAAACTCAGAGAATAGGGACCTAGATGTGTTTTTTGGCAAGTTTGGTTATTGACCAAATCCTGGCGTACAAAAAAAAAAAAAGAGGAATGAAAACACTGCATTTTAAGATGCAAACAAAAATCCAAAAACGAATAAAATGCCCTCATGTTAGAAAAGAGTGATGTTGGAAAGAAAGAATTGTGTTCAGTTGAATTGCCCTTGACATGGGTACCAAAGTAATGGACCAACATGCTCAAACCTGGAGGAGCTCAGGGAATATTGTTAATCAGTTCTAGTTCCATCCTCTTAGATTAATTTCAGGTAAATTAAGCTTGATACTTAACACTGACATGGGCTTCCCAGGTGGCTCAGTGGTAAAGAATTTGCCTGCCAGTGCAAGAGATGAGGGGTTGATCTGTGAATGGGAAAGATATCCTGGAGCAGGAAATGGCAACCCACTCCAGTATTTTTGCCTGGAAAATTCCATGGACAGAGGAGCCCGGCAGGCTGCAGTCTTCGGGGTTACCAAGAATCAGCATGACGGAGCACACATGCACGCATGTACAATGACATATGGTAGATGTTTATCTAGGCCATGTTCTCAGGTCATAATCCAGTAAAATTCAGTCAGTTCAGTTCAGTTCAGTCGCTCAGTTATGTCCGACTCTTTGCGACCCCATGAATCGCAGCACGCCAGGCCTCCCTGTCCATCACCAACTCCCGGAGTTCACTCAGACTCACGTCCATCGAGTCAGTGATGCCATCCAGCCATCTCATCCTCTGTCGTCCCCTTCTCCTCTTGCCCCCAATCCCTCCCAGCATCAGAGTCTTTTCCAATGAGTCAACTCTTCGCATGAGGTGGCCAAAGTACTGGAGTTTCAGCTTATTAGGAAGAAACCATTTTACAGTGCCAAACTCTTAACTACTGGAAAACTGCACAGTCTCCCTTGAACCAAATAGAAAATAAAAGCAAATTACAGGGCTTCTCTGGTGGCTCTGGTAAAGAATCCACCTGCCAATGCAAGAGATGTGGGTTTGATCCTTGGGTTGGAAAGATGGAGCAACTAAGCCCATGCACCACAACTATTAAGCCTGTGTTCTGGAGCCTGGGAGCCACACTGCTGAGCCCATGTGCCGCAGGGAGTGAAGCCCGCATGCCTAAAGCCTGCGCGCCACAACAGAAGCTCCTGCAAACGGAAATCCACAAGCCACAACCAGAGAGCAGCCCCTGCTTTCCACAACCAGAAAAAAAGCCTGCACAGCAGCACAGACCCAGAACAGCCACACATACAAAATAAGGGAAGCGTAATTCTTTAAAAAAAAAAAAGCAAATTGCAATCTAGAAATTAATGAAAATGAGACTCTTTCATGCCAATATGTGTAGGGTGCATTTAAAGCTACAATCAGGGTAAAATATATAACTTTAAATGTCTTTATTGTTAAGCAAGACTAAAAAGAATGAAACCCAGTATGAGCTTTAAGAAATTAGGAAAATAACAAAACCAGAAAAGGGTGCAAATGAAAGATTTTAAGTTAAAATTCATTAAAAATGTTTTAAAAACTGACATAAAATAAAAATAAACAATAGGAAATATAAATACCAATGCTGTTATTTGAAAATGTCAACAAAATTGGATAACATCTTGAGAAGCCCAATTTAGAAAGTGAAAGTGATGGTTATTTAACAAATGGCATATATTTAATAAAAGGCATAGGGTAACTACCTCTCAGGAGCATATCAGACCCCCTACCTCACACCATTTACCAATGATGTTCCAGATGCTTTGAAGCACTGCTATTACCCCAGGCAAAGCCTGTAATCTTAAGCATGCCAACACTCAGATTTATTTAGGTATTTCTGCTGCCTGCTACTTCTAGTATCTACATAAATAGATAAAAATCCTAAGAATAGAATAAAATCCTAAACTGTCATTTCAGGTGCTCTGACAGTCTTTCCCATTTGCTCATTCTTTCCATGTACAGAAATCTACTTTGCTACATATCAAATTCTTAACCCACATTCTGTCAAATCTCCCCTGGCCCTCTGCTCACAGTTAATCATTCTCTCATTTGTATTCTCCTATCTCATGGAGACAGAGCTGATTATACAGGTGCAAACAGCATGCCTTGTATGAGAATGAGTTTCAGTCTGCAACCTAGGGTAAAGAAGGTACCTTAACGGGTCGTTTCCTTCTTCCCCATCCAAGTCCCAGGCACTCAGATTAAATTAATTCAATACAGTACTTACTGGTCACGAAGGACTAAGCATCTTTAATATGTGGAGATTGTCAGTATATTCTTATTCCTGAAAGGCATCAGAGAACATTTATGACCTAAATTTCGTGTATTAGTGAGCTAAAAACAAACCTAGACAGAACCGGAAGACTCCTTTCGCCTGTCTCCATGCAATAATGGACTCAAATCACTTCAGCAATCTGATCCTATAGAAGATCCTATAAGATCCTATAGAACATGAATCTTAGCATCTCTCAATATTACAGCATAAAGTTATTAATGTTCTGGCAGTAAGCCCGGCCAGCAGCATTCAACTTGTAAATTCTTAACCAAGCTATTACTTTTATGCTGCTTCAACTTAGTTTGATGGTTGAGAAAAGAAACAGAAACTCGGAGGAATAACTAATAATCACATTTCAGCCAGAATAAAACGCTGGCTGAAGATATCCCAAGCTTCTCCTCATATCTGAAAAGAACAAAGCCAAACATTTTCTTTAAAAAAAAAAAAAAAAGACAAAACATTTAATAGGTGTTTTTTACAATTTCAGTACAAATTATCACTTCAAATAAACAGTTTTTGTTCATTGCTAGTCATCCAGTAAGATTCAGTAAGCAATTTTTGCAGCTTTCCTTTTTCATATAATTACTTTATTACAAAAGAAATGTTTTTATACATTACTTTGCTTATTACTTATACACAGGTCAGGAGAATTTTAAGTGTCTTGAACTTCAACAACTTTAAACTTTTATAGGAGTCGCTTGGGCAGATGTCCCAGTTTCAGTAATTTATTGCAACAATTTTTTTTAAATAGGCAAGAAGTCTAGGAAGATTATGTTGTAAAAAGGAATTTAATTGGGTTCAATGCCAAATTATAAAGTCTGTGCCTAAAAATACTCTGTAGTGAATGGTAACGCCTTACAGAACAGTAATGAAATAAACGGCAAGGACACAATAAAAAGGCTGGTGTGGGAGCATCAAGGAAAGATTAAAAATAAAAACCCAGAATGAAATCCCCAGGACGCCAGCTGCTCACTGTCAAGATTATTCAACCAACTCCACTGCCAGCCTAGGAAAGATACCAACTGTTAAGCAACGATTTAAAAAATTAGACAATTCCAGTTGTCCCTTTTTAAGAGAATGTTAATGTGAGAACCTTACATATTATCAACTCAAAACCCAGTCTCTGTTATTCATTAAGTCTGAACAGCCATGATCAAATAGTATTCACTTCTTCATGTTAAACTACTTGTTAATTTTTCCTTTGACCTGCTTCAATACAATTGTGGTGTGATGAACACCTAGGTTAAATGAAGTTCTATTCTCAGTACCGTTTATTGGCTATTTGCTGCCTAGAACAAAGAAGAAACCTGAAAATTAAGCCCTAGAAGTGACTTCTGTGGTGATTACTGCCCCCCACCCATGCTTTTTCTGACTTGATACACAGATATGCCTTCAAATTCACCTCCTTTTTAGCAGGAAAGAGGTTATAGAGAAAACAGTGTTTGAATTAAGAAATCTTTGATTCCATTCTCAACTGTACCCTTTAAAAGCAATGTGAATCCTGCAAATGATTTACCTTTCCAAAGCCTATCCCCCATCTTGCGGCCTCTCTCGTCCCAACTCTTTCAACGATCATGTTTATTTCTTACATTTCTTAGAGACGTAAAAATGATATAAAGGAGGTAAGTGCTAGAGAAGGAGTCCTAATCAGCTAAGGCTAAAAACACCATTTTTTATGACCGAGTTAACTACTCACATTATGTTTATCTCCATGGCTCACTAGTATCTTTTTCTTAGTTTTCAGGTGAAATGAGATATAGCTTTGATATAGTCTTGAGCGCCACACTAAAATAATCTGTACTGTATCTTGACAGTGGTGATGAGAGTTAATTCTGAAACCCCAGAGGTTTAATTAGGAGAGTGGCATTTCCCCTGGCAAGATGATTACTGCAACAGCAGCAGCAAAACCATTAGCTCTGAACACAGGAATTCCCTGGTCCATTGAGGTTTGATTCTATGACATGAAAGATGCCTAAACATGCTATGTGGCACACTGCGATCTTGCCAAATTCTTACCAGCAAAATTATGAAGTCTGTTCCCAAAGACTTCCAGGCCTCCTAACATTCTTTTAGAAATGTAAAGCAGCATGGCAATGTCTTTCTAGATGACTGAATAGTTGAGAGGAAAGATTGAAGGGAGGAGGAGAAGGGGGCGACAGAGGATGAGATGGTTGGACGGCATCACCGACTCAATGGACATGAGTTTAAGCAAGCTTCAGGAGTTGGTAATGGACAGGGAAGCCTGGTGTGCTGCAGTCCATGGGGTCGCAAAGAGTCGGACGTGCCCGAGCGACTGAACTGAACTGAACTGAACTGAATAGTTAAGAGGTGGTGCTGGAAATGTACAGGGGGGAAAACCTTAATAAAATGTAGATGATAAGTTAACTCAGGATATCCTGGGGTTTCTTATACTTGGGGACATATGGTATTTTCTTTCCTGAAGCCACAGTCAGGTAGGCCAGACTAAAACAAATATTCTTCAAATTGTAACAATGAGACTCAGGATTATGTGCCGGTACGAGTTTTCACAATCTGTGCTTTTACCGGGGATGGAATATAAGGGGGAAAAGAAGTCCATGAGGTTTTATTCATAGGGAATAGAGAGTGTGAACAATGGGTAGCACACCAGAGCTTAGGACTGCAGCAATTTATGGGACATGCAAAGTCTAAGACATGGTACAGGAGGCTCTAGCCAGCTGGAGCTCGGGTGAAGCTAATGGTATATGATCCAGAATCGTAGCAGGGAATGCCACCATCTCCCCTAAGACTTGCACACCATCATGGTTAATATACATGTACATAAATAAACACAAGGGCTGCTGGGAATGTACAGTCTTGTCTTTCGGTGGACCTATTTGCTGCTTCCTACTCTGATATTTTTTTTAACCTGGTGTTGACCAGGTCCAGCTCTCAATGGTCCCAACCCCCTTCTAGTGTAATCTTGTATGCATCAACCTTCAGTGGGTCACCAAAAAGTTATTCCAAATCTGTAAACTGCAAACAATATTTTTCTAAAAATCACACCACATACACACATAAATTAAACAATCATTTAAAATTCAGTGGGAAGGAGCTTCCTGGGCATTATGGGCTAGGTTTCCTTTCCTAAAATCCACAGGCTGAATCTACCCGGAGGTTTCTCATACCCTGAGAGGAGACATAACATGCACAAGTCTGCAATAAAACATATCTTGGTGGCTGAATAATAATGGTATTGAGGAAGAGACACAAGTTCTGTAAACTACACAGGAGTACCCATGTTTTTTCAGTGTGCCTTTAACTAATGTCTCTTTCCACGTGGGGTTAAGGGCAGTGGGCCTTCCCCCTGTAAAGTGGAGCCAAGGGGAAAAGGCAGGCATCCTGCGGAGGAGCGGCCATAGGTTTCCCCGTCAGGTTTTCGCCAGTGGGTCAAACGCCTGCAGCACCGTTCTCTTGTCCTTGTCACTGATTGTCACCCAGGGACCAAAGTCTCTTGGTCTGTGCTCCGGGGGCGGCTCCTGGGCTGGTGAGGCACTGACTTGCAAAGGGGCTGAGTGCACCCTTCCGAGGTTCCCGGTCCCCGAGTCCGGGGGATCGGAGCTCTTGGAAAGCCAGGAATTATTCAACAGGTTAGGGTGGTGGAGTAGGCTCCAGAAGGGATCCTGATAGTCACCGAGAAGGGGGGCACCCACTGATTTTCTGTTCGTGGTGCCATCAGCCTCGGGGCTTGCAGGTGATGATGAAACGCCCAGGAAAGCCGGCTGTGGAGAGAGCGCACCCCCGGCAGGCGGGGCTGTGGGGGGACCGTCGCTGCAGGGGAGCCCCTGGAGAAGCTGGCAGCTGCTCTGCGGCTCCTGCAGGTGGAAGGCCGCCGGCGAGGATTTCTTCCTGCGTGGGGGCACCTGCGGCACGAGGGGCGGGGCCTCCAGAGTGGGCGAGGTGGCCGTGGGCGGGGCCTCCGGAGTGGGCGGGGTGGTTGTAGGCGGGGCCTCGTCCGAAGTGGCCTTCCTGGCGGCACCTTTCCGCGGCTGAAGGGTTCTCGGTTTGGGAACAGGAGGGACTGTCGCTAGTGGAGGGGTGTCAGGGCTCAACTCCGGGGGCTCGATTGTAAAATGGACGGCCTGATGCCCAAGCTGTTCTTCCGGTGACGCGGGCTGAGAAAAGGTACGACAAAGAGCGTCAATAAGCAGCCTGCCCAGGGAACTGGGAATCGATCAGCACACGCGAGATGGGACCACGTGGACATTCTAGCAAATTCAAGATTTGAGAATGTCTGGGATGCGGGGGTGTCATCAGGCACGAAAGAGCATGGGAGAGCACAGGTATCAAGGAGGAACAGCAGGTCCAATGAAATATGAGTGGAAGCTTTAAACCCACCACAGGGAATAATCTGAAACAAGTTTCTCTGTTACCTAGGAAACGGGATTATAGTCTTCCTTTATTAAACAGCGAACCTCTCTGAAAATTCTTCCTGGAGGCTGCAGCTTTGATGATTCAGTGAAGTAGCTTATGTCACAGTGTTAAGCTAATTGAAGGACTCATTGTAGGGTATACTGGCTCCTTGAATCTTTGCTATTTAAATACAGAAGAACGGCAAATTTCACACAGGAACTTCCCTTCCTCGGTTCTGATTCAAACGGACCACAAAGGAAACAACTGCATGAGACCAGAGGGAGCTTTTGTACAGACATGGCTGTGGGTAGTTTAAACATCAGCATTTCAGTATTGCCACTGGTTCTTTAGATAAACCAGCTGCAATAAACAACCTGTTCTCTGACAGCCTTTTATTGCAGCTCCTGTGCAGCTGGTGAGGAAAACGAACCCATTTCTACCTCTGGCCTTGAAAAGACAAAGTGAGAACAGAGAAGAGGCTGAGGAAAGAGGTCTGTAAGTGCAAGGAGGTGTGGAAAATGGGCGGATGAATGAGCAGACATGGAACAGCAGAGCAACCCAGAAAACACAAAGCCGGCTCTGGAAGAACCAGGTGCCCAAGCCACGCTCACACTTCCTCCAGGTGGACAAGCAGCCATTCTGTAATGACCAGCCAAGGATTACCGAGAGTCCGTGACTGGCACACTGAGCTCAAACGGAAGATCCAGATGTCTCTAGAGGTGCCAGTCTTTGGGCTGCTACTGTCCTGACAAACTCACGTCTCTGAAGCAGCAAGCAAGGCTGAGAAGCTTGAGAGCGAGAGCAGAAAACAATCTGCAAGAAAAGTGGCAAGAAAAGCTGTCGCGCCTCCAGTGCTTGTCAAACAAGGCCCGTCCGGAGACCGGTGACTGTTTTTCTAATGCAAATAAGATCTGTACACGTGAACTGTGGGCATAGGACACCGACCACACACACAAATGGGAATTACTGGGACACATGGAATACAGTGTCCCACGCTGGCTTGGTTTGGGAATAGAAATGGAACATTTGGACAGAGTGATGCCTCCAAACTGTTCCTGTCTTGGTGAGAAATTCCCAATGTTTCTGCTCAGCGAGAGCTAAGAAGCAGCAGGGATGAGAGGGAGAAAGCAATTGCTGGGCATGTTCCTCAAAGATGAGGCCGTGGCTGGGAGTCGTGAACATGTATAAGAGACCAGACTCATCGGAGACATAATTCTTATCTAAGGAGACATCTGAGCAGCCCAGGAGCAACGGGCTTACATGACAGGTTCTTACCTTTCCCGTCCTCCTCAAAGTTGGCTTCTTGATGGCAGGAACCCTGGGGGCGGGCCGACGGGGCAGAAGAGGCGCCACCCCCACTGTGGGCTCTGGTTTGGAAGATTCCTGGTCCCTCAAGGCTGGAGCATTTAGGGCTTCTCCTGGGATGCCTGAAGCATGGAATGGCATGGCAGAGGCGTAAAGGACAAGGCATTATTCAAAGGATAATGCAATGTATTTCTCTTTGATCTAAATCTCTGAGGGTTGTCAGGACCAACCAGCTAGGCTTGACCCCAGCTCCTCACGCTCACCTTCTCAACAGGGATGGGGTCTGTGTAGGGAAGAATCAGTGAGACCCTAAGATCAGTTGCAAAGTTTAATGTGTACCTGTGTTGCTCAGGGGAGATGATGGTAGAACGCCTTGAAATCTTAGGAGGGCCCATGAGAAGGAAAATATTAAGTTGTGACGCAGGGTAGAGTTCAAACCTCAAACCTCTCCCACTCTCCACGTCTATACAGACTTAGGAAAAAAAACCCTTGACTGTAATATAATTAACATACCATAAAATTTACCCTTTTTTAACGATTATACTTTGGTGGTTATAGTCACAAAGTTGTACAACCATCACCATATGGTCCCCAGAACGTCTTCATCACCTCAAAAAGAGACCCCACACATTTCCACAGGAATCACTGCCCAGTCCCTCCTCTCCTCTCGCTCCTGAAAACCACTATAATTTTCTCTCTGTATAGATCTGACTCTTCTGGACAGTTCACATAAATGGAATCATACAACACATGGCCTTTTGGGTCCGTTTTCTTTCACTCAGCACAGTATTTTCACGATTCACCCATGACAGAGCATATGTTAGCACTCTGTTCTTTTTTACGGCTGAATAAGATTCCATGGGATGGATATGCTCCACTTTATGCATTTGACCTTGGTGTACAGAGCAGGGGCTGACAGAAGGGGTAAGTACGAGAAGTTCAGGTCAGCTGTCTTGAGAGAAGAGGCTATAAAGAGACCTGCTGCTGCTGCTGCTGAGTCGCTTCAGTCGTGTCCGAATCTGTGCAACCCCATAGATGGAAGCCCACCAGGCTCCCCTGTCCCTGGGATTCTCCAGGCAAGAACACTGGAGCGGGTCGCCATTTCCTTCTCCAATGCATGAAAGTGAAAAGTGAAAGTCAAGTCGCTCAGTCGTGTACGACTCTTAGCGACCCCATGGACTGCAGCCCACCAGGCTCCTCCATCCATGGGATTTTCCAGGCAAGAGTACTGGAGTGGGGTGCCATTGCCTTCTCCGATAAAGAGACCTGCTACTGCTAAGTCACTTCAGTCATGTCCGACTCTGTGCGACCCCAGAAACAGCAGCCCACCAGGCTCCCCCGTCCCTGGGATTCTCCAGGCAAGAACACTGGAGCGGGTTGCCATTTCCTTCTCCAATGCATGAAAGTGAAAAGTGAAAGTCAAGTCGCTCAGTCGTGTACGACTCTTAGCGACCCCATGGACTGCAGCCCACCAGGCTCCTCCATCCATGGGATTTTCCAGGCAAGAGGACTGGAGTGGGTGCCATAGAGAGACCTAGTGGGGCCTAAACAAAGCAGCAGGGATGCTGGTAATCACAGCAATCGGATTTTAGAGGCGGGCATTCTAGAGGGTGGCACTGAGCTCTAAAGAAGACTGTGGGTGAAGGCCAATGGGCTAGAGGTGAGGAAGGAGGGAGGTGCCACTGGGGGCTGGGTGGAAGAGAGTCCATCAGCTGATGGACTGTTTCATCCATTCAATGAGTTTTTGTTTCTTTTTTTAATAAAAGAGAAACCATGGTGTTATCATGCAACAGTGTTTCTCCTCCTCTTAATCCATGCCCTCTTTAAATGTTATTTGGGAATTTCAAATAAATGAAATATCCAGACTAAAAACAAATCAGGCAACTGTAATTGCATCTGGCTTTTCAGAGGGCATACTTTGCCCTTTTCAAAAGAGAGTCTAGTATAAAGTCAAAACAAACAAACAAACCCCAAATTGCTAGTTACCAGTGATTTTGAATGCATAGGGGAGATTCTAAGTTAAAACATGGTTAACAAGGGTTAGGTGAAGTGACAGCAACAAAAAATGAACAGGCAGTATGCAGAGAAGAGGTCCCTGCCTGACAGTGAAGAATCTAGGGATGCTGGTAATTAAAAAACGAGATGTTTTGCCTGAAGGAGAACACCTACTTAACCATCTCTTTCTACAGAGCCAGCAGGATGAGTTAGTGCCTCCAGCATGAACCTCTTCTAAAACTCATTTTCGGTTATTTCTGTCTCTCCCTTAAGTGCTCCTTAATAATCTTGGGATTGTTTTTATCTATTGATACTTACTGAATTTTAAATATAAGTTCTAAATGGACGATAAATCTTCATAGATGAATTTTATAAAACGTTGCTAAAGGGTATTTTTACTGAATACTGCCTCCAGAAAAAGAGTTCTGTTCTTTTCTAGGCCTCTTTTTGCAAGAATATGAGGAGAAAAGCAGAATCTCGAAGGAGCTCCGGGGGAACACCTACCTCCTCTGGCTTCCAGGAGACATCGGATGGCTGCTTCTGCCTCCTGAGCGTTGGTTGTTTTGATCTGCTTGACATTATAAGGCTTACTTATCCCAGTCCTTGCTTTGGGCTTGAGGACAAAAATCAGGAAGAAATACATATTAGCACAAGTGGGAAAACAGCCTCACCCTGTGAGACCTCTACCCACGGATCCATACGTGAGCGTGAGGTTAACAGAGCTCCATCAGCGATGAAGGCACAGCTCCCATCTAAACTGCATCCTTCAAGTCTCTCCCTCGGAGCACGCGCATACCCGAGGGGAGGGATGCAGTAACATCTAGATGACGCTGGTCTCCCCAACCGGGTGGTTCTAGGACTGTGCAATGCGGACCAACCATCCTCTATCTTTATTTCGACAACCAGGTAAAAAAGCAAGAAAGATTAGTCAGAAGTCACTCCTTCCAAGGTCCAATGAGTCACTCAGCACTTTCCAGATGTTTCTCAAAAGTGCTGATTCTACTTCTTCACTGTTCTACGTCTTAACCTCCACCTCTGGGTCGCCTTTGAGGACCTGCCTTCATCACTGTAAACCACTGAGGTCACGTCAGCCTCCTACCCCTGCTTGTGAGCATGACCATGGCCATCAGCTGGCCCAGCTCTCCTCACTGTCCCTTCCACCCGGCCCCCAGTGGCACCTCCCTCCTTCCTCACCTCTAGCCCACTGACCTTCACCCACAGTCTTCTTTAGAGCTCAGTGCCACCCTCTAGAATGCCCACCTCTAAAACCCTATTGTTACTATTACCAGCATCTCTACTGCATTATTTAGATCTCTTTTTAGTCTCTTCTCTCAAGACAACTGACCTGAAGTTCTCATATTTCCCCTTCTACCAGCCCCTGCTCTATACTCCAAGGTCAAATGCAAGTGCTGAAAGGGAGAGAAGCAGGTATGTCTGGAAACCAACAGTCCCTCCATGAAGGGGTGCTTGGGAGTTTTCTTCAAATGCAATTTTCTCTCTCACACTCTGGACGACCATTAAAAACCCCTATAAAGGACCTGGTAGTAAGTTATAGGGTTTGGGGGGGTAAGTGGTGGATAGGCAGAGAGTTAGAGACAGCAATCTATGTATTCACTGGAAAGAGGTGACCTGGCATGATGTGAGGGGCTATGCATGGACCATGGGGCAGATCTCATGGGTTTGAGAAGCTGGCCCGTTTTGCTCTGATCTGAGAAAGGAGAACTCACCGCTTGCTGAGGGGCTCCCGGCAGGAGTTTTGCCATCTGCAAAATCGAGTACTGCCCGTGGGTGCCGGAGGAGATGGAGGCATCCGAGGCTGATTTTTTCACCATGAAACCAGCTGTAAAAACCAAGGAGGGCAGAGACTCCATCTCAGTGGAGTCACAGCTACTTCAACACAAAATTCCCAGCCAGCCGAGAGCAAGAGCAAGGTCATGGTCTGAGTACATCCATGGCCTTCAGCGATTCAGAGGTGCTTCTGAGGCTGTCTTTTGATTCTCTAACAACTTGGGCCTATTAATGTCGATTCTCTGGAGAAGCAGTGTTTGAATGAAAATTTTAATCTAACATCCTGGGCGGGGGGATGTTAAATCTGACAAAAAACCTAATCAGTCATTTTTAAGTGGTTTAAAACACACTACTGTTATTAGGACCAAATTTTAAAGATGTTTCGTGGGCAAAGTCTTAAAAAACATTCCTAAAGCGGAGAATAAACTATATTTAATAGTATTTATAGCCATTAATCATACTTAGAACAACAGTTAGTGACAGAAACACTAGATGAAAAGACAGATGACCAAAAAAAATTGGATACCAATTCTGTTATTAAAATTTTGCATAGACATAGATATATCTAATTGGAAAAAGGATGGAAATCTTTTGGTTAACAACTATCATTGCTAGGTAAGTGAAATTAAATTTTTTACTGTTTCTGTTATCTCTTTTTGTAAACCTCCACAATAATATAGGACATCACTTTATTTTTATTTAATATTTTATATTCTGAGCATGAACTCTGCAAAGTAAAAAAAAATATGCTTCACAAGTCATGTGTTTCTGACTTGCCGTTGATTACGATTGTGATGTAACCCAGACTGTGATGAACCCAGTTCTGAAAGTACAGCTTAGGAAAATCTTCACTGGCACGGCGGGGTGGAGGTGGGGAGAAGCAAGCAGTGGAGGTAAATGCAAACTGATCAGAAGCATGGTACAACCTTATTTCCGATTATTGAGGAGTGCTTTATGGGCAAAGCATTGTTTTTTGGGGGAGTCAGGAAGAAAAGTGCTATGCTGAGGCCCGGACCGGGAAAAGCCGTTCTCAGCAGACTCGGGCTCACAGATGGAGTGCTGCCTGCTCAGAGGCGCGAGCATGGCCACCTTCCGGGTCAGGGCACCTGGGCTTACTTGTGTCCTCGTGAGCAGAGAGGTGGGGGGGCAGTGGTCCAGGAGAGAAGATGCTGAGAGATGCCGTTGGGGGTCGGGGGGAGAAGGAGCTCATAATGTCCCCAGCTCGTTTGTGGCCCCAGTTCTCCAACCCATAAGGTTTCAAACTGCGAGCAGCTTCAAGCAAAAGCACAGCCACAGGAGGGCGAAGAGCAGCTTTAGGAAGGGCTGCTTTGATTTGTCCACAAGACACAAAGCGATCTCTGATACCAAACTCGCCAAGGATTTAGGACGAAGAGGAGGCCGAGGAGGGGAGAAAGCGCTGTGAAAACCCAACAGCAGGATTTTAGAGCCATTCGCTCAGCAGGTAGGAAGGGCGTGGTTATTCCCAGCAGGCATCGTGGTGAGTGGAAAGCAAGCGGAGTCTTACTTGGAGGGGGGGGTCTCTGCGGTGGGTGAGGTGGCCGAGGCCGACTGGGAACCGACAGAGACCTGCTTGGAGAGCGGTGGCGGAAGTCCCCAACTGCTTCCAGCTCCTGCTTTAACTCCACCAGGTCGGCATCATCTGGAGGACACGGCGGGACGTGAGTCAGGGCAGTCAGACTCGGGTCTGCAGGGACCCCTCCCGCAGGACAGCTTGAAGGGTCCCTTTCTGCTGGCGTGGGGGCGGGGAGAGGGCGCCCAATGCCTGCTTGGAACACTTGGTGAGCCGTGCATGAGGTGTGGTGTCCACGCACGAGAGACACCGAAGAATTTTCAAGTGTACGCGTGCTTCCTTCCCAAATAATCCACAAGACTTCCACACAGAATGACAGCTGAAAACCAGAGCCCCTCCATTTTTCTTTTTTTAGGCTGAGTTGTGTAGCATGTGGGATCTCAGTTCCTTGACCAGGGATCGAACCTGTATCCTCTGCACTGGGAGCCCCGAGTCTCAACCACTGGACCACCAGGGAAGACCCTAGAGCCCCTCATTTTTCATTCTCCACTCTGAAACAGGGCAGTGACAGGTTTGGCGTTGAGAATATCGTCACTTCTCTGCCGGTGGGGCAGCCTGCAGTCCAGAGGCAAAGTCCAGCATGGAAGGTCCCTGCTCACTCAAGCCCCAAATCCCACAGCCCACGCCAGCGACTGCCCGAGCGTTCACCATCCTGACTCACCAGGGGTATGGGGAGGGGACTGCTTCTGTTTTATTAATGTACATTTGTTACATTTGGGGCTTCCCTTGTGGCTCAGCTGGTAAAGAATCTGCCTGCAAGGCGGGAGACCTGGGTTCGATCCTTGGTTTGGGAAGATCCCCTGGAGAACGGAAAAGCTACCCACTCCAGTATCCTGGCCTGGAGAATTCCATGGACTGTTCCCATGGGGTCGCAAAGACTTGGACACGACTGAGTGACTTTTTTCACTTATTACATTTAAATTCAGGACAGTTTTAGGTCTTCTCTTCCACACCACAGCACACACCGATTCATTTCATCGCGGCTCATCCTCCCATCCCTCAAATCTAAAAGCGAGGTGCATCTTGTGAGCTCTGATGGGAGAGGCAGGATGTCTCCTTCTAAAGGGAGTTCCTGAGGGCCCTTTTCCAACCCACTAGAAAAGACCCTGATGCTGGGAAAGATCGAAGAAGGCAGGAGAAGGGCACGACAGAGGATGAGATGGTTGGATGGCATCACTGATTCAAGGCACATGAGTTTGAGCAAACTCCAGGAGAGAGTGAAGGACAGGGAAACCTGGCGTGCTGCAGCCCATGGGGTCGCAGAGTCAGGCATGACTGAGCAACTGGACTGAGGGCCTTAAAGCATCAAGGAGATGTTCCCTTGAGGTCCACCAGGAGGCGAGTCTGCCCACATGTCAGAACCCCAAGCTGCTTTATTAAGTTCTTCATTCAAAAGGCACACACTTGCTCTGCCTCCAAAGGATGCCTGAATGATAGCCACCCTGGAGAAGAAGACCATTTCCTGACTCAAGGACACATCCCTTCAGCCACTTCCGCTCCAGGGCAGGAGCCCTCTGGATGTGCAGCATATAGAAGCACCTTGATTCGCTAAAGAAGGCTGTTGCCTTTGAATTGGGCAGCAGTCTCACACCATGGGTTTGGGTAGACTCTGGGAGTTGGTGATGGACAGGGAGGCCTGGCGTGCTGTGGTTCATGGGGTCGCAAAGAGTCGGACATGACTAAGCGACTGAACTGAACTGAACTCACACCTGGATGTGCATCCGAGTCACCTGGGAGCTCCATGAGTCGCCAGGTTTCCAGGGTCCCAGCCACACCTGCCAGGCCCACATCTCTATAATGTGGCAAATGATCAGGCCTCAGCAGTCTATTAAGCTCCTGACAGTTCAACGCAGCCAGGCTACTGACTGGCTTTGGGACCAAAAACAGTCAAAGGGGCTTGGGGGTGGTCTCTGTGCCTCCTGGGAAGTATCTAACTGTCACCCGTTCTTTGTCCTCAGCCGCAGCACAAAGGGTCCTGACACACAGCTAAGCTCCTGCACCTGCTCGCCACCAACAAGGAGATACAATGTCCAACAGCTGGAAGGCACTGGTGGCTGTGGCTGAAACGGAGCTGAAGAGTTTGATGCAGAATGTGAACCACTCTAATCATCTAGGGACCGGCAGTTCGATCCCAGTGACTTTCAGTCCCTCTCGAGTCTAAAATGACATAATGATGCTAAGACGTAAAATTACTGTATAACAATATAATGTTACACAAATATAGAAAGACACCAACAACTCAGGACATTGATAGTGAGTATGTGTCTTATGGGACTGAATCAGAAAAGTCTTGCGGGGGGAGGGGGGAATATCACAAATGTAAAACCAGTTCAGAGCCATGCCAATTTAAATAGAGGAAAGTAACTGACTCATTGGAAAAGACCCCGATGCTGGGAAAGATTGAAGGCAGGAGGAGAAGGGGATGACAGAGGATGAGATGGTTGGATGGCACCACCAACTTGATGGACATGAGTTTGGGCAACTCTGGGAGATGGTGATGGACAGGGAGGCCTGGTGTGCTGCAGTCCATGCGGTCGCAGAATCGGACATGACTGAGCGACAGAACTGAACTGAATGGTCATGAATCTGGCGTGTTAGAGGGGTCCCAGTTGTTGGGGAAAAATGAAATCACTAGAGGAAATCAGTGTAGTGGCAACTGTCTTCCCAGAGCCCAGTGTCCACCTCTTGCTGTGACTCATTTTGCCCCTCTGTTCATGGGCCGAGCACACTGGATGTGGCTTTACCTGACGCCCAGCTGCTGAGAGTGAACGCTGCACCAGAGGCGAGTCAGAAAAGGAAGGTCCACGCTACCTTTGTAGGTTGGACGCTGCTTCTTCTTGGCGAGTGCCGGTGACCTGCCGGGAGGTGCCGTGGAGGTGGAGCCGGGGGCATCAGAGACCTCGTCTCCCCCTGGATCACTGTCTGAGACCACAGGCTGACTCAGCTCATCCGCCAGATAGTCTTCGTCGTCGTCAAGAATATCCCCTTGGGGAAGGAAGTGTCACAGCGAACAATTAGGGGGAAAGCACCAAGTCATTCATCGATGGGTGTGTTTCAACATCGAGGCCCGTGGCTCGTGTCAGGACCCCCGAGGTCCCCCGAGGCACAGCCACCAGCAGCCCCAGGCACCCACATGGCAGCAAGGCTGGGACCCCAATTCCACGGATGTCTGAGACCCAGGACCAAGCCCACAGCCCTGACATCCACAAAACCACTGTCTTCAGTGAACCTTCAGACGCCTCCAGTCTTAGCACTGCAGGTAGCACCCGTCAGCATGAATGCCCCCCAATTCTGGCCTGGAGAGTGAGCCTGCACTTCAAGGGGTCTCTGGAACCTTCCCGAGGCGGGGGTCTCAGAAGGGCTCTTGAGGCTCTCGTGCTGGGAGAAGGTCTCGTCTGCCAGCCTTGCCACACAGAGCAGGAAGTCCTGGGGGGTGACTCACCTTCCGACTCATAGTCCAGACTCGTGAAGTCGCAGTTCTCCTCCAGGAGACAGGAGTTGGCCGTGGGGGACATGGAGGCCACGCTGTCCCGCTTTCGGATGATCTCCTCTTGCAAACCTTTCAACCAGTCCTTGGTCTTTGGTCTGATCTTCACGGCTCGGCCCTTCACCTGAGGACAGAGTGGCCACCCGAGAATGATCGCTGACCTCAGACCCTCTGACCCCAAAGTGCTTCTCACTCGAAGGCATGCATCGGGAGCCAGGCCCACCTTCACTTTTTTCCCAGAGGGTCTAGACCTCGGGCAGGCCCGGCACAGCTCACATTTGGTCTGAATAGAAGTCGAACTGTCATCCCAAGCTTTTCATCTGGTGTGAATTTACAACCAGCACATTATTCGTCAAAATGGAAACCACCATGAGCTGCATGTCCCAAACCATGGAGACAGAAAAGTGAAAAAGCCTCTCAGTCATGTCCGACTCTTCACGACCCCATGGACTATGCAGTCCATGGAATTCTCCAGGCCAAAATACTGGGGTGGGTAGCCTTTCCCTTCTCCAGGGGAATCTTCTCAACCCAGGGATCGAACCCAAGTCTCCCACACTGCAGGCAGATTCTTCTCAGCTGAGCCACAAGGGAAGCCCATGAAGAGAGCACGACCCCAATATTCTTGTCGGGGTGGGGGGTGAGCGCAGGGAGCCCCAGTCACGCAGGGGGCACGGTGCTCCAAAACTTGCTGTTTCTCCCCAGTCCTGCAAGGAGCCGGGGCTGGAGGGCAGATACCAGAAGCAGAGGTGGTAATGAGGGTATCTCTCTGGCAGTCTGGTGGTTAAGACTCTAGGCTTCCAATGCAGGGGGCATGGGTTTGATCCCTAGTCAGAGAACTAAGACCCCACATGTCTTGTGGCATGGCCAAAAAATAAATTAAAAAAAATTTTTATGTAAAAAAAAAAAAAAAAAGATGTGGGGCTTCCCTGGTGGCTCAGTGGTAAAGAATCCACCTGCCAATGCACGAGACACAGGTCCGATCTCTAGTCTCAGTTCCACATGGCACACAGCAGCCAAGCCCATGCGTCACAACCCAAGCCTGTGCTCCAGAGGCTGGGAGCCACAGTGAGGGCGTCTCGTGTGCCCCAAAGCCTGTGCCCCACAGCTAGAGGAGCCACTGTAGTGAGAAGCCCACACACCTCAACGAGGGAATAGAATCTTGCACGCTACAACTAGGGAAAAGCCCATGCAGCACCTGAGACCCAGCACAGCCAATAAAAAGATGTGATAAAGAGAGACCCAGCTCCTGCCCTCCTGTGGGCGTCTACATTCACAGAAACCAGCCACAAGAAGCCGGAGGGGACAAGCATGCCCCACGGGTGATCAAGCATGCCTCACCTTCATTCCGTCCACATCTAGCACACTGAGTGCCGAGTGACTGTCGGCAAAAGTCACGAGCATCTGCCCTTGGTTGATCCTGGAAGAGAGGAGATTTGCCAGGTCAGCCCCGGGTTCATGTTGTCCAGTGATGAGCACCCAGCTCAGCCCGAGCGTGTCTCCACCTGACAAGCACGATTGTCCCGTAATTCCCCAGGGTCTGCATGAGCTCCAGGCGCACGTCCTCAGGAAACTCGTCCTTCTCTTCTGAGCTTGGCGACTGCAGGTTGACGACGACGGTGGCATCCGGGGGGCCCTGGAAAGAGGACACTTCCTGGAACACCCTGTCCCGAGCCCCCACGTCGACTTCTTGCACTTCCACCTCCACGATGGCCAGCACGGGTCTGCGTTAGACACGGAAGGAAGAGAGGGTACCGTTAGCCCAGGGCAAGACCGTCCCCCAGCCCAACCGCCATCCAGACTCTGCTGTCAACAGGAAACACTGACAACGCAGCCCAAGCGTGTGGCAACCCCTCGGGCCTGGAACCGAGCTCTCCAGTCCTGGAGTTTCCATCCGTCTTTCCCTAACCTTGGCGTTATCTTGGCTTTTCTGTCTAAAGATGATTTGAGAGAAAATCCATAGCAGCCATCAGCAAAGGTTCTTTGCATGTAATCCCAGGACTGCTGAAGAAAATGGCAACCCACCCCAGCATTCTTGCCTAGAGAATGAATCCCATGGACAGAGAGGAGCCTGGCAGGCTACAGTCCATCGGGTCGCAAAGAGTTGGACACGACAGAGCAACTACCACACCCAGGACCACTGAGGATGTGGAAAAGCGGGGATTCTCCCTGGGCTGGGGGGGTTCAAGCGTTTTGCAGGGCACGCTATTTGGAGGTTTGTGTTAAGAACCTCAAAAGTGATTATCTTTTGACCAACAAATTCAGTTCTAGAATTTTGTTCTGAGGAAACGACCAGAGTCAGACAAAGATTTATAAGCAAGGTTGATCTCTGCAGCACTGTTGATGGGAGGGACAAAGGAATAACCTCTAACTGTCCCAGGAGAGGGAAGGGGTTACGACACAGCCACATGACCGTATGCTATGCGCTAAGAACAACGTTGTAGGAATCTACCTGACATTTACTGAAAACAGATCAGCAGCAAATAAGGCAAATCTTGTAATTTTTACATAGGGATGGGTTTACTCTACAAAAAATTTATAAAATCCTCTATTAGGCAGATGACATCATCTTATTGAAGACATCTGCCATATTAAGTGGATAAGTGAAACTATATCTAATATCCTGGGATAAACCATAATGGAAAAGAACATAAGAAAGAGTGTATATGTATGTATTACTGAGTCACTTTGCTGTGTAGCAGAAATACAACATAAATCAACTATACATCAATAAAAAAACCAAAAAAATCCTGAATCTAATACTATAAACTCTGTGGTGTTTTTAATAATAAAATATTAGGAAAATATTCATCAGTAGGTGAGTGGGTAAATTCAATGGGTATATTTAGCGGAATACGGGACAGTGGTTGCAAATGAGAATCAGATCTCTAACAGCAATATCACTATCTCAAAAATATTTAAGTAACAAAAAGGCAAGTTGCACAATGACATAATTTATCAAAACTTAAATGACACAAAACATCATACAGGCTGTATCTTGGCAATTTTCATAAATGAAGTCACTTTTGATGTGGAGTGATGACAAAAGGCTAACACTGATTAATTCTTGGTGGCAAGCACACAGCTACTTGTCACACGTTCTTTGCTTTACCTCATGTCACACATGCACACACACGCATTCGGATGGGCAGGTCTGTTCTCTGCAGGGAACACCCGACCCCGCCTTCCCCAGCAGCAGACATGCCGACGGCGGCCAGGACCTTACCTGTGGTCAGACGCTTGCAGCTCTGCCCGGCCGTAATACTTGAGAGCACCGGGAGACCAGGTGTGTCTGAGTTGGGTGCCAGCATCCAGATCGCTGTCTAGAAGGTTGAGTTCTCCAGCTGCGCATGGAGATTCCAATCAGGAGATGCACACAAAGACATACAAGACATAATCGTATGCATACAAGACAAAATTTTATCAACACGAACAAACACTGATTACAGAGCGGGGGTCCATGTCACGGCCCACCTCCTATCTCAGACTCAGTGGCTCTAACCCCTTGGACTTGAAACTGTGTCAAGGCGGCTTTGGGGCCTGGGGTAAAAACCCCTCCCCCAGGACTTCCTTAGCAGTCCCACGGTTAAGACTCCGCGCTTCCAATGCAGGGGGTGTGGGTTCTATCCCTGGCTGGAAACCAAGATCCCATGTGCCTCGAGGTGCAGCCAAAAAAACAAAAAACACTCGTCCTGAGCAGGCGGAGTGGGTGAGAACACAGCAGTCACTGCTGCAGGCATCCTGCCCCGGGCCCACGGTAAACAGGATGCCCGCAGCTCTTTGTACAGTAGGAGAGGCAGAGACTAAGGACTAGAAGCTTCTTGCGCAGATGTCCACAAACAGATCTGGACAAAAACGCATCTTCTCAATCTGCAGGTGAGATTTCTGGGCTTTACAATCTCAGCATCCATCTCACCAGGACAGTTTAATTGTTTATGTATCAGTTTATAGGTGTTCGAATTTTTTAACAAACTGCATTTCTTGCTGGGCTTCAATAATCGTTCAAAACACAATCAACGACTAATGGATGAAAGTTATCTTTCCTGTGTCTTGCTCATGTGTGATCTGGAGTTGGGGCTTTCAGCAGGCAAGAGCTGGGCTGAACAAAACGGGCTAGAGAAAGGGCACGAGTGTGAGAGGCAGAGGTGCCCGAGAGGAGGACCCAGGGCCTCTCCCCTGGTCCCCGCTGTGAACAAAAGGCAGCAGGGTGGGGTGGTGTGGGCAGAGAGCCACGAGGCACAGATGCAGAGATCCGGGAGCCCGCACACTCATAGGCTGCAGTCTCTAGAAAGAGGCCAGAGGGGGGCTCCCCCAAAGCACCACTCCCAAAGCCTAGGGGTAACATCGGGAATGAGTTTCCTGTAGTCCTGGGTTAACAGGAGCCTTGTTCTTTAAAGAGCGAAGAGCACTGGACTAGGAAACGCGATTTCCCGTGGCACACGGGTCACCGCCCCCTCCGCGTCTGACGCTGCACACGTGTCACCCACCTGTTCTGTCGGAAGGGTGCCTCTTTCTCCACCACAGGACCCTGTCCGTCCAGGCGGGGGTGCGGCACTTGTCACTGGTGTCGTAGGCAGCGGAGCCCACGTCGTACTTGTAGGTGGGTCCAAAGTCAATGGTGCCCTCGTGAAAGTCTTTAAATATCTATCGGGAGGAGAAGTCACAGGACCATCTCAGTTCCCCTAGGTCACGTCTGTTACACACACCAGAGGGCATGTCCCAAAGCAGTTCTTTTTGTTCCCGACAGGAACAGAACCTACATCATAGTGGCAGGCATGTCGAATACGGGACATCTGAACGCCTTTTAATCAGCAAAAAAAGTGACGATCATCTCTTTGTTCTGCCGAAGGACACACCACTGGGCCTCCCACCCGCCTTAGCACCAGATCGATCACATGGGGGACAGCGACAGACACAGGCAAGGAGGCCGCTTCCATGCGAGAGGACTGTCCAGCCCAGCCCCGGCAAGGCCTTGATCCCTATCTGTTAACTAAACCAACTGGCTATCAACTGCAAATGGGCACTCGCCAAGGACACTTCCCATCTGCGTCTGCAGTTTGAGCTCTGTGCTGTTGCAGCTGCTGACCTTCAATACCCCCTGAGGGAGTTCAGGGAGAAGACTCTTGAGAGTCCCTTGGACTGCAAGGAGATCCAACCAGTCCATCTTGAAGGAAATCCACCCTGAATATTCACTGGAAGAACTGATGCTGAAGCTGAAACTCCAGTACTTTGGCCACCTCATGCGAAGAACTGACTCACTGGAAAAGACCCTGATGCTGGGAAAGAGGGCAGGAGGAGAAGGGGATGAGATGGCTGGATGGATGGCATCACCAACTCAATGGACATGAGTTTGAGCAAGCTCTGGGAGTTGGTGATGGACAGGGAGGCCTGGCGTGCTGTAGTCCATGGGGTTGCAAAGAGCTAGACACAACTGAGCGACTGAACTGAACTGAGGGAGTTCAGGGTGGAGAATGAGGCACTCAGTGCTCCAGGGAACCCAGTGGGACTGGTCTTTGATAGATATTTTCAGGAACTGATTTCCTGATCCCAATCTTTGCATCCCTTCATATCGAGAAATCACTAAATCCCTTCGTGACTAGCAGAAAACCTTTTGTAAAGTGAGTGCTTGATTGCACTGAACTCCTCCTTCACCAAAATCTTGTATGTTTAATTTTCCCCACTGCCGCCTTGGAGCACTCTCTCAGAGCTCTCTGATGTGCTGTCTCCCGGGCTGCAGTCCTCATTTTGCCCCAAATAAAACAATTCACAACTCTCATGTTGCACATCTTTTTAGTCAACATAGGTAGGGAGCGGCTCAGAACGGAAGCCCAGTTCCCCTCCGTCTTCACTTAACCCTGGTCCAGCCCTGATGCTGTGGGCAGCCGGGGAACAGACACTCACTCGGTGTTCAAGTGGAAGGGTGTGGAGGACACTGGCAGGAGGAAGGAAGAAGGACCCTTAACAGAAAGGCCTGTAAAGGTCCCTTTGCCCTCTGGCCATCCCCAGCGACCCACGTCCCCGAGGGGGACGACAGAAAGCCCGTAGGAATGACCGGATCTCGCTTCAGAAGGGGTCTTGCCCTCCCTGCCTGCGCCACACAACCCGCTGTGCTTTCACCAGGTGAATGGAACTAGCTGTGCTTCCCTTCCCCTCAGTCTGTCCTGCTAGGAAGTAAACAGGTGTCGAGGTGTGGAGGCCCGCCAGTGTGACCTTGAACTGAAGACAGATCCTATAGCTGAATCTTCCCTGTTACGTTGTGACCTGCTGCTGCTGCTAAGTCTCTTCAGTCGTGTCCAACTCTGTGCGACCCCACAGACAGCAGCCCACCAGGCTCCCCCGTCCCTGGGATTCTCCAGGCAAGAACACTGGAGTGGGTTGCCATTTCCATCTCCAATGCATGAAAGTGAAAAGTGAAAGGGAAGTCGCTCAGTCATGTCCGACTCTTTGCGACCCCATGGACTGCAGCCCACCAGGCTCTTCTGTCCATGGGATTTTCCAGGCAAGAGTACTGGAGTGGGGTGCCATCACCTTTGCATCGTGACCTGAGGAGGCACTAAAAACCTGCATGGGGTCGCACAAGGTAAGTCTGAGCTGAACTCTGACGGTCTTGGGCTGTATCGTGGCTCTGTTTACTGACTCTGTGATCTTGGATATGTTATGTGACTTTGGCCTCAGTCTTCTTATCTATAAAATGGGTATCATACCTAATCTGTAGGATGGTCTTGAGAACTATGTGTACAAGTCGGTGTGTGAAGTGTATTAGACAGTGTATTAAATGAATTTGTTAGCATGTTCACTAACAAGAAACAGAGATATCACCAAAATGAATTGCTTTGAGCAGAGTCTAGCATGTCACTTGCTGGTTTAGTGCGCCTGACATACAGCCATTCCTACAAGCCTCAGCCCGAGTACAGGGTGTTTGGACTGTGTACATCAAACCCGCCATCCTCACCAGCTGTGTGCGCAGAGGCTGATGTGGGGCTGTTTGAATCAGCTTGGATTCAAACTTACTCCCCGGGAAGCCCTGGACCAGGGTTCAGCTTGTCTGGAGGAGGAAGGGACAGCTTCCTGCCCCTCCAACCACGGCGCCGGGGCATAGAGGCTCCTATCACCCTGAGCTGCTCCGGTGGCTTGCGTGTAGCCAGTGTCCTTCCAAACAGCGACAGCCCCTCTGGCCACGAGAAGACACAGACGTTGACTGTGGCCGGAGAAAGCAGGAACAGGACACGAATGTGGACGTAGACTCACATGTCTCTAGCTTCTTATGCTGGCACGTTTTCTACCATATCAGAATCACTTACATCCACGCATGAAGCTTAATTTGCAAACACGAGCGTGTGCATTCAGTAGATGCTGTTCCACACTGGGGGCTCCCAGGTGGCGCTAGTAGTAAAGAACCCGTCTGCCAATGCAGGAAACAGAAGAGACGCGGGTTCGATCCCTGGGTGGGGAAGGTCCCCTGGAGAAGGGCATGGCAACCCACTCCAGTATTCCTGCCTGGAGAATCCCATGGACAGAGGAGCCTGGCGGGCTACAGTCCATGGGGTCGCGAAGAGTCGGAGAGGACAGAAGCAACGTAGAACACACTCGTGCACACTCCACTCTGGAGCAGGTGTTAAAAACTATTTCAAAAGCACAACTTACTTTTCCACTTGACTTCTGCAGCTGTAGCTGATCAAATTCCAGAAGCTTCTTCCAGTCTTGGCGTTTAACAAAATAGAAGACTTCTTCGTAAGTGAGATCAATGCGGTAGTTGAAATCACCACACCAAAACACGTAATCGTGAGAGAAAATGTTTCTTCCCTAAGTCATAAAAAGAAAGAAATCCTGATGATTTGATCCATCTTGCAAGGAAATGTGGGAGAGGGGGAAAAACAAATTCACCATACAGAAGACAGGCAGATATGTTTTTCTTAAAATGTTATTTTTAAAAAAAGAGTCTGCTAAAGCATCTCATTTTTCACTAATGCCATAAAAACCTGCCAATATACTTGCATGTGGCTTACTTTTTACACTTTAAATAGTGTTTTTGAGTGGTCTGGGGAAAGCACCATCCCTAATACAAGGCGCATGATGGCCAGTATTCGCTCTGCCCATCAGATCTCGGCCGCCAGGCTGTACCCCTGCTTCGTTATGTCTGTATCCTAACAACAATGGCCCAAATATTCAGTGTTATGAGAATGAGGCTTAAGAAAATAAGTATAAACGCTCAGGACATGCAACTCTGTAAAAGCTCGTGGGTTTCATACATTTTTATCCTTGATCCTCCATCACCCGCCTTGATCAGTCCCCCTGCCCCCAGCCTGCCCAGTCAGCTGTGTGCCCGCATCCAGGGCAGCCCTGTCGATCTCAGACATCTTCCCCTTTCCCCACCCGGGAATCACAACAATAGCAGCACAGTATCCTCCGCCCACAATGCTGGGCTCTGTTCTGAGGTGCCCTGCCTTCACAGTGGCCCTGAGAAGCACATACTCTTGATTCTCTAACAGATTAAAAGAAAAAAAAAAAAAAAAAAGTTCAGAAACTCTGCTGAAGGTTACACCACGAGTGCATGATATAGGCAAGATATGAACTCAGATCTGCCATGCCGTGAAACCTGCTTCTGTTCACTACCACTGAGTGGTACTTCCACTCCCCTCAGCCCACAATATTCTGGACAGAAGACTGAAATTATCACAGCCCAATAAGAGAACCATGTGGAGCAGCCCTGCCTAAAAGAATGCTCGGTAGTGATGGAAAGGCTCTGAACCTCAGCTGTCCAAAGCCCAGCCACATGGGGCCACGCACGTGAAATGCAGCCAGTGTGACTGAGGGCTTTTGGCTTTATTTTATCTATTTTACATTTGAATAGCTACTTGTGGCTAGTGGCTACTCTATTGAATAGCACCGGTATAGAATATGGGTACCCTCAATATTTCTACCGAAAAAGAGCTCTATTATCAACTCTTTAATTATTGAAACTGTGTCCCATGTTTGCTACTTCAAAATAGCACATGTCAAGTGAGAAGGGTTGGACTTTACTTTTTTTCAAGTTACACAGACACGAAAAGAAAATATTAGTCCTACATAATACTTATTTAACTTATATGCAGAGTACATCATGAGAAACGCTGGACTGGAAGAAGCACAAGCTAGAATCAAGGTTGCCGGGAGAAATATCAATAACCTCAGATATGCAGATGACACCACCCTTATGGCAGAAAGTGAAGAGGAACTCAAAAGCCTCTTGATGAAAGTGAAAGTGGAGAGTGAAAAAGATGGCTTAAAGCTCAACATTCAGAAAACGAGGATCATGGCATCCGGTCCCATCACTTCATGGGAAATAGATGGGGAAACAGTGGAAACAGTGTCAGACTTTATTTTTAGGGGCTCCAAAATCACTGCAGATGGTGACTGCAGCCATGAAATTAAAAGGCGCTTACTCCTTGGAAGGAAAGTTATGACCAACCTAGATAGCATATTCAAAAGCAGAGACATTACTTTGCCAACAAAGGTCCGTCTAGTCAAGGTATGGTTTTTCCTGTGGTCATGTATGGATGTGAGAGTTGGACTGTGAAGAAAACTGAGCACTGAAGAATTGATGCTTTTGAACTGTGGTGTTGGAGAAGACTCTTGAGAGTCCCTTGGACTGCAAGGAGAAGACTCTGGAGAGTCCAACCAGTCCATCCTGAAGGAGATCAGCCCTGGGATTTCTTTGGAAGGAATGATGCTAAAGCTGAAACTCCAGTACTTTGGCCACCTCTTGCGAAGAGTTGACTCATTGGAAAAGACTCTGATGCTGGGAGGGATTGGGGGCAGGAGGAGAAGGGGACGAAAGAGGATGAGATGGCTGGATGGCATCACTGACTCGATGGACATGAGTCTGAGTGAACTCCAGGAGTTGGTGATGGACAGGGAGGCCTGGTGTGCTATGATTTATGGGGTCACAAAGAGTCGGACACGACTGAGCAACTGAACTGAACTGAACTGAATCTGGCAAACTACAGTGACAAATTTCCCAACTCACTTCTTTATTTTTATTCCAAGAAATAAAAGCTTCAACAAGGATTAATTGTTGAACAACTTCAAGCTCTTCTTCATGAAAACTAAGGAATTCTTGCCTTGAGTGCAGGCCCTTGAACAGGATGTCAGTTTTAAGGGATCTGGCCTTACACAGAAGAGCTCTGTGACCCAGCCGTGTCTCAGACAGAATCCATGGCAAGAACGGCTGAAGTCTACTCTCACTGCTGGGGAACAGGTGTGTCTGCAGGGGGCTGACGGTATGCGAGACCATCATCTCCACATAGAAAGGAAAACATTCAAATCTGAATTTGCAGAGATGGCTTCAGAATGAAAACTTTGGAACCCCCGCTAGAGGGCGGCATGATGCATGATACTGGAAACCAAGAAACCAGACCAGGATCCGGGGGCTCCCAAACGGACTGGTTTCGAAACCGGGTATTCTTTTCTGAGCCACCACAAGAAGGTGAGTGTGAGTCTCAGGAAAACCAAATCGTACACTGGGTTTGGATTCAAACGTTCTTTCCCAACTTAAGACAGAGCACACGGGTTCTCCTTCCCAGTTCCACGCAGTTGCCTTAGAATAAGAACACGCAGGGTGTATCAGCGTGTTCAGCAAGGTACGGAGATACAGGGGGAACCCAGCACTCCTGGGCTGGACGCCCGCTCACCTCTATCTCAGCTTCCCTGGCTCGTTTCCCCCTCCTGGAAAGCTGAGTCCCCAGGGCAGGGATGCTCCTAGAGCCGTGTGCCCCACCCTCCTGCAGCTGCTCAGAACACCGGGCGGGGCTGACCGGGGCAGGGACCCAGCCACCGCCCACCGCCCTGCTCACCATGGGGAAGCTCAGCTTCTGGGTGATCTCCCTGTAGTCCTCATTCCGCTCCTTCACCTGGCACTGCCCGGCCGTCAGGTGGCAGCAGACGAAGCAGAAGCTGCTGCTGTGGAACTGGAAGCGGATGGCCACGGCGCCCTTGTTCCCCGCCTTCCCTCCCATGCCCGTCTTCACTGTGTCCATCGCCACGTCCCTGGAACAGAGAGTGCACACGCGGTGGGGGGTCTTCCCAGTGCCTCCGAAGGAAAAGCAGACGCTGTTCTGCTACAGAGACGAGCCACTTGGTGGCAGCTCGGGGCTGGGGGCTCCGAGAACCCCCCCACACCATCCGCTCGGAGGCTCCCACCGCCGGGGACCAGGCCACATGGGGACCCGCGTCACCGTCCACTCCACGTCACCCCTTCCCTTCCTCGCCTTGGGGCAGCCCCCTGGGGCAGACAGGAGTATCCTCTCTGTGGTCCCAGCTCCGTCCGAAGTTGCTCACACAAGCACCCACGAAGCACATTGGAGTTGAATCACCTCCCCTACCACCTGCTTCTGGTCTCCCAGATACAGCAGAAGCAGCCACCGTATCCTACACAGCTTTTACAGGAGGGGCCCTCAGATAATCAACGTACGTTTAAGAAACAGGAGCCATCCAGTTATTTGTGCTGGACTGGTGGAGGGGGGTGGCCACCAAGCACTGGCCTGCTGGTGTTAAGATGCTGACTTACAATGCACGCAAGGGAGTGCGCGGGTCCACAGGACCACGGAGCCTCCACCTGCTCCCTGGGACTGGCGCCCAACAGACAAGGTATGAGGTAACCTGCCAGCAAGAGTGCGCGCTCACCCAGCCCTAGGCTGGAGGGCCTCGGGGCCAAGGACATCGGGGTCGGGACCTCAGCGGGCGCCTGGGAAACCCGGAGCCCCTCGGCATGGACCCCTTCCCCGTGTTCCATCTCTGATCCCGACCCCAACCGCAGCCTCACTGTAACCACAACCGACCTTTACCCACTCCCTGTGGACACTGCCAGGCTGTTACAGCAACCACTGGGGACACGAACCGTAAAGTTTCCCAGAGGTCACAGAAGAGATTATTAGGAACACAGAGCATTTTGCTCTCCAGGTGCTGCCCCGGGCAGTCTGTGGTCCTTGACCTCTGAGGAGATGCACAACCTGTATGACCCTATTGGGTTCAGGGGTCAGGCCAGCTCAATGCCAGGTATCGGCAAAGAGAAAGACTGGCAGGGACTCTAACAACATGAGTGAGACCAGGGAGCAAGGGAAGGCTATGAGACAGCTGCGGGAGAAGGGGAGTTCCTCCCAACCTTAAAACACACATGCATGCCTGTGCGTGCACACACACACACGCCCTTTCCTAAAAGACATCCTGTTCCAAGGCTTTTCCCCTCATGACATTCACAAAGCTGTCACTTTGGAGACTGAGTAACGGGGTGACAGCGGTAGAGAGTTTCTGCCCACACATCTTTTGAAATGTAGAATTCTTTTGAAAAGAGACAACAACTCATTTCCTGATGAGTTACCCAGCTCTAGGCCAGAGGTTTCCTGTCTAACACTGCAGCAAGGAACCCCTTCCCTGCGCCCAACTGAGCCTGGCTGACAGCGATGGTGAAACGCTGCTCCAAAAAGGGTCCAGCTTCCCGAGCTAGAAGTTCCCATCGAGGCTTTTTAAATGCTAGACAATATTCTATTCAGCCTGGTTTTTCCCTGGGGGTTGTGTTACACTTGACTAAAATAATGGCAGGTCCTGATTCCTGCTGCAGGAAGTGGGGGGCGGGGGAAAGGAAGTGGGAATAAAAGAATCCCGGGTTCCCCCAGATGTCTGTAAACGAAATGCTCTTACCTGATGAAGGGGATGTGGTGCGGACGCACAAAGATGTAAAGACAGACGCCCACCAGCTGTGCCGAAGTCAAAAGGATGTACCGATGAGAGCGCGAGATGGCCTTCTGGAGCTGTTCACCCCACATCTTCCTGTTGGTGGTACTGGAGGAGAGAAAGCAGCGATGCTGTTCACAGTTAGCTGGACGCAGGCTCTCCCACCTGGAGACTCCTCCAGCCCTGAGCTGGTTCTTTTTTACCAAACTGACATCATATCGGTTGCACACCTGCATCAGGGCCCTCTGAGCCTCAGTCCTTACAGCGTACTATCTGCATGTTTCTGGCTGTGTTCCGCACATCACCTCTACCCCTGCCACCGGCCACCCAGCTCAGGGCCTTACTCATAAGACCTCCACGTGTGCGCGCTAAGTCACTTCAGTCTTGTCCGACTCTTTGTGACCCCATGGACTATATGTAGCCCGCCGGACTCCTCCGTCTGTGGGATTCTCCACGCAAGAATATACTGGAGTGGGTTGCCATTTCCTCCTCCAGGGGAATCTTCCTGGACCGAGGATCAAATCACAGTTTCTTAGGTCTCATGCATTGGCAGGTGGGTTCTTTACCATTAGACTGCCATAGAACCAGGCTTTATTATTCGTTCAGAAAGTACTTTACAACGGACTAGGAAAGAAAGAGTCCAGCTGAGTTCACACCAAATGTTCGTCCAGTGGTTTTCCTTCCTTTGTACGGGTTTTTTACACCTCTCCCTCTCTCATCTTTCCCCAGGAAACGTGAGTCAGCCCCCCTCCAACCCAGCCCACACCCTCGGGGCTCAAACACACCACAGGCAGCTGGTGACTCAACCCTCCAGGCCAGGCAGCTCCGGGAGCACAGAGCCTCCCCCACCCTTCCTTCTGGCCCCTCAATCAGCAGAGAGAGGAACAGGGAGGAGCACGTCTGGGAGGACTTAAGGAACTCGGGCAGCACCAAGGGTCGCAGGTTAGTGGCCACCCCAGCTCGGGATCCCACACCCCAGGCCCGGCCGCCCACCTGGCGTTGACGATGTTCCCCGCACTCAGCTCCACCATCTCTTCGAACCCCACGGCAAATATGTCAGCTGGGCTGCCGCCATCATCTGCGGAACAAGCAGAAGACGGAGGAAGTCAGACCTACCAGGGCCGGTGCGGCCAACTCGAGGGCCAGAGCCCCGCGGCCTGGGCAAGCCCTCCTGGCCACAGGCAAGCACACGCCCACCTCCCTCCAGCTCCCACTGTGCACACGGCCCCTCCCTGCCTGCATCCCAGGAGCATCACTGACCTCTCTGTGGCTTGCTTTTCAAAAGGGACACTTTAATGGTCACCCTGAAGGGTGGTCATGAAGTCAGAGGACACGTGCAAAGTGCCTGGACTCATAACTTCCATGCCAGCAGACCTGCCCCAGGCCCAACCTGCCCCACCCCAACCTGCTAGGCCCTAAGCTCCCGGGAGGTGGGGGGCACTGGCTCAAACCTGCGTGGCCCTCAGTACTCTCACAGCCCTGGACCAGCCCCTCTGGGTTAATGTCCGACTGTGGTCTTCTCCCAGGGCTCTGGTGTCCTGAGGGTCAGGGGATGGACCCGCTCTGATGAAGTCTGCCCCAGAAATGCTGGTTTACAGACAGCAGAGCAAGCAGAGGGGCTTCTCATCAGCAATTTGTTCAGCTCTATCTTCCCTCGAACGAGGGGCCTTTGGTGAACAGAAGCCCTGTAGCCACCGGCCACATCCCTCTCGACGAGCCCTAAGCCATCCCCGTGACTCCGAGCCGTGTCCTTGCGGTACCCTGCCCCCTGCCCCACGCAGACAGGGCACAGACAGTGGAAACGGGGCTCTGGGCTCTGATCGTCATCAAGGCACATGAGTGCAGCCCCCCACACGCCCCCCAGCACTGCACACAGCAGGCAGGGAACTGGAACCCAGATGAGCAGGAGAAAAACCAAAGGCCTAAATAAACGGCTGATTCTCAGAGAAAAAGCACGTGTTTGGATATTGACCTCTGAGGCCATTAAATATTATTTTGCATGACATAGGATAAAAGGTGAGGTGTCCAACCTCGCAATTATTTTATTCTTAAAAGGGGACACAACTTCTTCATGACTGCTGAAGCAAACATGTGTCAATAAGAGGGGTCTGAGAAAAGGCAGGGGTGTGTGTTCTGGGTCAAGGCATGGGCCGGGTCTGGCATCTCACTCACTTCTTACAGCCTGAGGGTTCTAGTCATCAAAACTGAAAAAGTGCAAAATCTATGTGTGAAGAGAAAATGGAGATTCACCGCTTGGGTAACCCTTCCAAACACTTGGAAAAGAAAAGGTGCCACATAAGTAATTTGCCAGACATCTTCTGCAAAGTCAGACCACAGCGTTTGCTGAACGTTCTAAGGAGCGAGAAGGCCAAACACCCAACTTCCCACCTGTGGGCGAGGCCCGCGGCGAGGGGGCTCTACACCCATCACCCTGACCCGGCCGCACTCACCCGGGGGTCCGGTGACTCGGCACAGCGAGGGCGCGTCCAGCAGCCAGTCGGCCAGCTCGGCCGTGCCCAGCAGGTTACTCCTGAACTGCTTCCCACCGTTCACGTTCCAAGTGCCCACAGCCACGCACACCGGCTTGAAATTTGTGAACTCTGACTGGCGCTCCGACATGGCTCTCAGGATCTTGGGAGTCACTATCGGGGACACAGAAAGGGCGTGTCTGTCTCACCCCAAAACTCATGCATTTCCCCCACACCCCCAGAAACCCAGCCAGGGCTGCTGCCAGAGAGGGACGCCGAGGCCATCCACAGGAACCAGTGGCCGGGCCTTATGAGGATGAGGCTAAAGCCCACCACGAGCAGAGCACCTCCTTGTGGCCCTTCTGCTACAACGTCCCCTCCACACCCTTCCCCCAGCACAGCCACACGGGCTCTGACGTCAGGTCACAGGGACACCCATCCTCCACGGTCACGCCACGATCCCACGGAAGTTCATCAACAGGCACCCTGCAACTTCCCGCATGGAACTTCGGCTCTGACACCCACTTTGCATTCTCCATCTTCCAGTCCAAGCACCAGCAACGGTTTGTGGTACCCCCAGACTCAAGCCTTTAAAAAATCATTACTCTGAACCAGGTCCGTCCTCTAGATGGCCAAAATATATTCCATTTTTTAAACTGGGCACTTAAGCCAAATCTCCATCACATACACTCTGCTATGAAATGAGACGCACTGTGCCACTCAGAGCTTCTTTCCACTTGTCCTGAGGTGGCCTCGTCTCCAGGGTTGACACAAACATCACCCTGCCTATCAGAAGCCAAACGGGAATTTCCGCAGCAATGGAGGAATAAAAGCAGAAAAGGGGTGTGAAGCCATTTGCAGCATGGGCAAACCAATTTTTCAAAAACTCCAAAAATTTCTAAGATAAGAGTTATACACCTTTATAAGGAAAACTGCTAGGTTTCCCCTTCTTTTCCACGAACCTATAATGTTTACCGGCTCTAGGGAAGTGGTCCCCAACCTTTTTGGCATCAGGGACTGGTTTTCGTGGAAGATAGTTTTTCCATGGACCAGGGCGAGGGTGGGGTGGGGTGGTTTCAGGATGACTCAAGTGCGTTACATTTATTGTCCACTTTATTTCTATTACTGTTAGATCAGCTCCACCTCATATCATCAGGCGTTAGATCCTGGAGGCTGGGGACCCCTGCTCTAGGGGAGAGTGAAACTGTTCGTCGTTCAGTTGTGTTCAACTCTTTTCGAGCCTGCTGGGCTGCTCTGTCCATGGGATTCTCCAGGCAAGAATACTGGAGTGGGTTGCCATGCCCTTCTCCAGAGGATCTTCTTAACCCAGGGATCAAACCCGGGTCTCCTCCATAGCAAGCAGATTCTTTATGTCTGTGCAACCAGGGAAGCCCTAGGAGGTAAGATGCCATTAAAAATTTCCCAAAGAAGCCCCCAATGCACTTTTATGCGGAATCTTCAACACATCCCCATATACAAACCTTAAGAAAAAATGAAGTCACAGATGCAGAGAACAGTTGCCAGAGGCTAGGGTGGAGGTGAGGGGCAGTGGATGAAGGTGGCCAAAAGGTACAAACTTCTAGCTATGAAAGAAGCAGCCTGGGGGTGTGACATACAGAATGATGACTGTAGCTAACAGCGTCGCATTACACATTCGTCACAAGAAAAAACAACCTTTTGTAACTATGTGTGGTGATGGATGTAAACTAGAATTATTGTGGTGATGACCACCCTAGACAGCATATTAAAATACAGAGACATTACTTTGTCCACAAAGATCTGTCTAGTCAAGGCTATGGTTTTTCCAGTAGTCATATATGGATGTGAGAGTTGGACTATAAAGAAAGCTGAGTGCCGAAGAATTGATGCTTTTGAACTGTGGTGTTGGAGAAGACTCTTGAGAGTCCCTTGGACTCCAAGGAGATCCAACCAGTCCATCCTAAAGGAAATCAGTCCAGGGTGTTCATTGGAAGGACTGATGTTGAAGCTGAAACTCTAATACTTTGGCCACCTGATGCGAAGAGCTGACTCATTTGAAAAGACCCTGATGCTGGTTAGGGCATAGAAGGGGACGACAGAGAATGAGATGGTGGGATGGCATCACCAACTGGATGGACGTGGGTTTGGGTAAACTCCAAGAGCTGGTGATGGACAGGGAGGCCTGGCGTGCTGCGATTCATGGGGTTGCAAAGAGTTGGACACGACTGAGCGACTGAACTGAACTGAACTGATTCTGCAACATCAAATAGCAAATCATTATGTTATACACCTGAAGCTAACATGTCAAGTATAACTAATTTCAAAAAAAAGAAAAGAAACCTCTAGCTGTTGAGGGAACCATGACAGTCCTGTCCCTAAGAGTGGAAGGCAGCCTACCTACTGCAGGATTTCTAGGGTCCCGGGTCATAACAGAAACAGGAGATTACCCTCAGGGGAGAATGCCTATAAATAACATGTGGCAATGGGACCAAGAACCCTTTCTAGCTGAGAAAGATTCCTGGAGTAAGTTAACATTCAAAGACATCAGCTCCTGGGGAGCCCACTTTATCTCTCCCAGCCTCTCGGTTTGGAAAACGGTCCAAAGTAACAGAGGAGGAGCGTGAATGCTTCCGTGAGTCCAGAAGAACAGGCTCCCGGAAACCAGAGTGACAGCTGGTTTCGTGTAAACAATTTTATCTTCTGTATATTGTGGAGTTCGACCTTCGGGGTGGGGAGGGACTGCTCTTCCTGGGGTTAAGCCCGGTCTCAGAGTCAGCCAGAACCTGTTCTGCGCACACAACCAGTCCAGAGCTGCGCCTCCTCTTTCCAGCCCCCACTCCCTGGAGTCGACGTCCTCCCAACAAGGAGATCAAACCAGTCCACCCTAAAGGAAATCCACCCTGAATATTCACTGGAAGGACTGATGCTGAAGCTGAAGCTCCAATACTTAGGCCACCTGATGCAAAGAGCCAACACATTGGAAAAGACCCTGATGCTGGGAAAGACTGAGGGTAGGAGGAGAAGGGGGCAACAGAGGATGAGGTGGTTGGATGGCATCACCAACTCAATGGACATGAGTTTGAGCAAACTCTGGGAGATAGTAAAGGACAGGGAAGCCTGGTGTGCTGCAGTCCATGGGGCTGCAGAGTCAGACACAGCTGAGCAACCATCCACCTAGAGCCCACGGCTGTAGCCCAAAGCTCCAGAGTTACTCCAGCCAGCCCGTGCCACACTGTCTACCCCACCCAGCCTTCGCTATGAAAACCCCAATAATAACCATGGCTTAAGCGCCCTTCTGCCTCCTGACCACCCTGGGGTTCTCTACGTGGCCTCACGCGGCATCTCCAGGACTTGTGAGGGCAATGACTGTGTTCTCCTGAGCCTCTCCTCAGCCTCCACTTGCAGCTGCACCTGGCTGAGCATCTCACACAAGACAAGGCAGCTGGTTGTTTAGATCAGCTGGTCACACCGTGAGACGGGTCAAGCTAGAGTCAAGGGTCAGGTTCTGAGCACAGAAGCTCGCTCAGGGGCTGCCTGCCACCTGCCATCTAAGATTATGTGAGGGTGGGCAGGCTAGCTGGACCCATCGCATGTCCTCTGGATGGCAGGGCAACTGGACGCCCCCCCGACCCAGCTCCAGGCAAGTGGGAGCCCCTCACCCAGCAGGGCCGGGTTGTCCAACAGCATCCTCCCCTTGTCCGCAGACTCCTCGCTGTAGACGTCTCCAACCAGCAGCAGCTTGATGGCCTCCTGCTTCACCCCGTCGAAGAAGTTGGACTGGATCGTGCGAGACACGGACCGGGCCCCGTCCTTCAGCTTGCCCACCTGCCGTAGGCCGGACAACGGACAGACAGACAGACAGCCGTGAGAGGGGCCTGCTTGGGCCCCCGCCTGTCTGCCCGCCCGCCGCCCCCGGAGGCATGGCCCTACCTTGGCCTTCCCCTCCAGGGCCCGGCTGCCCGTGAACATCTTGCTCAGGCTGTGCCCATTCAGAGACCACATGGCCTTGAAGGACTCCACGAAGCGGTCAGCGATGGGCCTTGAGTTCAGCCCGAGGCTCTCGAGCTGCAGATGGAGGACCTGGGAAAGCCAGAGGGACCAGCGGTCACCGACGTGCCCCTCGGAAGCTGCCCAGGGTACACCACCAGGCGCCACTCCCCAAGAGCTCCTACTCAGTGATTATGGGGCTGACTCTGCGCCCTCAGAGGACAGGGCCCCCTCGCATCGGAGGATGGGGCTTCCCGCCATGGCCCACTGGACTTCATCTACACCACCCAGCCCTCCCCTGACACCCCCAGCAAGCAGGACAGCCAAGGCTGGATGGCGGGCAGCACTGACCCCACGCCTCCTCCCAGCAGGGAGCCAGGGGAGGTCACCCGGGCAGCAGGCTGCAAACCCAGCCTCACCTCAGGCAGCCTTACTCCACCCTCGTCCACAACAACCACTACAGCCTGTCTTTCCTCCAGGTGGTGGCCGTGGACCGCCACATCTGGGGTCCTTCCAAAGAGTGTGTGAGGCCCACCACCACCCCTCACTGGTGAGGGGCCACCGGTCACGTGACCCTCAGCGAGACCCCTCTCTAGATGCCGGGCACATGGCTGTCCCCTCCCCACGGTGACCACAAGAGCCCACGAGGGTGCTGAGCCCAGCCCATCCCCCCAGCAGCCCAGGACAGGATATAGATGGCCGAGAGACAGACCTCGAGGGCGATGAAGCTTTGCACTGCGTTGGTTCGGTCCAGGCAGTCTAGACAGTTCATCCGCAAAGTGCCTTTCTGAAAACTTAGGAAACCAATGCATACAAGTTACAAGCTGTGTTGGAAGAAGCCTGTGGGATTGCAGGCCCCCAAGGAAACTCATCAAGAGAGAACCCCTCACCTCCTGCCTGGTAGCCCACCGCCACCTAGAGCCCACCCCTGCAGCCCAGAGTCACCAGCACGATGCAGACGAGCGGATCCTAAGCTGCCTGTCTGGCTCTGTCTTTCCCACGGAAACCCCAGTGGAGGTTTCCCCAATAGGACATGTCACAGGTCTGCCCACCGGCTAAAGCAGGAGCAGCGAGGCTTGGGGGTGCGTTCCCAGGAGTCGCCTGCCTCTTGGCCAGCCCATCCATCCGGCAGGAGGACAGGACATGAGTGAGACTCACCGTGGACTTACATTCTCGCCCCTGGTGAACACGTCAAAGTCATCCCAGTGCAGCTTCAAGTGGGGCCGCAGGAGGTTCTCCAATTTCTCGAGCTTCCCACCTTTGGCAAACTGATGGAAGTCAAAGTTGATCATAGGCGTGTCGCCGGCGTGGCAGGAAGCCCAGAGCAGCTTCTGAAAGGGGATGGGAGAGGGTGGCGGGGCATCTGGCCGCTTAACCGCATCACTCAGCAGGGCCCAGGGGCTTGGCCTGAAGGGTTACGGTGGACCAGGCGGTTTACCAGCCCTGATCCGGAAAGGGGCAGCACAGAACACGACCCTGGGGACGAAACCACAAAGCGCGTCTCGCCTGCAGAAGGGCCGGAGGTCCGCCTCGGGCGGAAGACAGCCAGACTGTGGCTCTGTGACTCTGCCCCGTGGCTCCTCGGGGCAGCCCCAGGCCCAGCAGGGACATCACCTCCCACAGGGCTCTCCAGAGGGCGCCTGCGGGGAAGGACGGCTCTGTTCTGCAGGCCCCGCAGTGCTCAGTGTCCCAGGACCCGGGGCAGTGAAGCAGGTTGCGGAGCTCATAATCCAGCTCCCGTTGCCCTGGTAACCAGTCCCATCCCTACAAGCCAAGCCTCCAGGAGGGTCCTCCAGGAGGACCTGCGGGTGGGGGAGGTCCAGCCCAGTGAAACCCTGGGGAGATGGGGGCTCAGGGCCTCCCGGGGCTTAGATCCAGCAGGTGAGCCAGACTGAAGGCAGGGCCGAGATGGAGAAGCACGCAGGTGGGTGCTGGGCAGAGGTCTGCCCTCTACACCGGCTACCCCAGCACTCTCACCAGGCAGCCCTGGGGGCCAAGGATGACGCGCTGCCATCCCAGAGTGTGGCTTCAGGTCAGGCTTGTCCACCATGTGCCCAGCCAGAGTCTAGTGACTTAAAGGGCTAGAAAGGCTTCGGGCGGTCTAGTCCCTACGACTCTGAGTGCCTGACCCCCACGGGCTAGATGCAAATCAACACACAAGCACCGACATTAAGAAGGTCTCGTTCTGAGGTCGTCAGCTGACCCAAAGCAGGCACGCTTGGCGGCTTCATGAGCTGCAGAAGTGCCCGGTCCCCTGTGGCCTGAGAGCCATGGGTCACAGGCCAGCTGCCAGTGCGTGGACCTCAGTGTGGTGGAGCCGACGGGCTGAGGGAACTTCTTTGATGCGACTCCAGTGGGGACCATGACCCAGGCTCTCCAGGTAGTGTCTGCCTCTCACCCCCTCCCTGCCCAGAAGCCTGGCCTCCTGCATTGGGCCCCAGGTCGGCTGTCTGCCATTCTGGCCCGGGGGTCCACCAGCTGCTGGGGCAGCTAAGAACACCTTCTCCCCAAAATCGAGGCACAAAGGGGAGAAGGTTCTTGAGGGTTTCCCCCCCTTCTTTTTTCTTAAAATAAGCTGCCAACACTGCTGCCAAGATGGATGGGAGGGGAGATACTTGTCAAGCTTGTTGCCCATAGCAACAAACCAAACAGGAAAAGCAGGTCTGGCCAAGTGAAACTGGCCACCAGAAAGTCTGCTGCAAGCACGGGGCTTCCCCAAACAGCGGGAAACACGCACCCCGTGGATTCAGCTTCCACTGGCCAGGGGCCAGGACCACGGGGGACACACTTCCTGTGAAGTGACGGGAAGCTCACACTCTCCATAAGGGGCTTCCCTGAGCTCTGAACAACCACAGGGTTTTTTCCTTTCCCATCCAGCAGGGGACACGGGCTGAAAGGACTGTGTAGGCCCATAGCCCACTCGGTCCAGAGAAGACTGAATGCGCATGGGGGCACTGGGAATCGGGAGAGATGCTTGGAGGTGGGTGGAGCCTTTTGCTCACGGCCCCCCTCCCCATCCAGGGCTTCTCGCTGCATCTTCCCAGGGCGGGGAATATGTGCCAAAAGCCAAGGGGAGTCCACAGAGAGCTGGGGACAGTGAGCAGCTTCGGGCAGGGCGGGGTGGGGGGCAGCCCAAACAAGGCTGGATGACGACTCGAAGGCTCCAAGTTCACAGGAGGAAATTATGTTAGGCTGCTCGCGTTAAACCCAGCAGGGGCTCTGAAGAGCTACTTAGGTACAAGTGTCCTGCGGGTGTTCGTGTGGACTTGCCAGGAGGTGTGGACTAGTGGCTGGGCCCGCCCGACGAGTGAGCAGGGGACCCCAGCCCCCTGAGGGGTCAGGGATGCATGGGGTGGAGCCCAAACATACATGTATGCGTGCATGTATGCATGCACACGTGTGTATGTTTGTCCAAGAGAGGTGGGGAAAGGCCTGGCCATGCTGAGTCCTCAATGACCCAGTGGGGAGAAAAGGCAGCTGGAGCTAGGAGACGCTCTGTTCTCATTCTGAGCAAATTCACCCAAACACGGCTTCACGAAAAGTAAACTTCATTCATCAGGAGCCCAGATCACTTAATGCTGAAGCTCTGATGGAAAAAAGTCTCTTCAAAGATGGGGCGAGCAGGCCACTGTCTCCAGTCCCCAGGGAAGCCCACCCAGAGCAGGCCCCCCTCCCCTTCTCTTGGCCTCGTCCCAGGGCAGGGAGCCAGTTACCTTAAAGGCTCTGTTGAGCACCTCCTCTCCGCCTCTGCTGCCCAGCAGGTTCACGACCACCTGCTTCCCATACTGCTCCTTCAGAAGCACCATATGCCTGCAACAGAGCGGGGCAGTCTGTGATGCCCTGCCCCTAGGACACACACTGACGACCCCGCCCTCGAGGGCACCAGCTGGGCACTAGCGGTCTAGGGTGAGCTGGCCCCAGGAAAGGCAGCGGCCGACAGGAACAGCAGATCAGACTTCCGAACACGCGTGGCGTCAGACAAGGATACGCTGGACTTCTATACAGTCCCCCCGTAAATCCAGAACTGCTAACCTGCCTCTCATGAACAGAGCCTCATAAACGCAATGTGCATAACTCCAAAGTTAACCTAGTTCACCTGGTAGTTTCTCAAATCTAGAAAAACCAGTAGGGGAGCCATCAACCTCGGGGCCCAGTCTTTTCATCTAAGTACTGCATTTCATGATGTTTAACCTCAGCAAGAAGGTTATAAGAAAATTTCCATCTTTAGGAAAATTCTTTGCATATCAGAGATTATTACACATATATTGAAATAGTAGGGGGAGACTCCAATATTCTTACCACCAGCTATTGAAAAGTAACTATAATTTTAATAATGTTCAGTTCAGTTGCTCAGTCGTGTCCGACTCTTTGAGACCCCATGAATCGAAGCACGCCAGGCCTCTCTGTCCATCACCAACTCCCGGAGTTTACCCAAACTCATGTCCATCGAGTCGGTGATGCCATCCAGCCATCTCATCCTCTGTCGTCCCCTTCTCCTCCTGCCCCCAATCCCTCCCAGCATCAGGGTCTTTTCAAATGAGTCAACTCTTCCCATGAGGTGGGCAAAGTATTGGAGTTTCAGTTTTAGCATCAGTCCTTCCAATGAACACCCAGGGCTGATCTCCTTTAGGATGGACTGGTTGGATCTCCTTGCAGTCCAAGGGACTCCCAAGAGTCTTCTCCAGCACCACAGTTCAAAAGCATCAATTCTTCAGCGCTCAGCTTTCTTCACAGTCCAACTCTCACATCTATACATGACCACAGGAAAAACTATAGCCTTGACTAGACGGACCTTTGTTGGCAAAGTAATGTCTCTGCTTTTGAATATGCTATCTAGGTTGGTCATAACTTTCCTTCCAAGGAGTAAGCGCCTTTTAATTTCACGGCTGCAGTCACCATCTGCAGTGATTTTGGAGCCTGAAAAAAATAAAGTCTGACACTGTTTCCCCATCTATTTCCCATGAAGTGATGGGACCGGATGCCATGATCTTCGTTTTCTGAATGTTGAGCTTTAAGCCAACTTTTTCACTCTCCTCTTTTACTTTCATCAATGTTAGAATAGCTAAATGTAGCTTTTTAAAAAAATAGGGAGACATAATGCAAAAAACAGACGTAAAACTGATTTAGTAATACAATCTTTACGTCTGAAACTAGAAAAAACTGGAAGACAACACAGGACAATGTTAAAAGTAGTGGAATTTTATGCGCTTTTAGATTCTTTTCTTCTTTAAACAGTTTTGCATTTTCCCCGTGTCTGCAATAACGCTTCTCTCGTAAATGGAATATTTTAAAGTCAATTATCACAAAAGAACCATTTTGGCCCCATAAAGGCTGGGGGGGGGTGGGTAGACACAAAAAACCTGTCTTACTAGCTCTGAAGGAAAACACTGCAGAAAAGAACAAGGATTTGAAAGTGGGCAGTCTATGCTGCTCTGCAGACGGTTGACAATAAGCCTGCCTGCTCATCTTCAGATGGGCTTCTGCCTCCGTGGGGAGGAATTCTCCCAGGGCCATGGTCCTAGCAACCCTGCCTTGTTTCAGTCTCTCCCCTGGGAAGATGCAGGGCTGGATCAGATCTAGGCGATCAAAGCCTCCCCACAAGCTGGCAGGCTGCACCCCGTCCCTGGAGCCAGGCAGCCCCGGGGGGCGGGTGCTGGAAGAACAGGACATGCATGGCCTGACTACTCCAGGCTCTGTGGTTCCTCCTGCCCACAGAAGGTGCGTCCTGGCCTGAGGTCTGACATGTGGAGTCAGAGCAGGGCCTGCTCAGGTGAGTAGTAATACACCAACTGAGGGACACAGGTGGGATGGTGTTACCGATTTTAAGGTCAAGAAGAAGGCTGCAAGCAAATTTAAAGTCCAAATGAAGCTTCAGGTAGCATGATTAGAACACTTAAAAAATTACTTTGAAAATTATTTTTATAGCCATTAAGATCATTTTAAAATTAGCATTCAGAGTAAAAACAACATATATTTTAAGAAGCTAATAACTTTCAAGTACAGATTACCAAGAGTTTAGGTTAGTGATGGCTTTTCTTAAGCTAGCTGAAAAATAGGAAGCGTGCAATGACTCAATCAGTGCTTTAAACAATTAACTATGTATGACCCAGAGTTGAGAAGGGGCGACAGAGGACGAGACGGCTGGACGGCACTACCGACTCGACGGACGCGAGTCTGAGCAAGCAAGGACCTGGTGACGGACAGGGAAGCCTGGGGTGCTGCTGTCCATGGGGTCACAAAGAGCCAGACATGACTGAGCAACTGAACTGAACCAGAATTTCTTCTAGAATGACACATAAAAGCTAACAGTGGGAATTGTGAGCTAGGGCACTTCTGCCTTTTCCCTTATACCTTTCTATACCATTACTTTGTAAAGCCTGGGAATATTTAACTTCAAAAACAAAAGGAAACTGGCTTGGAAATACCCTATAGTTTAGATGACCCCTTATTAACTAGGACAAATAGATAAAAGCGTCACTGCAGAAGGAATGGATAAAATAACTGCAAAGTTTTACCTGAGCAGTTTATTAAATGAACCTGCAGGGAAACCTGAGAGCAAGGGAAAAATTTCATTTTGTAAACTGCCTTTTGGCAGAAAGAACCAGAGTGAAAGGCAGATTCAGAGTGCACATTTGGGGTCTCCCCCTTCTGGCCACTCCCTGGCCCCCCACCCCACTGTCTGATAGGAGGAAGGATGGACTTGACGGCCCTACCTGTCGAAGGCAGGGGCGCTGGCCTCCAGGCCTCTGCTGAGTCTCAGATGATGGGAGCCAACCTAAATCAAAGAGAGATGACGCTGGTGATTCCTCCGGCCCAGGATGCGATCGCCTTCCCATTCACCCTCCGCCACCAGCCAGGCCAGAGCAGGAGCCCCACGGCCCCTCCGTGGTCTGTTTACAGCTCAGGATGGCCAGACCCTGAACCCGAGTCCGGCTCTGCTGTGGCCCTCTCCTAAGTGCCACGTGGACCATGCCAGCTGGACTCATCCACAGAAGACAGACCACGAGGCCCAGGTTGGATCCACAAACACTTCCATGGGGCAGAGGTGTGGCCCAGCCAACCGGGAGAGAGAAACCAGCCTCCAGCCTCTTTTGCGAGGCCAGGAACCTTGACTGCCCCTCAAATCTGAGCTGCCATAACTACCCGCAAATGAATCTGCCTTACTGTCTAGAACTACTTACTTCACACCGGCAGCTTAAAACGCAAACTTGAAACTACGTGTTGCTATTGGCTGAGGGCCTCTGCAGCTGGACAAATCTAGGACAACCTGACACGGAACAGTGTTAAGGATAGTAGTGGATTATAACCTGATGAAGAGAACAGGAATCCAGGAATCTCTACAGAGGTGAGCATGCTGGCTGGGTGGATGACTGGATGGATAGATGGATGCGGGCAGGTGGACAGGGCGGTGGCCGCCTGGTGAGACGGCTAGCTGGATGGGGAACAGGGATGGGGAGAAGGGAGGGTTTTTACAGCAAATACCAACCAATAAACACAGAAGGAGTGATGGGAAATCATCGCCTTATAACCATCCCGGGAAAAAACTGTTCGGCAAAAATCATCCATTGACCCATACATCTTAAGGGAGTTTGACGAGGAGCAGGATATTTGCATGGTTGCAAAGTGTCTCCCGTAAATCGCTTCTTGGTTGAAAAGTAAGACATACTAAACAGAGAAACTGAGGAACACCTTGCACAGGTGATTGAAGTAACATCCCGGAGGAGGGGCAAAGGGACACTGTGGGCTCCCAGCGGGATGGACTATCTGAGGACGTGGTCCTTGGGCAGAAGCGGGCCTGGGACGCTCTCTGGAAGGTCACCCTTCCTCTGTCACCTGGACAACCCTTTAGTCCGGCTGCCCAAAGCCTCACATCCGGCCTCCCCATGCCGGGCCCTGCCCATGCCCGGCTCGGACACTGACCTGCAGCTCTCCTCTCTGATGTCACTTAGTCCTGAGGCCGCTGTGGGTCAGAGCCGCAGGGAGCAGCTTCGGGCAGGGCTGGAATGAAACCACGGCTGGCCCCGCACACAGGAACTGACCTCGCTGCTTTTTTTAGTCTCCCTCTTCCTCCTTTGCCCACCCTCCTCCCCCAGCCAACTGGACGCGTGACCGACCATTCCCTTTTGGTCTCTAAAGCCAGAGGTGCGATCCTAAACGCTCCAGGCTGAGCCTGAGGAAGTGGATGGAAGAATAACGCCTGGCTGGGTGGACATGGAGTGTCTACCAGCTCCTGAGAGGGTCCCAGAGCCACAAAGGGCATCTCTGAACATCTCCCCGCCCCTCCCCTAGTTAAAGATGCCAGCCTCTGTGGTCTGGATCCTTGCCATCATCCTACCTGGTGGCTTTACCTTTATCTTCACAAGCCATGGTGTGTCCCAGCTCCACGGCTAAGGCGTTGGCCTTAAATAAGCCATGATGGGAGTATTTATACCACAAAAATGGGCAAAAGCAACAACTCCAAACTTCTCCCTCCTGGCCCCAGAAAAGCTGGTTTACCACCATAACCTTGAGTGGTTCCCAAGCCTTCTGCACATCGGAGCCATCTAAGCATCTTTAAAACAGCATGCATGGCTGCTCTCACCCGTCGTGATATAATGGGGATAGCACACGCCCTGAGCACCAGGAATTTTATGAGTGCCCAGTAGTTTCAACATGCAGCACTTTTGGCACCACTGGGGCAAAATTCAAACTTCTCAGTGTAACATACAAAGCCCATGTTCATCAGGACCTAGCTGGCTTCTCCAGCCACACCTTTCCCCACGAACTTGTCCCCCTGGCCGAGCTGTAGGTGGCCGAGCCAGCACAGTTCCTGGATGTGGTCTGACGCAGGGGTTGCAGCATCTGCGTCGTGGTCCCCTCTGCCTTCCTGGCCGGGGTGACCCCACCCCACCCTTCCCGAGTCAGTTCAGATGCCCACCCCCGCAGCACAGGTGTTGGGGGCCAGAGTGAGGCACTCCGCCCGTGGCAAAGGTCATGAGGAAGGAGGCTCGACATACGCAAAGGCGGGATCGAGCCTCAGGAGTCCCCCTGGAAATCCTCGAGCATCTACCCCCATAACCAGAGCCTGCCTGCTTTACTACTTTGTGCTCTCACCTACACCTCTGACTTTACGGGGGGCTATCCCCCACCACCTCTTTCGGAGAAGGAGTTAACTTAGAGCTCCAGTTAATAAAAACTCCTGGGCGTGACAAGAATGTTTTAACCTACAAACTCCTCTGAAGGTTCTCTGGCCTGCCTGACAGGCTTGTTCGGCCACATGTGATTGCTCACAGCCTCCCAACCATGAGAGGCACGAGATGCTTTAAACCTTCTAAAAACAGGTTCCTTAGAAAAGTTAGAAAACTATTAGTATAAGTATAATGGGCTGATTAGAAATTGTATTGGTGAGGGGTTTTTCATTTGTTGAGCCAATGTTTGTTGCTAAGTCTCCACATCCCCTGCCCTTACATACATTAATGAATATATAGAAGAAATAAGTATTAACCTTTGATATTAATCACGTTGGACCTTAGGCTAAGTAAATTCTTTCCTTAATTAAAACCCACTACACCCTCACCCTATAGGAATGTAACTTTATCTGGTACTTTCGGAAGGTGGCGTCTGTTTCAAGAATAATCACCCCTGGAGAAATAAATGTCCTGGTTGACTGACCGCTGTCACAAGGAGAGGGTCATAAATTGTCAGCAGGCCCCCTGGCCAGAAGATGATGTAATATCCCTAAGACCTCCGTATACATTTGTATGAAGCACCTGACTTTGATAAAAGTCAGGACTGCTGACCCCGTGTGACTTTTGAATAACATCTCAGTGTATTAAAGTAGACCATGGAAAATAAAGAATTGGGATCAGTTCCTTGAAAGACTGGTCTCCCCATGTCTCTCTCTCTCTCAAATTCTGGCTGAGTCTCCATCTGGAGCGCGGAACCCGCCATGCTTACTAATTATGCCTGGGCTTCTAAGATCCGACCGGGGAGGCCTCAGTGTCTCCTCTCCTTCGGGAGAACGGAAGGATGCCTGCGGCCTACGTAAGTGGTGCAAGCTTCTTGTCTTGAAGTTTTATTGGTCTCCCGCGTAAACCAAGCTATTCAGCCTCTTTTCTCCACTGAATTTTCCTACTGAGCTATCCTCATTCTATTACTCTTTACATCTTTAATTAATATCTAATTGAAGCTATTGTATTCTGATCCTCGTCAACGCCGTCCCCGCTTCGAATACCCTGGACCAGCCGGGGCTGGACCCCAGCACACGGGGACCTCAGTCGCCCTCTCTCCTGGCTCTGCTCATACCACACCGTCAGGCCCTGTCCCCGCCTCCCGGAAGGCAGGGGCAACCTCTGATGTCAGGTGTCTGAACGTACCAGACGTGTGATGAGAGCCTGCGGGATGAATAAACGGCTTCCCCAGGGGTGTGTATGAGGGCTGGGTGGTGGAAGAGCCCGGAGACTGGTCCTCGCGCTGCACATGAACTCAGAGAGGTGAGGACACTGTCTCTACACCACACAGCATCCCCGTGGGGACTCAGTGTGAAACTCCTACTCAACTCATAGGGCACAAAGAGCCACACCTCTCCTAATGCAACTTGGGCTTTTGTCTGCGTATGTGCTCAGTCGCTCAGTTGTGTCTGACTCTTTGCAACCTTGTGAACTGTAGCCCGCCAGGCTCCTCCATCCACGAGATTTCCCAGGCAAGAATACAGGTAGTGGGTCGCCATTTCTTCCAGAGGATCTACCCAACCCAGGGATGGAACCTGCGTCCCCAGTATCGGCGGGCTGATTCTTTACCAGAGCCACCTGGGAAGTCCTTCTGTCTCTTAGATGCTGTATTTTATGTTATGAATAACATTAACAACTACCGTTTTTCATACTTTTTAGAGTCTATATACTGTACTGAATTCTAATACATTTCATGATATTCAATCCTCTCCATAACCCTATGAGACTGGTACAGCCAACCCCATTTTACGGAAGCGTAAATTAAGGCTTAGCAAGAAAGAGTTTCTCCACTTTTTTTTTTGAGATAAAAACTTCTCAACAGTATATGGTTCCTAAGTAGGGGAACCAGAACCTGAACTGGAACCCAGGTCCCTATAACGTCAGAGCCTATGCTCTAAACCACAATAAGCTGTCTCGTGACCTTATTTCTTTCTGTGATGTTGCTGGTGAGCCCAGGAGCTTTGTGCAAGGCCCGTGGTCTGCACTGTGTGTACCGGGTCATGCTGGCTTCGGTTCACATCCATTTTAAGCACTTTTTTCTCCTCATCCCAACCTTGTCATTATTTCTAAAACTGCTGCAGTATGATCCATCTCACATTGTCTTTGGAACACAGGAAGGTACAACCACCCAACTCAGAGCACACAGGGCTGCGTGCCCCGGAGCTCGGTGAACAGGCTTTGACGGGGAGGAGGTGGATGTGGGCACGGTGGGAGCCGCAGAGGGGAGTGGTCTTCTCCCTCCTCGGCTGAGCCACATGAAGCTTCAAAACACAGACCTGACCTGCCAGTGCAAGACCTGTGTGTGCACCTTACAGGGAAGAAGACGCTAAAGCAACAAGAGCAGCAAAGTCTTCAAACGAATCCTAGATAAAAACATCACTAAATAGACTGAACTGGAAGAGCAACTAGCTTTCGATATGGCTCTTTATAAACGGCACAACCTGCTGACGTGACAAAGATGAAATGTGAGGGGAACGTGTTGCTGGAAACGCAGTCGGGACCCAGGAGTTTGCAATGAAGGTCCTGGGCCTGTGAAAATGTGTAGACAAATCACCATCCACAGACCTCTCTGCATACCCCCATACCCTCATACCGCCCCCTCCCCACCACTCCCCGAAACCAGGGCTCATCTGCTCCCTGGGGCAAGCGTAAGAGGCTGCAACACTGCAACTTAAAATGCAAGCTATTCACCTCCAAATCTTTGCACTGTTCATCTAACCTAAGTGAAGATGGAGTGAGAGTTTTTCAAAATGGAAAAAAACCACCAGACTGATCGTCAGACTTGCTACTGATAGTCCAGGTAGGGGGTCTGAGAGCTAACCTCCTTCAAAGAGGACCTCATCTGCCTTTGATGCAGAATAATATTTAGAGGGTAAACACAGGTATCAAACCCAAAGGTTAGCAAAAGATTCATGAACACTGAAGTCTTTTGAAACTTATTTTGAAGAAACCACGAAGGCTGTAGAAGAGCCTTAACAAGCGTCATGAGTCCAGGAGGTGCTATAGCTGCAGAAAAGTGAGCCAGCCAAGGTCCACAGATGCACGGCTGCTCCACGGCAGGGTCAGGCTGCGTCTAGAGCATCTGCGGGTTCAACGTGAAGACCGAAATTAAAGAAGGGAATGACAAGCTTTGTTTTCAGAAGAGAGAGACCAGAGCATGGCGAGTTCTAGAAACAAGACAGAGATGATTAAGGAGGGTCCTGGAGAAGATGAAGTGGAAAAAGGGGGACCGTGAAGGTCCGAGGACGCAGACTTCGTGTGGCACGGCCCCTGCAGAGGCAGACTGTGCAAGGCAAGGAGAAACTAGCTAATAACAATAATGATGATGACGGAGCCATCCTGAATCATGACCTCAAGCCTGGAAGAGCAACCCCAAACTGGGTGAGAGGCTAAAACAGACGAGTTTCAAAGGGTCCTTCCCAAACTCTAAGATGCTCCCATAACCACCCCCGCCCAGGAAACTGCACATCTCAAGAAAATTAAACTTCAAAACCCCTTCTAGAATGTCTAGAATAGGCAAATTAGAGAGACAAAAAATAGATGAGTGGCTGCCGAGGACTCGGGTAGGGCTGGAGGGGATGGAGAGTGACCGCTGATGGGCACAGGGTTTCTTGGCGGTGAAGAATGTGTTCTAAAATTAGACCACGGCGATGGTTACACAACTCTGTAAATGGACTAAAACCCAGAGAATTGTACGCTTCACAGGCTTCTCCAGGTTTCTCTGTGTAAATTATATCTCAGCTGAGCTGTTTAAAAACACAGCTCTCTGGGGATGGGCTCCAGGGAACACTCCATCCGTCCCCGGGAGTGCCTCTCTCTGCAGCCACTTAATGCCACAAGCTGCTGAGCGCGTCTTAGGTGTTCCTTTCTGTTGGAGACACTGAACGTTCTCAGAGCTTTTTCCGTAGAACTCAGAGCCCACGTAAGACATCTGCCCACCTGTCTCCCCGAAGGGCGGACAAGCTTCCTTTCCACAGCTGCCAACTGCGTGAGGACAAGGTGCCCACAGCTGAGGCCAAGTCAGGTCAAGGGCGGTGAGACCCGGCGTGTCAAACACTCCCAAGGATCTGGCAGGTGGCCCTGGGCCTCGAGCCCTCGGGAAGAAGGGCCAAAGCGATGGAAGCCGGGCACAGGGGTCTTGTGAGGGCACCTACATCCCCTCTGGCCAGGGAGGAAGGTCCAGGAGGACATGGCCAAGACCCTCCTGGGTAGGAACTCCCTCAATGGGGCTGCGTGCTGTTCGGTTGACGACAAATGTGTACTTGGCCTCATACCCTGAACACTTCCCAGGAGACAGAAGGCCAAACAGCCCTGGCACCGGCCAGAGCCCCACGTGGGACAGCAAGGGGTATTTTTAGAAATCACGAGAAACCAGTGTGCAGTTCTCAGGTGGTCCGGGAACAGGCACCTCCAAACACCAGACCTGCCACACGGCCACTAGGGCCCCCCAAACCTTTCAAAGCTTTCCAGGAGGGTCACAGGTCTCAAAAGACATCAGAGGTCACATTTTCAATGCACCGAACTGGGGTCTGAGCAAAGGGAACTGCAATCACACGACGTGGTCCACTTACCCCCCGAGACCTCCCATCTCACCAGTGTCATCAGGGAGCTCGAGGTGGGAAATCACACAACGCGTGTGTCTCTGTGTACAACACCACACACACGTGCAACGCTCACATGCACATGTGCACACACACTGACAGCTCAGCTCAATCCAGCTGGGCTGGGGAGAAAGACCTGAAACTGTGCCAGGAAAGAAACACGATGAGAAGAAGCAGCCCACAGCGGTGTGCAAGAGCAGGTGAACAAGGACAGACAGACACACACAGACAGGCTTTCTCATCACTTACCTGAAGCCCTGGCTGCTCCCAGAACAGCGGAACGGAGCCTCGGATTTGGACAAAAGAGGACACGCCATCATCCATGTAAATTGTCTGCACCGCAGGGAGACAGAAGGGGAAAGGTATTCTTCAATGAAAGCGAACGTCCCGGGGCCGGGTAACGGGATCCGGCTGCTGAGACCCGACACCAGCCAGAGCGAAGGGCGGCCGCGGGCTGGGGTGCCCTCTGCCCCTCGCCCCGCCTGGCCCGCTCTCCGCCCTGCAGGCCAGCCCAGCGCACGGGCCTGCAGGCCACCCCCCAGCCTCCGAGGACGGACGGGAATTCCCACAACCTGACCCACCTTCCCCGAAAAGCCCCGCAGTCCCCTCCCCACCAGCTTCAGGAACAGAAGCAGATGGGCTCTGGGACTTAACTGAGACCTTCCTGGAAGCCCTCGACTGTCAGCCAGTCAGCCGGCCAAGCAGCAGGCGCCACTGGAAAAGGACCAGAGGAAGTGAAAGGGAGCAGCGGTAGGCAAAGCCCGGCTGGCGGCACCTGACCGCCCTAGTCCAGACTGGACATGACCTCACAGTCGGTCCCGGCCCCACGCACTGTGTTCCTAAGCGTGTCACGGAGTCCACACACACACACACACACCCCTTCCGCAACCTTACACACACACACCCCACCCCTTCCACAAGCTTCCACACACACCCATTCCACAACCTTACACACACATACCCCTTCCACAAGCTTACACACACACACACACACACTCTCCACAAGCTTCCACACACACAACCCTTCCACAAGCCTCCACACACACCCATTCCACAACCTTACACACACATACCCCTTCCACAAGCTTCCACACACACACCCCTTCCACAAGCTTCCACACACACCCATTCCACAAACTTCCACACACACACCCCTTCCACAAGCTTACACACACACCCCTTCCACAAGCTTACACACACACACTCTCCACAAGCTTACACACACACCCCACCCCTTCCACAAGCTTCCACACACACCCATTCCACAAGCTTACCCACACACACCCCTTCCACAAGCTTACACACACACACCCCTTCCACAAGCTTACACACACACACACACTCTCCACAAGCTTACACACACACACACCCCCACACTCTCCACAAGCTTACACACACACACACCCCTTCCACAAGCTTCCAGGGTGACAGCACCTGCAGGACACGGATGATTCTTATAAGCTGAAGTATCTCCCCCCACCCCCACCGCACACAGTTCCTTCAGGGCGTACCAACTCTTCACCTGCCTGCGGGCCCCCACGGATGCTCTAGCGCCAGGGAGGTCTAAAGGGACAAAAAGTACAGTCCTGAGTGTCATGAGGGGGAGGCTGCGGCAGCTATCAGATGCTGCCCTTTATCTGGGTAACTCTACCCTGGCCTGGCAGGGCCGGCCCGGGCGATGCCGCTGGCCCTTTCTATTTCTTACTGGCCTGCTCCCTCACAGAGTAGCTTTCCATGTGGCTAGATCACACTCAGATCACACATGCATTAGTAATTCTGCAGTGGAGAAGCTGAACATTAGACGTGAAGGTTCCCTGGACTACAGGAACCACGTAAGCCTGGTCATCATTAGGTTGGGCTGAAACTCTATCCCTTCATCTCCAAAGGAAAAAATGCACTGGGTTAAGAACTTGTCTGTTTCCAGATACTGATCACCAGCAAGTGGGTTACCCACCACTGTTTTACTGACAAAAGCAGAAGAAAGTAGCAGGCTGTTTAAAGTACTGTTGGCTACAAAGAGATTAAATGCATACAACCACACACACGTCCAGACTCTTGAGAGATCACCAATTCGGCCAACATCTCCACGTAAAGGCAACTCGTAACTGAGCCCAGGATTTGGTGTATGCTAAGGACTTCCCTGGTGGCTCAGATGGTAAAGAATCCGCCTGCAGTGCAGGAGACCTGGGTTTGATCCCTGGGTCGGGACGATCTCCTGGAGGACGGAATGGCAACCCACTCCAGTATTCTTGCCTGGAGAATCCCCATGGACAGAGGAGCCTGGCAGGTTACAGTCCATGGGGTCACAGAGTTGGACATGACTGAGCTACTAACACGTTCGCTTTCAGGGAACTATTACCCTTCCTTTATTTTGTTGTTATTTTAGTCACTGAGTCGTGTCTGACTCTTTGCAACCCCATGGGCTGTAGTCCGCCTGGCTCCTTGGTCCATGGGATTTCCCAGGCAAGAAAACTGGAATGGATTGCCATTTCCTTCTTCAGGGGATCTTCCCGACCCAGGGATTGAACCCGTGTCTTCTGATCTGGCAGGCATATTCTTTACCGTTAAGCCACCTTCACCTTATATAACAAGCGCTAAAAGCACTGCTTCCAGAGTTAGATATGCCCCTCCCGAGCTGGAACTCGCACAGAACCAGCTTCAGGAAAACCCCCGACAGGCAGTCCCAGCACTGCAGACCCCACGCCTTGGGCAGGAAGGAAAGATGCCCCCACATTCCTCCATTCCTCCTCCCGCATGAAAATACCCTTCTCTGTGCCCCATCCTGTCATCAGGAACACTCGCCTCTTGGTTCCCAAGGTGACAGGACAGCCCCGACCTGTCACCCAGTAGTGACGGATTTGCAGGGCTTTCCTTTCTGGGTGAAAGAACACAGGTGTTGATGCTAGTGGGAGATTCAACACCTGTGGCCTGGCTTCACAAAGGTAATTTTAACAGCGGGTACCTGGCGGAGGGAGGGGAGGCACGATGAAGGGTGAACACAGGTGAGCTTGCGGGTTCTAGGACACCACCAACCTGGGTCCCACACTCATCTGATCCGCGGGGTGGCCTTGGCTGTGTTCTTTAACCACCTCCAGCCTCAGTTTCCCCCTCTCAACGGAGTTTGCATAACCTGGATCACAGAGGTGTGGACGAGGCCCCGCAGGGGAGGGAGTGAGTCGGGCAGGGCTCAGGCTGCAGGCAGGAGAGGGAATCTAGTGGGGGACAGACAGAGGTGGGGGTGCCACACAGCAGGCGGGACGTCAGGAAGGGGGAGTCACGGCGGAGTGTGGCTCAAGGCCAGGCCGGGGGCCCCTGGACCTGGCACCTGCGTGCCCTCTTTCACAGAGAGGTGGGAGCAGCGACCCAACAACCCCCAAGAGAAAGGGACAGCAGGAAGACTCGCCACTGGTACTGATGCTTTTCTCTAAAAGGCTTTCAGCTGAGCTTCTATTGCAGGATGAGGTGTTTGCTGTGAGGAAGCATTTAACAGGAGGCTTCCTGTGTGCTGTTTTGGATCTGTCAGGAATTCTCTGTTCCTTATTAATTCCTGAATATTCAGGAATTAAGAGGAGAGGCAAACCTCTCCCAGGACTGAGGAATCCAGGCATTTCCTTCATTAGTGTTTCTATATGGTGATAAGTACCCTCTTCCTTCTTGTGAACCATACGGTAAAAGTGATTGTTTACAACTCTCTCTCTCTTTAATATGGATCGCCTATGTTTTTAAGTCTGGAATTTTAATCTTTATCTTTGCTGAGAATAACTACCTTGTAAGACAGTATATATGCCCACACCATGTTCAAGACCCTCTCGAGAAGGTGCTCTGTACCTTCACCCCATCGAGAGGGCGCCTGAGGCCTTCGTGAACAGAGCAAGCCCTGTGCCAGGGGCTTTATTGGCTTTCTGCGTAAACCAAGGAATATCAGCCTCTTTCTCTCCTTTACTTTCTTATCGTTGACTCTGACCACCAGGTTCCCGTCCATTAAAGGACCTCAACAGTTTGCAAACCAGTTCTTTCCAGGTCTGCACTCACGTCCCTCCCGACCTCCCTCATTAATCAGTGGCCTTATCTTCAGGAGCCAAATATTTAGCTTTAGCTTTTGCTTTCTTTGGGTAGACAAGGGGACTTTCTGGGCTGAGTCACGGTGGCAGAGCATACCCACCAGGCAGGTCTTCCAGCTGAGCGGCCAAGACTCCAGACGCTTCCTCCCTGTCGCCAGGGAGACCAAGATGCCATCCGCACCTGCATGCTAATGCGTATCCAGAGCACAAATGCACACAGAACGTATACACGTGTGCACACAAGCATGTTCACAGCATACATATGCCGGCGTGCCCCCCGTCCCCCCGAACAAAAGCCCCCTACCCACAAAGTGCACACACACATAGCCTGCCTTGACGGAGAAAGACTGTTCTTTCCTCTGAGAGAAAAAACCTAAAAGGCAGGAGTGGGTGGTTTGAGAACACCTCCCTTTTCTGGCTTCCCAAGAGTCTGACTCAGGAGAAGCCCATTTGCTGTCTCCACATCAGGGATCTAGCCAGCTCCATCTCGCCCCATCTCTTGTCTGGACAACGGGGGCACCGCAGCCCGTTAACCGCCCTCAGGCGTCTGCTATGGGAGCCCCCTTCCTGACGCCTAGGGGCTGACGCCTCCCAGCCCATTAGCAGGGGACACAGGCTGGAGGTGACCCACTGGCATCACAAGGGGCTGAGCCGCCGGAGTTAGGGCGCCTTCCTGCCTCAGGCTCAGTACCAAGCAGAGCCGCCGCCTGCCCCCCTTGGGTGCGGATGTGGGGTTTCAGACCCTGCCGTTTCTCTAAATGCCAGGTCAGCAAGCAGGCAACACCTTGTCTTCCTCTCCCCCCCATAGGACTTCTGCTCTGGCTCCAGGCTCCTCCTAACACACAGACCTCTCCCTGCCCCCGCTTGCTCTGCTATCTTTCTCGTCTCTCTCCAGGCAGGAGGCTGGCAGCTGAACACTGGCCACTCACCCTGGGAGACACCCCCGAGATGCAGACGCCTGCCCACGAGGGGCCAGCTGGCTTGTTTCCTTCCTGTGGCATCCCCAGCCGGTAGGGTCACCATCAAACTCAAGATGTGCATCCGGTTGCCAACGAGGATGCTCCTGGCATCAGCTCTGGGAACTGACTCCTCTCCGGGGTCCCCTTCTCCCCCCACATGCCAGGGCAGTCAGGCTGTTCAGGGCTGGGGGGCCCCCGATGGGCGTGAACCATCCCCGGCTCCTCCCTTCCGTGGTGGAGAGCACAGGGCCCTTGCGGAGCAGCCTGGGATGAACACGCCCCACGAGGAACTGCCCTGGCTGCCAGCCCACGACTTCCTGCCCCATCTGGGTCTGTGAAAATGAAATCACTGGGCTGCAGACACCAGGAGCCGTGGGGCAGGTGCGGTCATCTCGAAAGCCTTGCTGGGCTGCCATGCAGTACTGGAGGCAACCAGGTCCCTGCCTCTGAGCCCAGAAACTGGGCCCACGGGGGTACCAACGCAAGTCACCAGGCACCTTAGATGAAACAAAGAGCAGAGGCTCAAGCCCTGTGTGTAGAGAAATGAGAAAAGCAACGACCATAGGGATTTCTCATACACTTAAGTGTACTGCATTTAAAGCAGAGTCCTAATCTGCTAAGGTCAGATGGTGCTCTTGCAACGGACTGAATTGTGTCCCCCCACCCACAAAGGATATGCTGACGTCCTAACCCCCAGCACTGTGAACGTGACCTGATTTGGGCAGAAGAGGCACTGCGGGCACAATTAGGTAAGCACGGTCAGGTTGGGGTAGGACACCATCGTCCAACCTGCCTGGTGTCCTGGAAAGGGGAGGAGCCACGTGGAGGAGTGGCAGGAGTGGGTGGTTTGAAAACACCTCCCTTTTCTGGCTTCCCTGTTCTGGACACCAGGACAGAGACTGGCGCGATGCTGCTACGGCTGGGCCACCTGAAGCTGGACAAGAAGAGGTGGACCCTCCCCCAGAGGCTCCAGAAGGAGCACGGCCCTGCCCACGCCCCGATTTTGGACTCTGGCTTCCAAAACTGAGAGACAATGCATTTCAGCTGCTTTAAGCACCCTCACCCCTAACTCCCCCACCCCGCAATTTGTGGTACTTGTTACAACAGCTCCAGGCAAGTACCACCATCTTCTTGACATTTTCAGTGTTTAAATGTCTTATCTTTCAGGAACGGACAGTGATCCGGAGGGCAGTTGCTTTCCCGACGACTTCCTTGACAAGACACAGTAGATGGGGCACCAATTAAAAAAACAAAAACTGGTTGAGGGACTTCCCTGGTGGTCCAGTGGTTAAGAATCCGCCTTCCAATACAGGGGACGCGGATTCAATCCCTGGTTGGGGAACTCAGATCCCACATGTCTCAGGGCAACTAAGCCAGTATGCTGCAACTAGAGAGAAACACCTGCAAACCCAGAGAAGCCCACGTGCCGAATGAGGAGCCACACGCCATGACTAATATGACCCGAGGCAGCCAAAAACAAACAAATATATATATTTTTAAAACCTCGTGGTTATAAGAGAGGAGATGGGGGCCATGTTTCCTCTCTCAGTTTTTAAAAAATATTTATTTGGGTGTGCCTGGTCATAGTTGCGGCACGTGGGATCTAGTCCCCTAACCAGGGATCGAACCCAGGCCCCGAGTTGGGAGTGCAGGGTCTTTGCTACCGGACCACCCAGTGAAGGCCCATCCTCTGTCATTTTTAACCAGGTGTTCATTCACCAGCCTCATCTATGTCCAGGAGAGCAGATAGTGGGAAAACAGAAGTCACAGGCAAGAAACTGCCCGTCACTCATCTTCAGGCTGCTGATTGAGGTCCTCCTACTCAGCATCTGACCCCTAGAGGACCCTCCCCCAAACTGTGCCTTCGGAAAGCCCAGGCAGGAGCAGCTCACACACCAAGGGCAGGGACTCAAACCTGTGCTGAATTAAACCGCTCAAGTCCTGGTAGGAACCACCTGGTGCAGCTGCAGCAGTAAGAGGGGATGCGAAGTCACATCTCCACTAACTAAACACGGGCTGTTTGCAGCTTGACACGCACGGCAACACCGCACATGTGCCGTTCGTGGGCTTTCCTTTATGACTGACTCCACTGCCAGTCTACATGGTGGTATCATCCTACAAATCGCATGTTAGCAAAAAACATAAATAAATAAAGCATCTCTGGGAATGAGAACAGAAGTTAGGGGGATGAAGTCAGTAAGAGATTAAGCAGATGATTCTACTCCATGGAACTGAAAGCAACTGATGCCCAACACGGAACTTTCACAAACCTCAGCTGCTAAGACTTGCTTCTAGGATGAAGCCTCAGGAGATCAAGAATGAAAAATAACTTTCTTCTCTCATCCTTCCATTACTCATCTACTTTTATTGTTTCCTGTTTAGTTGCTAAGCCATGTCCAACTCTTTCATGACCCCATGGACTATAGCCCGCCAGCTCCTCTGTCCGTGGGGTTCTCCAGGCAAGAATACTGGAGTGAATTGCTATTTCCTTCTGCAAGCGGATCTTCCCAACCCAGGGATCAAACCCACGTCTCCTGCACTGCAGGCACGTTCTTTACCACTGAGCCACCTGGGAAGCCCATTCATCTATTTACTTTTGTCTTTAAAAAATTTTCAAATCCTATTGGTTCAAAAAAAAAAAAAATCCTATTGGTTCATCCATCAGCTGCTCTCTGAATAACCACCACCCTTCCTGATTGCAGCAAAAATTCCTGCTGTTTTTTAGCTGCAATTACCCCAGGTAAGCCATGTTTTTCCAGCATGAGAAGAGAATCAGGAGAACACCGTGCAAACCAGAGGCCACGCTTGCAGACACAGCCCCAGGGACACTTTCTGTCCTCCTTCCTGGGAGAGTGAGGAGCCACGCTCATCAGAAACTGCCCCCAACACCCCGAGTGGAAACACATTTGCGTGGGTGCATCCACTCTGAGCCACCGGGGACCCCGGGCTGGCCTGGGCACTGACCTGCTCCGTCTCCACGAAGTTGGACACGTGGCCGTCGTCGTTCACGCCGCGGGTGTGGAAGCGAGCGCCGGCACGCTCGCAGCTGATGCGGGAGATGAGGCAGGCCTTGGCCTGCTTGTGAGAGGCATACACCGTGCGGATGGCCACCACCCCGCAGATGACCTTCAGCAGCCAGTCACAGCAGTTCACCTGGTGCTGCCTCAGGGGCACGTGCAGCAGCTGGTTCCTGCAAAACGGAGCCCACGGTGACTCGGGCCGCCTCACACCCTCCAGGAAACACTGCACTCGTAGCAAGCAGGGGCGATGCCTGGGGGCCGTATTCCTGCAGTGCACACGCCCCGTGGACTCCACACTCGGGACACACAGCAAGGACGTTCAAGTGCTCTAGGGGCACCACAAACGGCAGGGCCACCAGGACACAGGCAGTGGGAAAGGGCTACTCCCGGGCGTCAGCAGCAGTGATGGCATGCAGGTGCAGGTGTCAGCCAGTCGCTGGGCTTTCAGGGAACCACAGAGGAGCCTCTGTTTACACCAGTGCCCTCTTCAGTTTTTGAACATAAATCCCTTCGGTAACAATTTAATCATGTTTTATGGTGAAAGAATAATGATAAATGACAAATGATAAAAATAATTAAATACATGCATGCTTATTTAAATTAGATACAGATTCCACAAGGTGAACATGATGAGAGTATTACAAAGCAATGGGAATTAAATAAAAAGGATGAGATGAACATAAAACTTAAAGTTCCAGTACTTCCTCCCCAAACCAAGTGGATGGTTCTGGGTCTCTGGCGTCCATGATCTTCATGGGATAACAGCCAGCATTTAGAAAGGGAACCAAGCTCCATTCTAAGTGCTTTGGGATGGATCGACCCATTTCATCCTTGTATCAGCCTATGTATAGGCATTATCATTCACTCCATTTTACAGATGAAGAAACTGAGGCACAGAGGAGAAACATTTGCCCAAGGTCACAGAGCCAGGTACGCGTGGCATGGAAGCTGTGCTCTTCAGCCCAAGCCTCTCCTGCTGAAGGCCCTAACTATAGAGCTGCCCCCGCACACAGTCACACCAGCTCTCATGTCTCACTCACCTCCCCGACACGCACGGGAGCTTACTGAGCAGGTGATGGCTGAGAAGTGGGGCTTGGGGGTGGTACGAACCTCAGGCTGCTTCCAGACTCTACACGCTTCACCCAGGGGACCCGAGCTGTGCTGTTCTGAGGTCCTTCACATGCTCCCCCAGAGGCAGGGACCCCCACCGTGTAGCGAGCTCATCTAGATCACGGTGCGCTGTGTATTTAAAAAGGCAGCACCATTCCTGCCCTGAGCCCTCATCAAAGACGCAGCGCCCGCGTTTCTGGAGAAGTGTGCTGTGAGCTCTGACATCCCAGGTGGCTTCTCCAAGCGGCAAGAGCAGCCGCTCCCCACTCTCAGGCCAGCCTCCTCCCTGACATGGCCACGTGGGCACTAAGGGACACACCGCCCCCCGGGAAGCAGGGCCATGTCTGAGCTCTCACACAGGGCGCTGGGCTGCTGAGGAATGATGAGCACGAAGCATCACTTTACAAAAACACCTTCCCCTCTTCTGAATCCCTCTCTGAAATTCAGCTGATAAACCAACTTTGTTGTTGTTCAGTGGCTCAGTCGTGTCTGACTCCTTGCAACCCCATGGACTGCAGCACACCAGGCTTCCCTGTCCATCGCCATCTCCCCGAGCTTGCTCAAACTCATGTCCATCGAGTCAGTGATGCCATCCAACCACCTCATCCTCTGTCACCCCCTTCTCCTCCTGCCCTCAATCTTTCCCAGCATCAGAGTCTTTTCCAATGAGTCAGAGCTTTGCATCAGGTGGCCAGAGTACTGGAGCTCCAGCATCAATCCTTCCAATGAATATTCAGGGTTGATTTCTTTTAGGATTGACTGGTTGGATCTCCTTGCTGTCCAAGGGACTCTCAAGAGTCTTCTCCAGCATCATAGTTTGAAAGCATCAATTCTTTGGTGCTCAGCCTTCGTTATGGTCCAATTCTCACATCTGCACTAAATCAACTTTAGTAACCCATGTATTAAATCTGCATCAAGGGAAGGTCTCCAGAATGTTCCAGGGTCTTCCAGCCATACAGTGATGGCTGCCATCAGTCATCAGGGGTCAAAGCAACCTTCTGCTAAACAGACAACTCTAAACAATCCCTATTGTAGTCACACTGGCCTGACCCCCTGTAGGACGGCTCATAATCCTGAAAGAAGAAACCCAAACCTATAAAGGAAAAGAGCTTGCATCTCCTTCCAGGACTTGATTGTACCGGGAAGCAGTTATCGACGGGGAACAGTAACCACCCAGAAAAACGCCTTCACCCACCAAACCCCCACTCTCATGCACCAGCCGCGTCTATTGCTGACCCCATCTGACTCCAGATGTGGGCTCAGATCTTGAACCCAGCACCCCTAATGGTGGGTTCAGGCAATCAAGCCCGTGACCATGCAGCCGGGCCTGACTCAGTTGTGGTGAGCTGCACAGGTGCCGCCCTGAGCCCAAACACCACGCACCGTCCAGGGCTGGCTTCTCCTGGCCAACTGGAGGCAGTCCAGAGTCCACCTGGGGCCTCCCCCTTCCCAAGTCCCTCTCAGTCTTCACTTGGTGACTCCCTGCTTTGTCTTTCTCTTCCCTGTGTATCTCAAATCTCCAACCACAGAGCTGGCACAAGGAGCCCTGGGAACAGTAGGTAGGTACAAAGGGTGACACAGACTCCCCAGGCATTCAAGGCTTGTTACAGCTTCCGACACCTCTAGCCTCGGCTCATCAGGCAGTCCTGGCTGAAAATGGCCCCGTGGCCTAACAAAGACTCCTTCATAATCCACAGTCCCTGCGTCCCTGAGCTCGGCTCCCTTCAGGAGCACAGACATCCGCAAAACGGAGCTAGGGATTCAGACACACCATCCGCTGGACCTGATACCCGGAGTGTGGTCCTTGAACCAGCGGCCCTGGCGCCACCGTCGGCCGCTTGCTGGAAAGGCAGAGTCTCGGGACCCAGCCCAGTCCTGCTCAATCAGAATCTGCATTTTTAACAAGACTCACGTCCTTGAAGTCTGAGCACACTACTGCCCCCCCAAACCCCACATCACCAGAGAACCTAAGGGGATCTGGGGGACAGGCAGCACGCACATATACAAGGACACTGTGAACCCCTCTTTGTCCAAGTGGAGTCAGGAGCTCGCTTGTGGGGTCCCAAGCGCCAAGGAAAGTACACTTACAGGTGATGAAACCTGTGACCTCCTCTGTTTGGGCAAAGGGAGGAAGGAACAAACAGAGGGCACAAAGATGCCTCATCGGCCCTGACTCAGGGCGGGAAAGGCCCCAGAGGCCAGCACTGGAGCCAAGAACACCCAGTCCTGTGAGGCGTCTCCGAACAATTCCTACAGCAGGACTTCCATCTCTTCCGCTTCTGACTCGAACCTCCGGGTAAGTCTGAAGGGAGCAGCTCCATTGTATGCAAATCACCAGGCCCCACCCCGGGTCTTCCACGGGACCTGTCAAAGGTCATGAGCCCCGGGGCTGACAAGGGGTGACAACTGACACTGAGGGGCATCCATGCCCGTGATCTCCGAAGGGGCCCATTACCGCCCATCACCTCGGCAGGATGACTCGGCTCTGCCGCTGAAACCGACAGGTTTGGCTGTGGGATTAGCAGCGTGGGACCTGGAGCCAGGATGCCCGAGTTCCAATTCCCTGCCTCATTCAAGCCTCAGTCTCCTCACCTGTAAAATGGGAAAAACAGACCCTACCTCATTGTTTCCTATGAGGAGTATGTGAGCTACAACCCACAGAGAACTTAGAAGAGCGCTTGCTTTACAAATGTCTGTCCGCTGGAGGATCACCACGAGAACTGAGGGGCCTGGGGAGGCGCTGAGCACAGGCCCATGCGCTCAGGGAGCACCGGCAGATGCCGGCACTGTGCTCCTTAGTTACGGAGCAGATTTTCCTTCCGGAGTCTACATAAGACCACCTTGAACACCCTCCCTGATTCCAGCGGGGGCTAGTTTTCCTCTCATTGTGCAGAGAGCGTGGGCACCAATCACGGCTCCCACAGGTAACCCACGTGCCCAGGGATGATGCTAAGAGACAGAAGATGCAGGTGCTCATCAGAGCCCGCCCTCCGTGTGAGCCGGGGGCAGAGGACCAGGGCCTCACCAGAAGAAGGAATTCCCCCACTCGGAGCTGTCGTCACCCTGCTTCTGCGCCCGGACGGTGAGGTCGAAGCAAGACCCATCGTTGGGCCAGGAGAAGTAGAAGACCCCCGAGTTGAGGATCTTCCGCAAGGCCGCGAGGCGGTCCTCCTCCTTGGCCTCTTCCTGGAGAGGGTAAAAGTCGGTGGCGGTGATTTTGTAGATCTCGGCCTCTGGGATTCTGCCCACGGATGTGCAGCCTGTCACCAGAACCAGGAAGCTCAGGGAGGTGCCACCTGGAAGGCAAGTGAGACACGGGGACTGAGGATCGCAGGCGGTGACACGGGTGACCGACAGCCGCAACCACGAGATGGACTTCCTGTTCTCTCCCTCACCTCCCAGCACCCCGCCTTCAGCTGAGGGATCCGCCTGCCACCCGAGCCCAAAGCCGGCCCCGCCCACCAGCAAGAGAGCCACCTGCAGCCTGTAAAAACTGGAACTCTCAGCCCCACCCCACCAGGCCTCGGGGGCGGGGCCAGCAGCCTACTCTTAACAAGCCTAGGGGTTCCAGGTGGGTCCTCCCCCACCCCCAAGCCTGAGATACTGCCTGCAGCCTGCCCAGCCCACACCCCAAGCCTCTCAAATCCACCCTCCCCACAAACCCCCAGGGCCCCGTCCTCCAAGCGCCACTAATGGAGCGGCCTGATTTCAGACTTCCTGCCTCTCCCCACCACGCAGCACACAGAGTCCAGCCGCTCTTATGGGCTGTCTCTGTGGCTCCCCAAAGCACCCTTGCACCCCTGGACTTCTGCCAGCAAGGCCTTCCTTCCCACTCACCTTCCTGCCCCCACCCTCTAGACCAGCTGGGGCCTCCTTGATGTCTCCACCCACCCCACGCCCTTCCCAGGAGAACTCCTCTCCACCCTTCTGGGGTCAAGTCGGCAGCACCTCCTCTGGGGAGCCTTCCCTGCTCTCCTGAGACACCGCCAGGTGCCCCTTAGACACTGCGAGGAGCACTCAGACGTTCCCTCTTAGTTCTCATCACATACAAAGCTAACAGCCTCCTTCCGTGCACGTATACCCCAGCCGACTGGGGGTTCCTTAGGGACAGACTCTGTTTGGTTGTCATATCCCGGCAAGCCGGCACTTCACACAGCAAGTGTTTGATGAAAACGTCCTAAATAGGCCAATGAGACAGCAGCTCAAGCCCCCTTGCCCCCTCCCCGTGAAAGGCTACCCCAACCACTGCGGACCCTGTTGTTCGGAGGAGGAGAGACACCCCCCTTCTGGGGACCCCGCCACACCACCCACGGCTTTTTCTGTTCCACGTCCCCAGGTTGCAGCAGGTCCAGGCACACAAAGGTGCTCGAAGACACGCGCTGGGGGCGGGGACGGTGGGGACACTGACCCACCGTCCTCTATTTCAGGAGAAGGCCCAGGAGACAACTCGGTGGGTAGCTGGCCTCGAGGGGCTGGCGTGATTCCGGCAAGCCGGCCAGAATCCTCGTCCCACCAAGGTTTAAGGGACTCGCTCCTACCAAGACCTACTCCGGATGACCTGTGGTCACCGTCTGGAGCCGTGGTGGTCAGCGTTCTCAGATCTCTGGACACTCCGCTGAGACCCTGAAGACAGCACTTAACAGGAAGACAGCACTGCTGGGGGCCAGGGGACGTCAGGTTTCATTAAAGACCCCTTCATTCAATAAATAGGTCACCCACTCCAATAGGCTTCGGGGGTAGGGGAGGAGGTCACATACCACCTCTCCGGTCATGTGATCAGGAAACCTTTATTCATTCTGTATTTCTGGCTGTGCTGGATTTTTGCTGCAGTGTGGGCTTCTCATTGCAGAGCACAGGTTCCAGGGCATGGGGGCTTTGGGAGTTACAGCACACGGGCTTAGCTGCTCTGCGGCCTGTGGGATCATCCCGGACCAAGGCTCGAACCTGCGTCTCCTACCTTGGCAGGCAGATTCTTTCCCACTGAGCCACTAGGGAAGCCGGGGAAACCACTTTGAAACAACATAAGAATAAGGCCGTCTACGGGGTCACACACAGTCGGACACGACTGAAGCAACTTAACAGCAGCAGGAATAAGGTGGTTATGGCTGTGGACAGTGACAGGAGTCAGGGGCCGAGTCTCTTAAGGAGAACCGGTGTCCTTTCTGGAAAACAGCTGGGGTTTGTGTGCGGCTGACGGCCTGTGCTAGAACCAGCGCGCAAGCATCTCATCTGCCTCCTTCCGTGGGCTCAGCACAGGCAAGGCGGAGTTCAAGAACCGTCCACTCGCACGGGCCAGAGGACAGCCCAGTGGTTGAGGCTGTGAGCCGGAGACTGGACTCCGGAAGGGGCGGGTCCCACCGGAAGGGGGCGGGTCCCGGGGGAGGATTGGAAATTCTCCTCTCTCTCTACACCCGCGTCGTGCAGTCGTGCAGTGGGTTTCTAGCCCCACTTCCTCAACAGCCTCTGCGTGGGGGGACCGAGTCCCTGGCAGGAGTCCCAGGTTGCTCTGAAGACAGCAGGCACTTTCTGTGCAGGGCAGCGGCCCGGGGGAGGCTCGGGGCGGGCGTGCGACAGCAGGCGTGAAAAGGCTCTTGAAATAAATGAGCGCAAGGGGAAGAGCTATCACCACTGAGGAGGCAGGCTCCCGAGTCCTGGGCCGAGGGGCTCGGGAGAAGATGCAGGAAAGAGCCGCTGCGTGGGAGCAAGCTGGAAGCAGATGCTTTAGTGACACTCGGTTCTCAGGGATGCTTACCGTGTGCCAGGCACCACTCCACAACCCTGCTCCCAGCACCCTCAACCGGGAGGTCCCATTTTACAGGCAGGGAGATGGAGGCACAGGGAGGGTGAGTAGCCTGCCCAAGGCAGCACAGCGGGGACCTGGGATTCAAAGCCACTTTCTAGCCCACCCCAGGAAAGTCACTCAAGCCAAGTCTGGTTCCAGGGCCGGGGGCTCCTGACCGTGTCCTTGCAGAAGTACAGCCAACCTGTCTAACAGCACCGCTGTTCTAGACTTGGGGACTGGCCCGCGAGGAGCGGAACTGCCTCTCCAGTGCACGGCTCATCTCTGTTGGACCCAAGATGCAAACATGGGTCTCACCTCGGCCCAGGCTCCGTCCAGCCCTGCGGGCGGGTGGCCTTCAACCACTTCAGCTGTTGTCTAAGAATTGTGGTTGGCCAATGCTCCCCTCGCTCATTTTCAAATTGACACCAGAAGTTTTCATCATTAGTTTAAATGGTTGTGAGTAATATATTTTCCAGCATGTGCTAAATATTGACATGTAAAAATAAAACTGTTGTGGGCCTCCATACCAGTATCCAGAGGAATCCAGGTGGTGATTTATATTCATCATCATCTATTTTTTTTAAGGAATCATGAACAAGATCTTCTTGAACAGATGGGATTTTTACTCCTATTTGCCGTCCACTTTCCCCACAGAATTTCATCCTAATGTTACATTCTGTGCGTCACTCGATCATACTGTACAGCACTTTGATCCTAAAGTTCTGAGTCTTTAAAAAGTTTTTCTTCGGGCTTGAGTTATCCCTACAATGATTTTCAGTAGAGATTGGTCAAATGGTGTAAACAAAACATTTTTGTTAAACGATCATTTAACATAAAAAGTAAAGATTTGCTGGAAAGGCTTCTCTTAACGAGACGAGTGGTATTTCTCGTTCATGGACACGCATTTATTGGTGGAATGAAACTAGATTCCAATTCCGGTTCTATTTTTCATTTTTATAGATGTAAACGCTGAGGAACCTTGTTCACATTGATAAACAGATGGGAACAGAAAGGGCTTCATTAGAGAAACGTCACTCAATTCTTCAAAGTCCTTCTGAGTTACATGGTAAGAAAAAAAGAAATCACAATGAATTATTGACACAGCGCTGTTAATGCTGTCAGCTGACACCCCACTTACTTCTTCCATTTTGTGGAAAGAAAACAATTGACTGTCATCTGACTTGTCAACAAATCTGTCACCTAGTCATTGAGGTGACTGACTTGCTCAACCGCTGACAATATTCTGACTTGTCCCTTTGTTTGGCAACCTAGAGGCATTTACGTCTGGAACAACACAGCATGCTGAGATGCTGTGCGAAATAAGACAGCAGAAGGGTGGTTATGGGTGGAACAGGGAGGGTGAGAAGCCAGCTCCACATCCCAGGACATTCTCAGGCAAACTGATGACCGGGAGGCGCTGAGGAGCGGAAGTTGTTTTCCTCAGATCTAACCACGTCCATGCTCACAGTCTCTGTGACCCCAAGAAAACGGCCCCTCAGCCTGGCAGGGGTCAGTCAGTCCTGGCAACACCATGTCCCCCCATCTGTTTAAGAGCGGCCCCTGAGCCCACACAGAAGGTGTCTCCAGGGGTAAAACAGGCTGGCGAGACTCGCCTGCCCCAGGCGAGGGAGAAATCCTCTCTGAGGTCACCTTGAGCATGGGATCCCAGCTGTGTTTTCAGTAACTCAGGATCAATTTTCTCACAGCCCGGAAGTGAAATGGGCCGTGGGTGAGGGGTAGGTAGTGATTGGGGGCTGGGGATCTCAGACGTCATCAGCCAAGGCTGAGTCCAGGGCCTTGAAACCAGATAGGATCTTGAAACAAGGCAAAGACAAAAGTCAGGCTCACCTTGGCCTGAGAAGATAGGGCTCCACACGCCTTTCAGCGGCCTGTGGGGCCTCAGGCCATCTCTGGGCACCAGATGGGCTCCCATCCCTTTCAGCTCCAACTCTCTGGTTCCAGGGCTCCAGCAGCAGCAAGACCATGCCTGGGTCAGAGGATGCTGGCCAGAGTCAGGTGAGGTGTAGGCGAGGGCAAGAAATGGGTCACAGACCAAAAAGACATCTACACCAGAACCAGGAGGGCCATACCCACACAGAGGCAGTCTGGGTGAGCAGGGTGGGGCAGTGGATTGCAACTACCTCAGTATAAATATGTGCTTCCCAGGTGGCTCAAGGAGTAAAGAATCCACCTGCCAATGCAGGAGATACAGGGTTCGATCCCTGGGTCAGGAAGATCCCCTGGAGTGGGAAATGGCAACCCCGCTCCAGTATTCTTGCCTGGAAAATTCCATGGAGAGAGGAGCCTGGTGGGCTACAGTCCATGGGGTCTCGAAAGAGTGGGACATGACTGAGCAAATTATATATACAGGTTAACTGGGATAGGGTTTCAGTTTGAGATGATAAAAAATGTTCTAGAGATGGACGGTCAGAGAAGGCAATGGCACCCCACTCCAGTACTCTTGCCTGGAAAATCCCATGGACGGAGGAGCCTGGTGGGCTGCAATCCATAAGGTCGCAAAGAGTTGGACATGACTGAGCGGCTTCACTTTCACTTTTCACTTTCCTACATTGGAGAAGGAAATGGCAACCCACTCCAGTGTTCTTGCCTGGAGAATCCCAGGGACGGGGGAGCCTGGTGGGCTGCCGTCTATGGGGTCACACAGAGTCGGACATGACTGAAGCGACTTAGCAGCAGCAGCAGAGATGGACGGTGGTGATAACTGCTCAAGAACGTGAATGGCCTTCATGCCACTGACCTGTAATGCTTAAATGGTTAAAATGGTAACTTTGAGGGACCTCCCTTGTGGCTCAGCTGGTAAAGAACGTGCCTGCAATGTGGGAGACCTGAGTTCGACCCCTGGGTTGGAAGATCCCCTGGAGAAGGGAACGGCTGGATACCCGTTCCACTATTCTGGCCTGTAAAATTCCATGGACTGTATATAGTCCACGGGGTCGGAAAGAGTTGGACATGACTGAGTGACTTTCACTTTCACTGGTGGTCCAGTGGCTAAGATGCCACGCTCTCAATGCAAGAGGCCTGGTCAAGGAATCAGATCTCTCAGGATCTGATTGCAGGATCACAACCAAAGATCCTGCAAGCCACAACCAAGATCAAAGATCTCGCATGCCATAACTAAGACCAGGAGCAGCCAAATAGATAAATAAATAAGTAGTTGTTAAAAATGGTAAATTTTATTATCTTATATATGTTAGGTGCTCAGTCATGTCCAACTTTTTGCAATCTCATGGGCTGTAACCCAGCAGGCTCCTCTGTCCATGGGGTTCTCCCAGCAAGAGAATCCCACTGGAGTGGGCTGCCATTCCCTTCTCCAGGGGATCTTCCTGGCCCGAAGATTGAACCCGGGTCTCCTGCATTGCAGGCAGATTCTTTACCATCTGAGCAACCTGGGAAGCCCTATCTTATGTATATTTCATCACAATTTGTAAAAACCTCCAAAACCTCAATTTAGAAATCCTCTCCCTCAAGAGAGCCATCTTCAAAGCCCAGCTCCAAGTCAGAGCTGTCTGGGAGAAATTCCAAGCCCTGCAGGGACAGGTCCCGAGTTTCATCCAGCCGCGGCCACTCGTCATCTGGCCGGGAAGGTTGGGCGCCGGGGCCACCATGAGTCACCAGCACACACAATGGTTCATTCAGAGATGGTGCCAGGCATGTTCTGCGTTGGAATTTCTCTGTTTGCTCAGCCTAAGAGTTCTCTCCCCAGCCAGGTATGAGGGATCTCAACCGTGGGTGCCTACACACCATCCTCCCTCTTGACTTCGGGTCCAGGATACCCTCAGATCTATGAACAGAGGACCTGGGAGCCGATGCTTCCCCACCTGTGAAGTCAGCAGCTGTGGCTGGAGGAGTCCGAGTCCCCCGCCCCTTACCAGCGAGCTCAGAATCCTGAATACCTGGACCCACCAGGTATCTGTCTCATCCCTGCTGAGAACACGAGCACCGTGAAGGCAGCAGTGTGCTGGCTACTTTCACCAGCTTCCGGGAGCCGGCTGAGCACAGCGCATCCCAATTCCATCCTGGCCTGAAACCACCCACGGTGGATACACTTACACGACAGAACCTGACAAACACAAACCGTCAGGGATTCCCCACCAGAGAGCCGGACGCCAAATAATGACCGGCCCACCACTGGGTGTAAGAGTTAAATTATTAAGACTGATGGCCGGTTCCTTTCAAGACTTGCTAGAGAATACTGCATTTTCTGAATCTCAAAGGACTCCTAAAGACTGTCAAAGGTCCCCCTCCAGAGACGGTCCATCGTGTAGTGACTGCCCAAAGAAGTCAGCCGTGGCTGACTACCACCAGGGGTCACAGACCCAAGGCACTCAGCCTGGGCCCCACGCCTAGTTCTCCCTGAGGAAACCCTGCAGGACAGCCCTTCGCACCCACTCAATAGCCAAGTTCAGTCCATGTTCATTTTCTCACGTATTAATAAAAATCTTCAGAACTATGTAAGATAGAGATGAGGCAGTTTTCCTGCTTTTAGAGGTGTGAAAACAGCCCTCGAGATATTGAATGAACTAAGAAGGTCAGTCTGTCGAGAAGCTGAAATTAGACTTGAGGAGGGCTGTGTGGTGGAAGGCTTACAGGACTGCCAAGTACAGCTTTACAGGCTGTGCACTGCCCAACTCCAGGAAACACAGTTCAATGGAGACCTCAATGTATTCAACCCCCAAGGCTATGAAATAGGGAGGCCTTGAGAGCTTAGGGGAAAGGGGAGTTAAATCCCTATAATCATTGGGATAAGTTCTTTTTATAACAACACTCTCACTTTCTATGCCTTGTATTGTGTATGGGTCAGCAAACCCGACTCTCATATCCATACATGACTACTGGAAAAACCATAGCTTTGACTATATGAACCTTCCTATATTCATTGGAAGGACTGACGCTGAAGCTCCAATACTTTGGCCATCTGATGCAAAGAACCGACTCATTGGAAAAGACCCTGATGCTGGGAAAGATTGAAGGCAAGAGGAGAAAGGGGCGACAGAGGATGAGATGGTTGGATGGCATCACTGACTCAATGGACATGAGCTTGAGCAAGCTCTTGGGAGATGGTGAATACCAGGGAAGCCTGGTGTGCTGCAGTCCATGGGGTCACAAAGAGTCGAACATGACTGAGTGGCTGAACAACAATAGGAAGCCCCAACTCCAGGGCTTATCGTGGGGGCTCCAACCCCTTCCTGCTAGCATTTCAGAGAGGAAGGAGGGACTCTGAGCTCTCCATGGAAATCTACAAACTTGTGAACATTTCTTAATTTCTAACATAAAAGGCTGTGTTCACTTAGGTAGACTGAAACTGAACAACTGCCCTAAGTTAATTAAGAACCTGAGCGGAAGTCTCTCTCTCTGTACAGAGACCTTCAGTCTAAAAGAGTCAAAACGGGGCCCACCTCCCACTCGGTCTGTTCATCCTGGTGGCAGGTGAAAGCTGGAATTTCACTCTGTACTGCCAGCACCCTCAACAGGTGGGGAAGAAAACAAAACACATCGTAGTTCTGGGATAGGGACTTGCAGACGGAAAAGAAAATCAAGTTCAAGCCAAACATTCCTCAGTGTAACCGAAGAGAACTGGAAAAACTCAATGACAAGGCCCAGTCCTTCCATCCTTCAGACTCTTGTTCAGTCGCTCAATCATGTCTGACCGACTCGTTTTGTGACCCCATGGACTGTAGCCCGCCAGGATCCTCTGTCCATGGGATTCCCCAGGCAGGATTACTGGAGTGGGTTGCCATGTCCTCCTCCAGGACATCTTCCCGACCCAGGGATGGAACCCGAGTCTCCTGCATTGACAGGCGGGTTCTTTACCACTGAGCCACCAGGGAAGCCCGCATCCTTCAGATATCCTGGGCACTTTCAGAAATGTGTTCAGAAAGGCCAGATAATCCTGATGTTCCAAGTCAGAAACACTCTCACTACACTCAGGGAGCCTTCACAGGCCCCCCTGGAGGGTGGGGCAGGGTGACACAGGCAGGCAGGGCTGGGGGTGTTCAGAGGACATCAGACATGGCTGGGGACCAGGGGCTGTACTCGCTCCCCCCTCGGGGGGAGGAGCAGGTGGGTGAAGGGCCACAGGCAGGGAGGAGGGCTTTGTCTGGGGCAGCACTGGGAGCTGGTCACCTCTCTCCACTCCCTGCCCTGGAATGAGCCTCCCGTAGCCGGGCACCCACAGACACCCTGGCTCACTCGGACACTGTCTGTGGGGGCTGCCAGTCTTCCCAGTCAGGACCGGTTTCCTAGAGCTGATTTCCAGCCTCAGCCCAGGAAGACAAGCTTTCCCCTGGGATACAGGCAAGGTACCACTTCCCTGGTCTTGGAACCTTAGCCTTCCTGCCCCTTTCAGGACAGAACAGCCTAGTTGGTGAAGGCAGCCCCTGATGCCATAAAAAAAGCAGTTTAAAACCTAGTCACAGGTTCAAGGGGCTTCCCTTGTGGCTCAGCTGGTAAAGAATCTGCCTGCAATGTAGGAGACCTGGGTTCAATCCCTGGGTTGGGAAGATCTCCTGGAGAAGGGAAAGGCTACCCACTCCAGTATTCTGGCCTGGAGAATTCCATGGACTGTAAAGTCCACGGGGTCGCAAAGGGTTGGACACGACTGAACGACTTTCACTTTCACAGGTTCAAGAGGGAGGGGGCATATGTATACCCGTGGCTGATTCACGTTGCTGTATGGCAGAAACCAACACAACATTGCAAAGCAATTATCCTCCAATTAAAAATAAGTACATTTAAATTTTTAAAAAACCCACTTGCCTCTTAAGGACTGCCCCACTTTCGGCAAGTCACCGATGCGAAATGAACCATTAATTTACGCACAAGAAAAATATTGCCAATCATAATTGTAAAATGCCAACAACTGTAACATATCTGAAACACCCAGATGTTATAATATAAAAAAATGTGTCATGGAATAGAGGAATTACAACTCTTAAGCTTTCTAACAGTTCCAGTTCCTACCTCAAGTTGTTGGGAGAGCTGAGTTAATAAATTAAAACACTTAAAACTGGGCCCAGCACAGAGTAAGCACCACATAAGGTCAGCTGTCATCTTCACATCCTCGTGATTGAGGAAAGGCCGCAGGAATTTTTTATAACCTCGGGAAAAAAAAAAAAAAATCATGGCAAGGGGAAAAAAAACCTACAGAAACCCTTGGCAGGCAGCACATCTTCATGGAAAAAAAGTAAGTGTTTAGAGGCCGCTAGATCCAGGTTTGAATTCTAGCTGAGCTTCTTAGGCAAGTTATTTTTACCCTCTGAGTCTGTTTCCTTTACTGAAAAGGAGAATAAAAGGAGAATAAAGACACGGTATCATGTTGGCTTGTTTTTAGGATTAAAGAAGCGAATGTACACTTAGCCACTGGCACAAAACAGACATTTAATACATGCATTTTGTCATGTGGGTACTGAGTGTTTTTCCTAAACACTGTTTGGAGATGATCACCATCATAGTTCAGAGGAGAAAAAAAAACCACCCGACTAAAGAAAGAAGAGCCAGAAAAGTAATGGCAAACAACTGTGCTATTCTGTCTGCTGTGAAAATCCTTAGACCAGGGAACACAGCTGCTGTGTGGATGTGGAGATGAAAGCAGCTGCTGTGTGGATGTAGGCTTGGGAAGAGCCTGCGTTTGAGCAGCTCACAGCCTGATCTGGTCTTGGCCCCATAAGTCACCAGAGACACTGGGCAGGGACAGTGTAAATCAGACGGCAGAGAGGGGAGGAAGGAGGGGGCTGCTGAGCCCCGGCATCGCATCAGGGCTCCTGCGAGGCCCAGGAGTGCAGAGGTGACCGAGCGGCCTCACAGGGAGACTGTGACTCCCCAGCGGCAGCCGGGTCGACGGTTCAGCCCCTCGCGTCTTACACCGAGCAAGGATGCCCGCGAGTTCCTGTGAGTCCTCTGCCCTTTCCAGTCGGATCATGTGGCCCAGTTCTGGAACTCTTTTCCTTGCTCTTGCTCACACCCACCCTCAGTGCCCAGTGGTCAGGCGCTGGTGGCTTTTCTCTCCTTGCCAATGATGCCCCATCCCAGTTCCACTCCGTCAAGACACACTCAGCAGGTCCAGGGGCTTCTGACCTCTGACCTCCACCCCCTTCTAGAATACAGATCCCCTGTAAAACAACACACCAGCCCCTGGGGAGACGCCCCTGCCCTCCCAGACCAGGCTGGAAGACCTGAGATCCTGGCAGGCACCCAGAGAAGGTCTGTGCCCACTCTGTGCCCAGGGTGGGAAGGAGTGCCAACAGGGGAGGACCAGGCTGCTCTCACCTCGACCTCTGCCCTAGCCTGGAGGAGCCAGCTCAGGGAAATAAAGAAACATTTTAAAAGAGGGTAGCAGCTGAAATAAAACGACTAAATCCCACAGCCTCTCCAAACTCACATAAGAGAAGCTCTGCCCGACACTAGAAGTCTATAGCCCCGAGCGTGTGACAGCTGCCGCCCTCCACGCGGGTACTCACCGGACTTCACCCTGAGCTCCCCCAGGCAGCCGTAAGCATCGATGAGCTTCCCATACTGGCCTTTAATGACCTCCTTTTCTTCCGGGGCTGCGGGAGAAACACAGCACAGAGCATCAGCCAAACCTCCTGGTGGAGTTCATCCACTGCAGCTTCGGATGCGGCTCCCACCCACTCGGCAAAGAAAACGCAGAGTCAGTAGCTCGGCCCCAAGTCATCTGTGTGGAGGCTTGTGGATCGGAAGATCGCTGAGCTCCAGGGACTGAGACCTTCCCACCTGCTGTCTGAAAGCTCCGGCAGCGTCCCAGGGAGGGCTGCAGAGGCGGAGGGGAGTCCCCGGCCGGTGGAGGTGCTGGGTTTGAGGCGGGAGCAGGTGTCTCAGGCCGGCCCCATCCCTCGGTACTGCAGCCCACATGCTCAGAAACAGCACTGAGTCATCGCTCCCCGATGGGGAGGACCTTCCTTCCTAGGTATTGTCCACCAGAGGCCGCGTCGTGCAAGTGCCCAACCGCCCCCTGGGGACCTGCTAACACACAAGGGCCGAGCAGGAGGCCTGGGTGAGCCTGGTGCTCCACGTCCGGGGCCAGTGAATCCCAAGGCAGGCTGATAAGCAGAGGTCCCCGGGGTCTTCAGAGTTACTAGAAACACCCAGGACTACACCCAGCCTATGAGAAGCAGAAAAAGAAAACCTGGCAGAGGGAAAGACCAGGAAAAGGAAGGAGCCCTTAACCTTGACAGTAATACCACAGACACCACTGGAGGTGCCACTGGCTCTTACAGGGGCCAGGCCTTTGTGCCCTTTTCTCAGAAGAACATTTCTAAATGCATAGAACAAAACACAAACACGGATGAATCCTTAAATAAGGACCCCGCAAACTCTCACTTTTCACTTTCATGCATTGGCGAAGGAAAATGGCAACCCACTCCAGTGTTCTTGCCTGGAAAATCCCAGGGACGGTGGAGCCTGGTGGGCTGCCGTCTATGGGGTCGCGCAGAGTCGGACACGACTGAAGCGACTTAGCAGCAGCAGCAGCAAATACCATTAGGGCGACTTCCTATGGAAGCAAAAACTCAGCCTCAACTGAATTCATCTAATACAAGGGCTCTCCATCTGGGGAGACAGAGGAAAAAGCCTGGCAGACACCACAGCTTCACAGATAGGTTTTGGGGGGCTCTGTATCTCTAAAAAGTGAAAGTGAAAGTCACTCAGTCGTGTCTGACTCTTTGTGACCCCATGGATTGTATACAGTCCATGGAATTCTCCAGGCCAGAATACTGGAGTGGGTAGCCTATCCCTTCTCCAGCGGATCTTCCCAACCCAGGAATCAAACCCAGGTCTCCCGCGTTGTAGGCGGATTCTTTACCAACTGAGCTACCAGGAAAGCCCTATAATCTCTAAAATTGTATGCAAAATTTTTGATGTATATTTTTATGAGACTGGGATTGTAATTTTCATCAGAATCTTCAAGGAGCTCTAAGGTTAAGAACCAGTTTAATAAATGACATTTTCCTCCAAAATTCACATGACTTTTTCTAATTAGGGTTTTTTGCTGGGGGAGGAGGGAGCAGAGTAATCTAAAGGTAATTACCCAAAGCCGGGGCTTCCCTGGTGGCTCAGCAGCGAAGAATCCACCTGCCAATGCAGGAGACTTGGGTTCAATACCTGGGTTGGGAAGATCCACTGGAGAAGGGAATGGCTACCTACTCCAGTATTCTTGCCTGGAGAATCCCATGGACAGAGGAGCCTGGCAGGCTACAGTCCATGGGGTTGCAAAGCAGCCACTAAACAAGTGTATATAAGTCAGTCCCAACCTCCCAATTCACTGCACCCTCCCTCGTGTCCACATCCTATCCCTTCAAAACTAGCAATCGCATCCCTCCAATCCCTGCTTCCATCTTCACATCTCATCCTCTCTCCCTCTCCCGCCTCCTTCTTCCATCTGTTAAGGACCATTGTGAGTACACGGGTCCCCTGGATCATCCCCAACAATCTCCTATGCCAAGGCCCTTAGCTTAATCACAAGTGCAAGGCCCCTTCTGCCACACGTGGGAACTGTCACAGGAAGTGGGCATCAGGATGGGGGCACTGAGGGGCCCACAGATGGGCATGACCCACTTTCTGGAGCCCGCGGGTCTTTGCCCCCACAATGATGACAATGAGGAGGACGAGGCAGCCTTCCTGCCCACCCTGGTCTGCTCCCCGAAGAGATGAAGGCCTCCTCCATCCAGGTGATGACAAGTCCGCCGTTCAGGGACAAGCCTGGTGCCACGTGCCTACGGAGCCCTCCTGGAAGTGGCCTGCCCCCTACTCTAGGGCAGGTGAAGCCTGTGAAATCCCATCCCTGCAGGAGGAAGCGAATTGCCCCCTGCAGGCCTGTTCAGGGCCACACGTGGTGTCTCCTGGTCTAAAGAGAGAGAGGTAAACAGGCAGCTTCCAGTCCTCACTGCAGTGGACACGTTGATCAATGCAAGAGCATAATTCTGACTCACACACAAAAATCGTATTTCAACCCGCAAAGCTTTACAAAGCCTTAGCACAGAACCCTGAAGCCAGAGTATCATCTGGGTCTCACCCTGTTGACCCTAAAACGAGGAAGTCTTTGTGCCTTTATGTCCCTCTACAAACAGTCCTGACCAAACAAACAAAACCCTGGGAAACTGCCAGCCAAAGGAGCCTGGTCAGATCCACACTTCAGAGGTGGGAACGGGACAGCAGGAGAAGCTGTGGAAACAGACCCGACCCCCCGCCCCACTGGTCACAGAAGACAAGCACACACAGCCGGTCCCCCTGCGCTGGGAAAATTAAACAACACAAATTTTTAAAAGGCTTCTCATCTTATTTTAAAAACAAACAAGCACAGCACCAACAGGCCACCTTGTCCCATTCGAATCCTGTAAATGATCAACTCCTTAATATTGAATCAGCAGCATCATCCCTGGCTTTCACACAAGGCACCTCACGGACGGCCACAACCTGGCTACATGTGCCAGGCTTGGGAGAAGATGCTTTTCCTCCATCGCAAACAGACCAACTGTAAACAAACTGGGAGGCTTAAAACATCAAAACTTTCTCAGCTGTTGAGTCTGGAGGCTGGAAGTCTGGAAGGAAGGTGTCAGCCGGCCACCACCCTCTGAAGGCTCCAGGGAGGGTCCTCCCCTCCTCGTCCTGGCTGGTGGTGGCCATCAACCTGGACCTTCTTTGGCCTGCAGCTGTGTCCCTCCAACCCCTGCCTCTTTCATCACGTGGCCATCTTTTCCCTGTGTGGCTCTGGGTCTCTCTCCTCTTGCAAGGACACCCATCGCATCAGATTGGGGGCCCACCCTACTCCAGGATGACCGCATCTCAACCTAATTACACAAAGGACCCTATGTCCAAACATGGTCCCATTCTGAAGTATTGGAAGTTAGGACTTGCATGTATCTTTTGGGGAACACAGCTGAACCCATAAGATTCAGTAACCTTTTCCTTCCATGAGCCAGCCCTGTTAAAAGTCCAGACTCTCTGCAAAGCATCCCTCCTTTTCTCCAGGCCTTCCCCTCCAAGGCTCCTTCCCACCCCTGTGATGTGTAAGTGGGACACGTCCCAGCCTGGGAGACAGGGCCTCCTCACTGCGCCCCCAGGACCCCCAGAGGCCTGGCCTCCCAGGCAACCTGTTGCAAAACCACCCGACACCACCGCTTGCCCCAGATAACCGTATTTCCTCACTTTGTGTCAAAGGAAGAAAAAATCCATTTTGCTCTTAAAAGGGAGTTCACAAACCAAAAGCCTCAGGCAGGTAATGAAGGAACGAAGCTGCAGGAAGGTGACCCAAGGATATACGCACCTTCTAATGGGGACACATGGTCCGTTTCTGCCCACTGCCCCCAGGAGGTCAGACCAGCCTGGGTACCAGCGAGTTTCTAGTTTTTTGAGAGAAATAGGGCACTTCTGATTTCTCAGTCTTGGCAACCAACCCAGGTTTATTTTAAGCTCTGTGTGGGCTGCACACACCTCTGCAGACTGTATTTGGTCTGCCCATTGGCAACTTCTGTCCTTCCTTACTTAATGTCTCAAAAATAGAATTTTCCCGTCTTCCATGCTTTTGTTTGTTGCATTTCCGGAGGGTTAGTCCATGTGAGAATGTTTTTGCTTCCCCATACTCACCGCCCCTCGAACCCCGACCATCGGCTACAACTTTCTAGGAAAGTTTGTCCTCATCCACCTCTTGCCCTGGGATTCAGCCATTCGTTCCAGTGAGTGTGTATGTGAGGGCCGGCTAAGCACAGGGACCCAGCAGGGACCTGAACAGACCCAAACCCATCTACCCCAGGGGCAGCCGAGGCAGGCGCGGGGCCTTGGCAAAGAAGGGACATGTGTCATGAATGGATGAGTGAAGACAGTGGAAGCCAACCCGCTGAGGGTAGGAGGCAGGAGCAGCGGCCCCGACAAGGCTGTCACAAAGGTAGTGGAGTGGCAGCGCCTACTCGGGGCCAGGAACCACACAAGCTTCCTGCCAAGGGGGACAGACGCGATCAGCAGCACAATGCAGACAGCGACGTGAGCCAAGAAGAAAAAGCGAACAAGGAAGAGGGGTAGGAAGCGGGGGAATGAGGACTCTCACATGGTGCAGTTTGGCAAGGTCTCACTGCAGGGGCAATCTGTGAAAGCAGATGAAGGAAAAGAGGGAGATGGCTGAGTGGAGGGCCGGGGAGCACTGTGGGCCCAGAAGAGCATGTGCAAAGGTCCTGGGGCTGCAGCATTCCTGGAATATGCAGGATCAGTGAGGTCAGCGAGTCTGACAGAGGGGATGGAGCCAGGGACACGCTGTGAAGCACTGTCTTGGTCATAACAAGACTTGGGGTTTCGTGCTGAGCCAGAGGGAGGCACTGAGGGGTTTGGGGGATCACTATGGCTGCTCGGTTGAAAACAAATCCAGGAGGGGCAAGAGGAAGGCAAGGAGACCAGTTAGGAGGCGCTACAATGATCCTGCAGAGAGGATGCTTGGAGTGGGGTGGGGTGGGGGGGCAGCTGGAGGTGCTGGGAACACGCACATACCACACACACGCACTCACTTTATTATTATTGAAACTTCCAAAGAAAAGCAGAGTAGTGTAATAACTTTATGTGCCCACCAGCTCTGACTGGTATCTATTCACACTCAAGCTTACTTCATTCGTATCTCCCATCTGAGAGGGTAACAGGCAGGAAGGCCAGGGGTCTCCAAACGGAGAAAACAGGCTGCAAGTGTCTCTCAAAGTTCTGTGTTGCTATGACGACACCTGGTTCCACCTGAATTTCACATTTCTCAAACCTTGAGCTACCCAATGCGTTTTTCTTATGGAAATGTTTTTCTTAAATTATGTTAATGAAACTATGTATTTGCTTGGGAATTTGCCTTTCTTCAAAATGGTTCCACCTAAGACTAACTTTTTTTCTTTTCTCAAACCTTGCGCTGATAATAGCTCAACAAACCAGTATTCATATCAATTGTTTTATGGCTGGGGGATGACAGACCTCCAGCCATCCTATCTGAAAAATGCATATTGTGGGAGAGGGGCCTGGTGAAACTCCCTCAGCCTTGACGTGTCTCTCTTATCTGATTAATAGCTTTCTAACAGACACAAAGCAGCTTGCTAAAACTAGCAAGGGGGGCACTCTCCATCCCCCTTCTGATGTCTGTGTCAGAAGCTTTCTCTGTCCCCTTTCCACTTTAATACAACTCTGCTACACAAAAGCTCTTGAGTGATCAAGCCTGGTCCCTGGTCCCAAAGCTAAACCTTCTTCAGAGATCATGAATCTGACATTATTCACCGTAAGCTACCACATCCCATCTCAGACACCTCACATCAGTCTCATTGTGTGGGCTCAGACAATAAGCAACAATCAGTGTCAGGAGTTTAAAAACAAACAAAAAAAACCCATCCTAACCCCACTAAATCAGAAACTCTGGCCTTGAGACCCAGAAATCTGTTTTCATGAGTCTTCCACTTGAGAACCACTGTCCAAGATTATATTCCAATTCCAGACTTCATATTGTTCTATCTATAAATATTTCAGTAAGAATCTCTAACAGATGAGGCTTCCTTTTAAAAATACACCACAATACCATGATCATATCTTTAAAAATGTAACCATAATTCCTTAACGTCATCAAATACCTGCATATACGTCAAAGGCAAATGCAAAAGGCTTTATGGACGGACCGGACGTGGGACATGAGCGAAGGACAGGTTTCAAGGATAATGCTGAACAGCCGACAGGATGGTGTGACCATCACCCCTGGCGTCCATGGAGACTGATCGGCCATCTGTCATGGAGTCAGACCGGCCCCGGTAAAGACTTTGAGGATGCAGTTGTGCCAGCTGCAGTCACACAGGCATATCGGCTGAAGATACAAACTGGACACCCCTGGCCAACAGAAGCTTCTTAAAATCACAGACTCAGGGAGATCGCCTTCAGAGGGCGTGGAGGGGGACAGGGCGCTTAAAGGTCTGGGAAACAGAGGAGAAGCCAGAAAGATACAAGGAAAAGGTGCAGTGCTTGGTGTCAGGAGCCAGGGGAGAGTGTGTCAAGGAGGCGAGACGGTCAGCGAGGAGGTCCCACGCTGCCGAGTCCCATCCCAGCAGGACTGAGCGCTCATCCTTCGAGTTACACACAGAGGTGAGCCAGGGGAAAAGCAGCTTCCGTAAAGATGAGGGGCAGAATCCTGAATGGGGAGGACGAGGCAAAAATAGAGGCTGGGAGTAGGAGCAGTTCCTTGAGGAATTCATCTGTGTGTGTGTGCACGTGTGTGTGTGTAGAAATGGGGGGCTGGGAGCAGAAAGTGGGGTCTAAAGGTTTCCCTAAGAAGAGGAGTTAACACGAGTTTGCACGCTGGCAGAACTGATCCACGGGAGGTAAAGGCTGCTGGAGGGGAGAGAAAGGGCCCACTGAGAGCGCCCGGACGCGGTCATGACCCTGACTCGTGAGTGGGGGGCCACATGAACAAAGAGTCCGTCCAAGGCGACAAGAGAGCGTAAGGACTGGGGCAGAGGCGGTGGGGCTTCAGGGGCGGTGGGGCTGCCGGGGCGCAGGCCGCGGGTGGAAACGCTCTCCTGGTGCCTCTGGCTTTCTCTGTGAATTGAGAAGCAAGGCGTCTGCTCAAAGCCCCGCGGAGGCGGAGGCGGAGGCTGGAAGGAGCTTCAGCGAGAAGGGCCTTAGGGGGAGGCGGGAGGGTGAGCCGACATAGGAACTTACCTGGAGGCCCCGCTTGGGCCTGGGGACCCCAAAGAGGGGTCCACTGCCAGCGTGACGGTGGGTCCGCTCCAGAGACGTCCCGCCACATGGAGGCAGGTCCAGGCGAGGACAGGAGGACCTGCTCAGCGGTTCCCCAGGGGAGTAGGGCCCGCAAGTGAGGGGCAGGGGTGGAGGGGGAGGGATGCAGAGCGAAGCGGGGTAAGGGGGTGGGGAAGGCATTGGAAAAGGAGGCAGGTTCACCTCCTGTCCTGCTGGTGGGAATGTAAGTTGGTGCAGCCACTATGGAGAACAGAATGGAGGTTCCTTAAAAAGCTAAAAAGAGAGTTGCCATAGAATCCAGCAGTCTCACTCCTGGGCATATATCCAGACAGAACTGTAATTCAAAAAGATACATGCACTCCTGTGTCACAGCTGCATTGTTCACAATAGCCAAGATGTGGAAACAGCCTAATGTCCAGCAAGAGATGAATGGATAAACATTCTGGATAAATGAAAATATATATTCGTTCATCATTCATTTCTTCGGTCGCTAAGTTATGTTTGACTCTTGTGACTCCATGGACTGTATGTAGCCCGCCAGGCTCCTCTGTCCATAGAATTTTCCAAGCAAGAATACCAGACTGGGTTGCCATTCCCTTCTCCAGGGGATCTTCCTGACTCAGGGATCAAACCTGCGTCTCCTGCTTTGGCAGGAGGATTCTTTACCACTGAGCCATCAGGTAAAGAATGATGGCTTTACCTGATACACATACATACACACATACACAAATAGAATACTACTCAGCCATAAATAAGAAGGAAACAATGCCATTTTCAGCAACACGGATGGATCTAGATTATCATACAAAGTGAAGTAAGTCAGAAAGAGAAAGACGAATGCCATATGTACGATAGCACTCATATCGGCAACCTAAAATGTGATACCTGGGCTTCCCTGATGGTCCAGTGGTTAAGAATATGTCTTGAAATGCAGGGGACACTGGTTTGACCCCCACTCCGGGAAGATCTCACATGCTGTGGGGCAACAAAACCCATGCACTACTGAAGCTCGCGCTGCCCGAGCCCATACTCTGCAACAGAAGAAGCCACCGCAGTGAAAGCCTGTGCTGCAGCTAGAGGGTAGGCCCCACATGCCGCAACTAGAAAAAGCCGGCGCTCACCCTGTGTTGCTCAGTCACTCAGCCATGTTTGACTCTTTGCAACCCCGTGGACTGCAGCATGCCAGGCTTCCCTGACCTTCACTATCTCCCAGAGTTTGCTCAAACTCATGCCCATTGAATTGGTGATGCCACCTAACCATCTCATCCTCAACTGCCCCCTTCTCCTGCCCTCAATCTTTCCCAGTATCAGGGTCTTTTCCAGTGAGTCGGCTCTTTGTATCAAGAGGCCAGAGTGTTGGAGCTTCAACTTCAGCATCAGTCTTTCCAGTGAATATTCAAGGTTGATTTCCTTTAGGATTGACTAGTTTGATCCCCTTGCTGTCACAAGGGACTCTCCAGAGTCTTCTCCAACACCACAGTTTGAAAGCATCAGTTTTTCGGTGCTTAGCCTTCTTTAGGCTCCAACTCCCACATCTGTACATGACTATGGGAAAAACCACAGCTTTGACTATACAGACCTTTGTCAGCAAAGTGATGTCTCTGCTTTATAATATGCTGTCTAGGTTTGTCATAGTTTTTCTTCCAAGGAGCAAGTGTCTTGGAATTTCATGGCTACACTCACTGTCCACAGTGATTCTGGAGCCCAAGAAAATAAAGTCTGCCACTGTTTCCATTTTTTTTCCTGTCTATTTACCGTGAAGTGATTGGTTCAGATGCCATGACCTAGTTTTTCGCATGTTGAGTTTTAAGGCAGTTTTTTTCACTCTCCTCTTTCTTCTTCATCAAGAGGCTCTTTCGTTCCTCTTTGCTTTCTGTCATTAGGGTGGTATCATCTGCATATCTGAGGTTATTGATATTTCTCCTGGCAATCTTGATTATGGCTTGTGCTTCAGCCAGCTCAACATTTCACATGATGTGCTATGCGTAGAAGTTAAATAAGCAGGGTGACAATATACAGCCGTGACGTACTCCTTTCCCAATTTTGAACCAGTCCATTGTTCCATGTCCAGTTCCAACTGTTGCTTCTTTTTTTTTTTTTTTTATGGTGATTAAAAGTTTAATGGGCACTATTAGTTTTCTTCATTGATCTACCATGCTATCAATATTCACGGTAATTATAAAGCAGGCACATAGATAACAAAATCCAGTCGATAGATCCAAGGACACCAATTTCACCTTTCATTTGATGGAAGAACATAGACTACAGTGCTTTAAATTGCTCTTCTTATTTTCATTAAAGGACATCAGTTCAGTTCAGTTGCTTAGTCCTGCCCAACTCTTTGTGACCCCATGGACTGCAACTTGCCAGGCTTTTCTGTCCATCACCAACTCCTGGAGCTTGCTCAAGCTCATGTCCATCAAGTTGGTGATGCCATCCAACCATCTCATCCTCTGTAAGACCCTTCTCCTCCTGCCTTCAATCTTTTCTTTCTCAGTTTCAGGGTCTTTTCCAATGAGTCAGTTCTTCATAACAGGTGGCTCTAAAATATTAGAGCTTCAGCTTCAGCATCAGTCCTTCTAGTGAATATTCAGTATTGATTTCCTCTAGGATTGACTGGTTTGATCCCCTTCCAGTCCAAGAGACTTTCAGGAGTCTTCTCCAACACCACAGTTCAAAAGCATCAATTCTTCAATGCTCAGCCTTCTTTATGGTCCACCAACTGTTGCTTCTTGACCTGCATACAGTTTTCTCAGGAGGCAGGTGAGGTGGTCTGGTATTCCCATCTCTTCTAAGAACTTTCCACAGTTTGTTGTGATCCACAGAGTCAAAAGCTTTAGTGTAATCAATGAAGCAGAAGTAGATGTTTTTCTGGAATTCCCTTGATTTTTGTATGACCCAGCAGATGTTAGCAATTTGATCTCTGGTTCCTCTGCCTTTTCTAAATCTAGCTTTAACATCTGGAAGTTCTCGGTTCACGTACTGTTGAAGCCTAGCCTGAAGGATTTTGAGCATTACCTTGCTAGCATGTGAAATGAGCTTAATTGTGCAGTAGTTTGAACATTCTTTTGCATTGCCTTTCTATGAGATAGGAATGAAAACTGACCTTTTCCAGTTCTGTGGCCACTGCTAAGTTTTCCAAATTTGCTGACATATTGAGTGCAGCACTTTTAACAGCATCATCTTTTATTATTTTAAATAACTCAGCTGGAATTCCATCCCCTCCACTAGCTTTGTTTGTAGTGATGCTTTCTAAGATCTTTTTTGTATAGTTCTATGTATTTATTCTTGCCACTTCTTCTTAATATCTTCTGCTTCTGTTAGGTCCGTACCGTTTCTGTCCTTTATTGTGCCCATCTTTGCATGAAATGTTCCCTTGGTATCTCCAATTTTCTTGAAGAGATTTCTAGTCTTTCCCATTCTATTGTTTTCCTCATTTCTTTGCATTGTTCAGTTAAGAAGGTCTTCTTATCTCTCCTTGCTGTTCTCTGGAACTCTACATTCAATTGGATATGTCTTTCCCTTTCTCCCATGCTTTTTGCTTCTCTTCTTTCCTCAGCTATTTGTAAGGCCTCCTCAGATAACCACTTTATCTTCTTGCATTTCTTTTTTGGGGGATGGTTTTGGTCACTGCCTCCTATACAATGTTATGAACCTCTGTCCATAGTTCTTCAGGCACTCTACCAGATCTAATCCCTTAAATCTATTTGTCACTTCCACTGTATAATCATAAGGATTCGATTTAGGTCATACCTGAATAGTCTAGTAGTTTTCCCTATTTTCTTCAATTTAAGCCTGAATTTTGCAATAAGGAGTCCATGATCTGAGCCACAGGCAGCTCCATGTCTTTGCTGACTGTATTAAGGTTTTCCATCTTTGGCTGCAAAGAATATAATCAATCTGATTTCAGTATTGACCATCTGGTGATGTCTGTGGGTGGAGTTGTCTCTTGTGTTCTTGGAAGAGGATGTTTGCTATGACCAGTGTGTTCTCTTGGCAAAACTCTGTCAGCCTTTGCCCTGATTCATTTTGTACTCCAAGGCCAAACTTGCCTGTTACTCCAGGTATCTCTTGACTTCCTACTTTTACATTCCAGTCCCCTATGATGAAAAGGACATCTTTTTTTGGTGTTAGTTCTAAAAGAAGTTGTAGGTCTTCATAGAATTGTACAGCTTCAGCTTCTTCAGCATTAGTGGTTGGGGCATAGACTTGGATTAGTGTGATGTTGAATGGTTTGCCTTGGAAACAAACTGAGATCATTTTGGCATTTTTTAGATTGCTCCCAAGTACTGCATTTTGGACTCTTGTTGACCATGAGGGCTAGTCCATTTCTTCTAAGGGATTCTTGCCCACAGTAGTAGATATAATGGTCATCTGAATTACATTCGCCTATTCCCATCCATTTTAGTTCACTGATTCCTAAAATGTTGATGTTCACTCTTGCTATCTCCTGCTTGAACACATCCAATTTACCTTGATTCATGGACCTAACATTCCAGCTGGATCATGGAAAAAGCAAGAGACTTCCAGAAAAACATCTATTTCTGCTTTATTGATTATGCCAAAGCCTTTGACTGTGTGGATCACAATAAACTGTGGAAAATTCTTCAAGAGATGGGAATACCAGACCACCTGACCTGCCTCTTGAGAAATCTGTATGCAGGTCAGGAAGCAACAGTTAGAACTGGACATGGAACAACAGACTGGTTCCAAATAGGAAAAGGAGTTCGTCAAGGCTGTATATTGTCACCCTGCTTATTTAACTTATATGCAGAGTACATCATGAGAAACGCTGGGCTGGAAGAAGCACAAGCTGGAATCAAGATTGCTGGGATAAATATCAATAACCTCAGATATGCAGATGACACCACCCTTATGGCAGAAAGTGAAGAGGAACTAAAAAGCCTCTTGATGAAAGTGAAAGTGGAGTGTGAAAAAGTTGGCTTAAAGCTCAACATTCAGAAAACAAAGATCATGGCATCCAGTCCCATCACTTCATGGGAAATAGATGGGGAAACAGTGTCAGACTTTATTTTTCTGGGCTCCAAAATTACTGCAGATGGTGACTGCAGCCATGAAATTAAAAGACACTTACTCCTTGGAAGGAAAGTTATGACCAACCTAGACAGCATATTCAAAAGCAGAGACATTACTTTGTCAACAAAGGTCCGTCTAGTCAAGGCTATGGTTTTTCCTGTGGTCATGTATAGATGTGAGAGTTGGACTGTGAAGAAGGCTGAGCACCGAAGAATTGATGCTTTTGAACTGTGGTGTTGGAGAAGACTCTTGAGAGTCCCTTGGACTGCAAGGAGATCCAACCAGTCCATTCTGAAGGAGATCAGCCCTGGGATTTCTTTGGCAGGAATGATGCTAAAGCTGAAACTCCAGTACTTTGGCCACCTCATGCAAAGAGTTGACTCATTAGAAAAGACTCTGATGCTGGGAGGGATTGGGAGCAAGAGGAGAAGGGGACAACAGAGGATGAGATGGCTGGATGGCATCACTGACTCGATGGACGTGAGTCTGAGTGAACTCCGGGAGTTGGTGATGGACAGGGAGGCCTGGCGTGCTTCGATTCATGGGGTCGCAAAGAGTCGGACACGACTGAGCAACTGAACTGAACTGAACTGAACATTCCAGGTTCCTATGCGGTACTGTTTTTTACAGCATCGGGCTTTACTTTCACTACCTGATACACCTACAGCTGAGCATCGTTTCTGCTCTGGCCCAGCCTCTCCACTCTTTCTCTGCTCTTCCCCAGTAGCATATTGGACACCTACTGACCTGGGGGGCTCATTTTCCGGGGTCATATCTTTTTGCCTTTTCGTATTGTTCATGGGGTTCTCGAGGCAAGAATACTGGAGTGGTTTGCTATTTCTTTCACCCAGTGTAGCCAAAAATAAACAAAATTTTTAAAATTTTTAAAATAAAATATGACACAAATGAAGTAATCTACAAAACAGACTTCAGACACAGAGAACAGACTTACGGTTGCCAAGAGGGAGACAGGATGGGAGAGGGGTGGATTCGGGATTCACAGATGCAAACTATTATACAGAGAATCAACAACAAGTTTCTACTATATATCACAGAGGGAGCTATATTTGATATCCTATGATAAACTATAATGGAAAAAATATATATATGTGAAAAAAAAATTTTAAAGGGGTGGCAGGTTCATGGGATCACAGTCTCACTGGGGTCAAAGTGGGTGAAATTGGAGAACTGAGGGATGAGCTGGAAAGACGAAGGTGGCAGATGAAAAGGGCAACATCTGACATAGATGGAGCGCCTGGGCTGACAGAAAAGAAGGTAAAACCAGCAAGGAAACAGGCAATCTCAAGGGGGGACAGAGGGCAACATGGTTCTGTGGTGCATGTGGATAAAGGGTCAACAGAGCCTGCAAGAGAATCTGACCCCAGGTTAGCCTCCCAGTCCCGTAAACTGATAAACACCGTCCATGTTACCAGACTACAGTAAGGCAAAAACAGACCATCTGGCAGCAAACCTCGGACTAGCAGGAATCACAGCTGACAGGAACAGTGATGGGGGCCCAGGAAGACTCCGTGAACGGGGCAAGGAGCCTGGAAGCTGAGCCACCAACAGTGCATTCTGGGGTGACTGGGAGCAGGGGTGAGGCTTCTCAGCAAGACACCCTGTCGTCCACGCCCTTCCCGCACCTCCCCGCCCCCCACCCAGCATCCATGCCGTTGACAGGGCTGCTGTGACAATGACTCCACAGAGGAACACTCCATGTGGCCCCGCCAGGAGCCCTGGTTCCTGTCCTGGGTACAGAGCGGGGTGTTGACAGTTTGGATGCTTAGATGAACCTAGAAAGACCTCCTGGTGAGCGCTGGACATGAGATTCCTAGCTGACTGCTTTTACAGTGGAGGGAAGAAGTACAGCCTGGGTGTGGCAAGGAGGAGCCTGGGGGACCACCATCCCACCCCTGGGTCCAGGGGGCCAAGGGCAGTGGAAGGGCAAGGGCTCCCGTGCAGGGGACGGCGCTTGCCCCAGCAGAGCGAAGCCGGTCCAAGATGCTGGTTCCCAGGACAGGGCTCTGTCGTCAGACGTTCCAGGGCCGGGGCAGGGCTCCTGGGAGCCACAGAGCTCAGCAATGCGGCCAGAATCTGCTCTGCTCCTTAAAACCCAGGCCAAGCAGGCTGTGCTCCTGGTCAGCAGGCGAGCTGTCTGGACCAGTCATCAACCCAAGCACACGTGCTTCTTTCTTTCACAATATTTTCCACAATCACACGCCTTAAGGAAATTCCAGCAAGGTCCAGCCCACGGGTCAGAAAAATAAGTAGGTCAATTTAACCATGCAGACGGCCCAAGACTGAGGCACCCCTTGTGGCTGTGTCCCTGGGCCAGATATTATATCAGCTTCTTCTATTTCATGGTCTCCAGAGGACAGAATCACTCAGATTCAGGTCACTGTCTTCTTCATGTGCTAATTCTGAGCTCAGCTCAGACTGGCTTGTGGCCGTTCCTTCCAGAGTTATCAGTTGGGAGCTGAAGCAGTGCTCCAGAAAGACAATGGCCTTCCTCGGGCCGGCCGGGCGGTGGGGGGTGGGTGGAGGCTGCTGGGGGGGTGGGGGCGGTTGCTAAGCAAAGTGGAAATCAAAACATCAGTCTGAAACAGAAGCTTGAGAACCAAGACAAACCCAACCAGGCAGACACGTCAGCCCGGCTAGGACACTTTCCTGTGCTATCCCCAACCTTTCTCTCCAAAAAGTCCAAGCCACACGAAAAGGTCAGCGGAGAGTGGTTTGGCAGGGGACACTAAAAAAGAAAAAAAACGCTACCTAAGCAGATGCACTGCCTCCCTGCAAGAATGTGTTCGCGTGTACCACCAGCCAGAGGGAAAAAGAGGACAACGGGTCGTCTCCTGCAGCCACAGCTGGACAAACTCCCCTCCTTGCAGCAGAGTCAGCAGAGGCTGGCGTGACCAGACGGGGGAAGGGAGGCTTGTCCTCCTTGGACAAGAGGGCTTGAGCGCTGGGCTGGACACTGGGCCTTGAGAGTCTTCTTTTTGCCCCTGAAAAGAAGGAATCTGGGCCTTTTACAAAAGTACTGACAGAAGGCTGACTATGCTTCTGACGGAGCCAGGCGATAGGGCTGAAGTCCTGCTCAGCAGTCCTTCCACCTCCAGGAGAGGGCACCAAGGGCTGGGCCAGGCTGACTGCAGGACCATCCCACCCCACAGAGCACAAGAAGGAGTGTAAATCACCCCCTTTTCCACAGAGGTGTGCATGCTTCTCTTTGGACACAGGAGAGAGGTAGACCCTTCAGGCCAAGTTCACGGCCTGCCCACAGATGTCCACCCCCTCCCCCAGGGATTCCGCCCAGAGCAAGTCCTGATGCGTCACTTCTGCCTACAACAAACCCTTCCGTTTGCTTCCCGTAACTAACATGTCAGCTCCACCCCCCAGCTCTGGCGCTGGAGGCTCCACTCCCAGCTACTTTTCCAGTTTCTTCTCTAACTGACCAGCCAGGCCAGTTCCGGAGTATTTCCCCCTCTCAACATCACCGTCATCGTTACTCAGAAAGAAGTACTGCCTTACTCCACCTGAATGCCTCTCCCAGCCCTGCCAAACCCTGCCTGCGGGTCTCCTCCCGCACAGAGAAGCCCTGTTCCCATGCATGCACACACACCTACCTTTAGAAGCCATATTGTTGTTTAGTGGCTAAGTAGAATCCACAGACTGGAGCCCGCCAGGCTCCTCTGTCCATGGGATTCTCCAGGCAAGAATACTGGAGTGGGTTGCCATTTCCTCCTCCAGGGGCTCTTCCCAACCCAGGGGATCGAACCCAAGTCTCCTGCACTGGAGATCCATATATATTGTCTAACACAACATGGGGCTTCCCAGGTGGCACTAGCGATAAAGAACCCACCTGCCAATGCAGGAGATGCGGGTTTGATCCCTGGGTCAGGAAGATGCCCTGGAAGAGGAAATGGCACCTCACTGCAGTATTCTTGCCTGGAAAATGCCATGGACAGAGAGGCCTGGTGGGCTACAGTCCATGGGGCCACAAAGAATTGGACACAACTGAGCGACTGAGCACAATACAACATGAGGTGCAGGAAGGGAGTCAGAGAGAAGGGGAAAGAAAACACCTTTTTGCATGTTGACCCCATCACTCAACAAGGATGCTAGATGTCTGCTGTGCAAAGGCTGGCCCAGGCACTGGGGGAGCAGCGGTGAGGCAGGAACAGAACCAGGAGGAGAAGCATCTTTCAGGAAGGAGGTGTGATCCCTGGGTGGAGCTACTGGACGGAGGACAGACCTGCAGGGGATCCAGCTGGCAAGCTGGCAATCTCCGGGGACTCCGAGGAAAGGCTTCAGAGGAGTGGCACGCCCCTAAGCCTGACTAGGAGAACAGGAGGAGAGAGCAGAGACGGCACACAAGGACAGACCCTTCACAGGAGGATGGGGTGGAGCAAGGAGGTGGGGGTGCTGTGGAGACAGAGTGTTTCTAAACATGAGGTTGCTGGGGAAATATCAACAACCTCGGGTATGCAGATGATACCACTCGAATCACAGAAAGCGAAGAGGGACTAAAGAGCCTCAAGATGAAGGTGAAAGAGCAGAGTGAAAAAGCTGGCTTAAAACTCCACATTCAAAAAACTAAGATCATGGCATGCAGTCCCACCACTTCATGGCAAATAGATGGGGAAACAATGGAAATAGTGACAGATTTTATTTACTTGGGCTCCAAAATCACTGCAGATGGTGACTGCAGCCATGAAATTAAAAGACACTTGCTCCTTGGAAGAAAAGCTATGACCAACCTAGACAGCGTATTAAAAAGCAGAAACCTCACTTTGCCAACAAAGGTCTGGATAGTCGAAGCTATGGTTTTTCCCATAGTCATGTATGGATGTGAGAGGTGGACCATAAAGAAGGCCAAGCATCGAAGAATTGATGCTTTGGAACTGTGGTGTTGGAGAAGACTCTTGAGAGTCCCTTGGACTGCAAGGAGATCAAACCAGTCAATCCTAAAGGAAATCAGTCCTAAATGTTCATTGGAAGGACCGATGCTGAAGCTGAAGCTCCAATGTTTTGGCCACCTGATGCGAAGAGCCGACTCATTGGAAAAGACCCAGATGCTGGAAAGATTGAAGGCAGGAGGAGAAGAGGCAGACAGAGGATGAGATGGTTGGATGGCATCACCGACTCAATGGACGTGAGTTTGAGCAAACTCTGGGAGATGGTGAAGGACAGGGAAGCCTGGCGTGCTACCATGGGGTCCCAAAGAGTTGGACAAGACTTGGCAACTGAACAAAACATGAGATACATCACCTGTTGGTGTAACAGTGGAAATCACCCAGCTAGGAAGGAAGGGGAAACTGGGGATGGAGTCTTCACAGGTGAGAGGCGACAGGACCGGTGAGAAGAAAGGGGTGCAGGAGCTGGGAGGGCAACGCACCCATACAGGGGGAGGCGGTGCCAGCTGCACGGGGCAGGCAGAGGACACGCCAGAGCTTGTCAAAGTTCTCTTTTTAATGATTTTATTCTCTCGGTGACACAGGGAGTGAAATCATGAGCTGAGAGGGCCAAGGTGTTGAAGGCTTGAGAAGATGAGAAATGGTCACCTGGGGGAGCGGGAGGGAAATCTGAGCAGGCAAATCCACCAGACTACCAAACAGCACCAGAAACAGTTAGGAAGTTGTAACAGACCAATCACGCACTCAGGGTTTTCTCCAGAAGTGTCCGGCAACATGAGAACATGTGTGGAGTCAGGGGAGAGGACTCGCTCGGGGCTGGGGACTTTGCCTGGCAAGAATGAGGAGACAGAACAGTTAGAAGAGTAGAGAGTGTGTTCAAGACGGGGACGATCGCCACGGTTGGATAAGGAGGGAAGACAGGATGGGAGGGCAGGGAAGGTGGGGGGAAGGCTCAGGGACCACAGACTCAAGGTCTGAGCAGAGGTCCTGAGAGGGCAGGAGGGCAGGAGGCAGCAGAGTGCGCGCCTGGTGCCAGACTCCCAGGGCGGTGTGGTGACCGGTGATGAGCAGGTCTGGGGTGTGAAGGCGATGGGAGCAAAGACTTGGCAGTGACGAAGGGCGGCAGACCGCATGGGCACGACCCCGCCTAGGATGGGGGCAGGAGAGGCGGCAGAATCCCAGCCTGCCGTGAATGCGAGTGTGGCCAGGAGGCAGGCAGTCTTCTTGGGAGGGTGAGGGGCCCCGGGGGGAGCAGCAATGAGAAACACAGTGCCCATCCCACCCCCAGCAAGGCTGCCAGGTTTGGGGGCGGGGTACGAACAGATGAGGACGGGGCACAGTTCCAGGAGGCTGGTGTGTGAGTGGATCAAGCTCCCCGAGGTCGATTCCTCCTCTGTATTTTAATCCAGAATCCAGACAACAGCCCCACTGTTCATTTCCTAGGCTTCTTTGATTTTTACAATTTTTTGTTTGATCAGATTCATTAGGGATCTGACCACAGCAGTTTGTTCACCTGTGTTTGATGCTCACAGATTGTCACAGCTTTGCATCCACACTCTTTGGGGACCTCTGTGACAAACTTGGGAGCACACAGGTCCAGGGGAGATGATGGAAGTGCAGCTCGGAGCAGACACGTTAATATCACTTCTCTACTTAAATCCCACACACAGGTACTGTCTGGGGGCGTGGCTTGTGACAGGTTTGGCATCTTTCTCCATTTAAGTCTATTAGCATTGGAAGGCAAAGTCTTAACCACTGGACCACCAGGGAAGTCCCCTAAGTCTATTAGCTAAACACACCTGCCTAGTCACAGAGGCCCCACCCAAAATCGGGGGTGGGGTGGGGGGAAACAGTCACACATTTTTTGTTACAAAAGGGCAGAAGAAACCTCAAATGAACCTAGATAACACTGTTTCATTGACTGGAAATTGTCTCCTCCAGCCAAAGGCTTTCCTTACCTGGAATCAGCTCTAGTCTGGAAAAGAGAAGCCTGTGGCTGGCTCAGACCCTAACTTTAGAATCTGCACGTCTTCACAGTAGGAATCACCCAAGGACACACCAAGGATGCTGGTCACCGTCAGGTGTCGGTGTGTGTTCTGAGAACTAAAGGTCAAAGGTGTCTGGGGCAGGCCGGGCTGGCTGGGCAGGAGGTTTTACTGCGGGGCCTGGACACCTTTCCAGCACTACCTCGTGCTGGGCGTCTCCCAGGCTGGGGGCACCCTGTCCAGAGGTCCCACCCCGGCCATCTGCCCAGGAAATCCTTTCCTGAGGGTTTCCCCTCTGGGGAAGCCTGACTTTACGGAATGCCTCTAAAGCCTGCCACCCCACCCCGCCTTCCAGGGGTGTCTGTTTTGCCCTCCCCAACTCTGGATTTTTCCGACGGTTGCCACGCCTTCCACCAGCCCCAACCTCTGGCCATGGCGGCCCCCTCCTACTTCCTGCCATTCCTGACCTGGCCACAGCACCTGAGCCCTGCCCTGATGGGCGGGAGCTCAGCTGAGCAGGCGTGTCCCTCGGAGACAAGTCGGATCTGGGCTTGTCTGGGAGCCCACAGGGCTGACCTGGAGAGCCGCTCATGAGACATGACAAGAATGACAATGTGGCTCCACTGCTCGGGCCATTTGGACTTTTTCTCAAGAACGTATGGCTGCAGCCACTATTTCTGTTGGATGACTGATCCTTCTTTGTGATCTACAGGCGGCTTTTACAGTGTACAAAGGCCATCAATCTCTCGTCCCTGCATATGTGGCAAAAGGCTGTACAGAGTTTATTCCAGTTTCCCGCTTGTCTTTTAACTATATTTATGGTATCTTTTGATATCCCAGAGCTTTAAATTTTTATGTAATCAAATCTCTCAGTCTGACACAGGAGGAGCCGGGGGTGCTAAAGTGAAAGTCGCTCAGTCGTGTCTGACTCTTTGTCACCCGGATTCTCCAGGCTAGAATACTGGAGTGGGGAGCCTTTCCCTTCTCCAGGGGATCTCCCAATCCAGGGATCGAACCCAGGTCTCCCGCACTGCAGGCGGATGCTTTACCAGCTGAGCTAGGTGCCTCCAATCCTGTTTCCAGACCTGCATGCTGGTTATATGGCAAGTTCATTTCATGAAAATTCATGAAGCTGTCCACTCAGAATTTGTTCATTTTTCTCTATATGTTATATGTCAATAAAAAACTTCTTAGGTTACTTTTCCTTTATGACTTTTGAGTCTTATGCTTTGCTTAGAAAGGCTTTTCGTACCATCACACTGTGAAAGTTTCTCCTATATTTTCTTCTAATGCTTTAAAAGTGAGATTTCTTTACAGTTAACACTTATGTACCTCTGGAATTTATATATGATTTAATGTAGGGCTCTAACTTAATTCATGTCCACATGGGCTTAACAAAACCTTTTTCAAACTCTCTAGCTCTGGTTCCCTGAAAGTCCTTAAAGGTAAAACATCCCCCATGTCACTAGATAACACAGCTTATGGCCAAAGTGAACTTCATGAATGACGAAGCCCTGATGGGGACACCAGGCTTGGGGCTTCCTTAAGTGTGACAACCCTTGTAACTAGGCATGCCCCTTTGTGAACCCAGGAACCCGTAACTATGGGGGTTTTATAAAGGATCCTAGCCTTTTTATAAAGAATCTGCCTGCAATGCAGGCAATGTGGGTTCAATCCCTGAGTGGGGAAGATTCCCTGGAGAAGGGGATGGCTACCCACTCCAGTATTCTTGCCTGGAGAATCCAATGGAAAGAGGAGCCTGGTGGGCTACAGTCCACAGGGTTGCAAAGAGTTGGGCACAACTGAGCAACTAACACTTTCACTACCTCCTACGGGCACAAGGCTTTAAGCTGGGGAGAAGCTAGTAAGCAGTGGACATCCGTGTGAACAGTCAACTGCAATGAACGGCTGCAAAGACCACTCACTCCCCGGAGGAGAGCCAGGCCTTCTCCTCTCAGACCAGAGGGCCAAGGAGGATCCGCTCTTAAATATTCGCTAACGGAGGAAGTGCCAGGTTGCACAAACACCATTTACTGAGTAGCCACCTTTCCCCAGCTGATTTAAACTGTCCTTAATAAGAAACTAAATTACTCTATTTACACGAGTCTGTTCCGAGCCCTCTCCTCTAGCCTATTGACTTGTGCCGTATCAGTGTTATGACTTTACAGTATCATCTACTATCTGGTAGATCAAGTCTGTCCTGATCTTTTTCAAAATCTCCTTGACTATTTTGGCCATTTCTTCATCATTCAGCAGTGCTTCTGAGTCTCTCCACACATCAGTGTTGAGAAGACAAGGCCCCTCTTATTAGTTTCCTGGGATTGCCAAACAAAGCACTGCAAGCTGGGGGATTGAAACAACCGCAGGCGATTAAACAAAATCCAGGAGCTGGCAGGGCCAGGCTCCCTCCGGAGGCTCTAGGGAGGGTCCTTCCTGCCTCTCCCTGCTTCTGGGAGCCCAGGGTGTCCCATGGCTGCTGGCAGCATCACTCTCGCCTCTGCCTCTGTCTTCGCCTGGCCAACTCCCCTCTGTGTGTCCGTGTCTCCACATGACATCCTCCCCTCGGTGTGCACCTGTCTATAAATCTCCTCTTCTTACAAGGACACCTGGTCCCACCGGATTAAGGGCCCGCCTACTCCAGGAAGACCTCATCTCAATCTGCACCTTAATTCTGGCGACAAGGACTTGACTCCCAAGTAAGGTGACATTCAATTGAACAATCTTTTTTGGGGGACACACAACGCAACCTCCAACATCCTGCTCCCAAGGAGCTGGCATTCTCAAGACCCAACGGACGGCACAAGCAAACACATAAGGTGATTTCGGCGACATGTGCTACAGGGACAAGAAAACAGGTGTTGGAATGGAGACAGCTGGGGCGTAGGGGCTGCAGGCTGGTCAGGCTGGGGTGGTCGGGGACGTCTCACTGAAGTCACTGAGTTGGGCTTGGATGAGGACAAGGCGGCCAGGCAGATGGCATGGTGTGAGCAGGCATAATGAGGAGGAACCACTCAGGGTCCCTCGAGAGGACTGAGCCCAGGATGCGGTGGGGGATGAGGCTGGAAAAAGAGCTGGGACACAGGACACAGGCTGTGCAGGCTCGGCCAGGGTCGGTGTGGGGTGATGGGATGGCTGGGAGTGGCAGCCAGGAGGCCAGTTAGGAGGTGGCGTGTGGTCCAAGCAAGGGGAGGCAGTGGCTGGACCAGTACAGCTGCAGCTGAAACGGGGGACCGGGTGGATTCAGATCTATTTTGGAGGGAAAGTGGGTCTCGATGCCCCGGTGGACTGGATGGAATTGAAGGAGAGAGCAGGATCTGGAGGACTCACAGGTTCTGTCTGGAGTTATTATGCCCACACATGCGGGGTGGGTGCTGTGTGTGTGCTCAGTCATGCCCAACTCTTCGCAACCCCGAGGACCATAGCCCGCCAGGCTCCTCTGTTCATGGGTTTTCCCAGGCAAGAATATTGGAGCGGTTGCCATTTCCTCTTCAGGATATCTTCCCGACCCAGGGATCAAACCTGTGTCTCTTGCATCTTTGCCACTGGCAGGACTCTTTACCACTGGGAAGCCCAAGGTCGGGGTGGGGGGGCTGCCATTACTCAGAATGGGAAGATTAAGGTAAGCACAAGATTAAGTGGGGAGAGGGGGAGAGTCCCAGATATTTTAAAATCAGCCTGTAAGCTTTACATCAAACTCCTGTTGACTGGATTTTACTCATAGGTACTTGCATTTACAGATTTATTGAGAACAAAGTTTTTACAATGTTGATGTCCCTTTCCCAAGAATATGCTGTACTTTTTCACTTATTCAGTGAGTCCATAAAGTTTTATAGCTTTACATTTATGTTTATTCCCGAAACTGTTGTTACTGGGCATGGAACCTGTTTTTCCTATTGCACACTCTAACTGACTAATGATGGTATATGGGAAAACTTTAGGTTTTCATCTTGAGCTTGAAAAGCAGCCACTTTATTAATTCACTAAGTCTAACAAACTATCACATACCTATCACCTAGCTCGAACAGGCATCCACATTTTCCCAATCTTATTTCACCTGTTCTCCCATCCCCACCGTGCATGTACACACAAGTTCGTCTGGCCGTCCTCCCAGAGTGTTGGCAAGCAAGTGCCAGATATCATGTCAATGCACTCAGAGACACCAGGGTCTGGCTCCTGGATTTCATAAGTGGACAGTCTTAGCATCTGCAACCAAAGACCCTGAGAGCATTCAGGAGGGGAGAAGACAGAACCACTGATATCATGGCTCTCCTGCAAGACCCAGGAGAAAGGCAGGAACCAAACTGAAGTCACAGGCCCACCCTCTAAAGCTCATGAACTTTCTTTACAGGATCATTCCTCCAGTCTTCATTCTCTGTTTTCTCTTTTAAGACAAAATTCTAATAAGCTCTCAGTAGCCTAATTTTTCTAACAGCCAGTTGATCCAGAAACCAAAAGGGGGAGGGGGCTACTGAAGTCAGACACACACCCGGAAACCCCCAAAGTGTGGTGCCATCCATGTGCAATGGTACGTCATTATCATCTCTCACTTCATAGATAGGTCCGGTCCTTGTGTTGTAAAGGCAGGCTACAATGACCAGTTCTGTGGTTGGATTAAAATTTTATCACAACCACACAAGCTAAAAAGAGCCATGAGCTGTCCACATTCTCCAGGGTGGTCTCCAGGCCATACAGTGCCTTTTTGTGAATTAGAAAAAAAGCACCCATTATGGACAGATTCAGACCCACAGTCACAGCTTGGAAAGCAGGGAGGCTTTGGGGAAAACAGGAGTTCAGCCCTCCTCACCCACTCTTCCCACCCCCTCCTCTCACCCCAGAACCTGGCACAGAGTCCTGGACCTTGCCCTGTGGTTCCATCCCAGACTCCTGAGGTCTTTGCAGATGTCAATATTTTTAACACCCTAATGGAATCATACCCCTTCCCCTGTCAACAAACAAATAAAACTTAGAGAAATAACTGCAATAGTTTTGTTACTCCTCATTAAAATCAATTTATACCAGATGAACTCTCTCAGCCTTTACCCCAAACACCATGTGTCTGGAGAGAGAGGAAGTTCAGCTCAGTCGCTCAGTCGTGTCCGACTCTTTGCAACTCCATGAATCCCAGCACGCCAGGCCTCCCTGTCCATCACCAACTCCCGGAGTTCACCCAGACTCACGTCCATCGAGTCAGTGATACCATCCAGCCATCTCATCCTCTGGCGTCCCCTTCTCCTCCTGCCCCCAATCCCTCCCAGCATCAGAGTCTTTTCCAAAGAGTCAGCTCTTCGCATAAGGTGGCCAAAGTACTGGAGTTTCAGTTTCAGCATCATTCCCTCCAAAGAAATCCCAGGGCTGATCTCCTTCAGAATGGACTGGTTGGATCTCCTTGCAGTCTAAGGGACTCTCAAGAGTCTTCTCCAACACCACAGTTCAAAAACATCAATTCTTCAGCGCTCAGCCTTCTTCACAGTCCAACTCTCACATCCATACATGACCACAGGAAAAACCATAGCCTTGACTAGACGGACCTTTGTTGGCAAAGTAATGTCTCTGCTTTTGAATATGCTATCTAGGTTGGTCATAACTTTCCTTCCAAGGAGTAAGGGTCTTTTAATTTCATGGCTGCAGTCACTATCTGCAGTGATTTTGGAGCCCAAATAAATAAAGTCTGACACTGTTTCCACTGTTTCCCCATCTATTTCCCATGAACTGATGGGACCGGATGCCATGAGCTTCGTTTTCTGAATGTTGAGCTTTAAGCCAACTTTTTCACTTTGTGAAAGCTTTCATCAAGAGGCTTTTTAGTTCCTCTTCACTTTCTGCCATAAGGGTAGTGTCATCTGCATATCTGAGGTGATTGATATTTCTCCCGGCAATCTTGATTCCAGCTTGTGCTTCATCCAGCCTAGCGTTTCTCATGATGTACTCTGCATATAAGTTAAATAAGCACGGTGACAATATACAGCCTTGAGGTACTCCTTTTCCTATTTGGAACCAGTCTGTTGTTCTATGTCCAATTCTAACTGTTGCTTCCTGACCTGCATACAGGTTTCTCAAGAGGCAGGTCAGGTGGTCTGGTATTCCCATCTCTTTCAGAATTTCCCACAGTTTATTGTGATCCACACAGTCAAAGGCTTTGGCATAGTTAATAAAGCAGAAATAGATGTTTTTCTGGAACTCTCTTGCTTTTTCCATGATCCAGCAGATGTTGGCAATTTGATCTCTGGTTCCTCTGCCTTTTCTAAAACCAGCTTGGACATCTGGAAGTTCATGGTTCACATATTGCTGAAGCCTGGCTTGGAGAATTTTGAGCATTACTTTACTAGCGTGTGAGATGAGTGCAATTGTGTGGTAGTTTGAGCATTCTTTGGCATTGCCTTTCTTTGGGATTGGAATGAAAACTGACCTTTTCCAGTCCTGTGGCCACTGCTGAGTTTTCCCAATTTGCTGGCATATTAAGTGCAGCACTTTCACAGCATCATCTTTCAGGATTTGAAATAGCTCAACTGGAATTCCATCACTCCACTAGCTTTGTTCATAGTGATGCTTTCTAAGGCCCACTGGACTTCACATTCCAGGATGTCTGGCTCTAGGTCAGTAATCACACCATTGTGATTATCTGGGTCGTGAAGATCTTTTTTGTACAGTTCTTCTGTGTATTCTTGCCACCTCTTTTTAATATCTTCTGATTCTGTTAGGTCCATACCATTTCTGTCCTTTATCGAGCCCATCTTTGCATGAAATGTTCCCTTGGTATCTCTAATTTTCTTGAAGAGATCTCTAGTCTTTCCCATTCTGTTGTTTTCCTCTATTTCTTTGCATTGATCACTGAGGAAGGCTTTCCTATCTCTTCTTGCCATTCTTTGGAACTCTGCATTCAGATGCTTATATTTTTCCTTTTCTCCTTTGCTTTTCACTTCTCTTCTTTTCACAGCTATTTGTAAGGCCTCCCCAGACAGCCATTTTGCTTTTCTGCATTTCTTTTCCATGGGGATGGTCTTGATCCCTGTCTCCTGTACAATGTCATGAACCTCATTCCATAGTTCATCAGGCACTCTATCAGATCTAGGCCCTTAAATCTATTTCTCACTTTCACTATATAATTATAAGGGATTTGATTTAGGTCATACCTGGATGGTCTAGTGATTTTCCCTACTTTCTTCAATTTAAGTCTGAATTTGGCAATAAGGAGTTCATGATCTAAGCCACAGTCAGCTCCTGGTCTTGTTTTTGTTGACTGTATAGGGCTTCTCCATCTTTGGCTGCAAAGAACATAATCAATCTGATTTCGGTGTTGACCATCTGGTGATGTCCATGTGTAGAGTCTTCTCTTGTGTTGTTGAAAGAGGGTGTTTGCTATGACCAGTGCATTTTCTTGGCAAAATTCTATTAGTCTTTGCCCTGCTTCATTCCGTATTCCAAGGCCAAATTTGCCTGTTACTCCAGGTGTTTCTTAAGCCCTTAAAAATGGGAAGTATAAGATTCTGTTGGTCCACTCCACAGACATACGACTTCAACATGGAATTCTATTCTTGCAGCTCTACTGCTGGCCCTCTTATGTTACCCACACGGATGTGATCTGGCTGCAGCTCTTTCCCCTGGTCCACCAGCACATCCCCTCCCGGTCCACAGGCCTCTCCCCTCCCAGTCCACAGGCTCCTCCTCCCTGGTCCACAGGCTCCTCCCCTCCCGGTCCACAGGCTCCTCCTCCCTGGGCCACAGGCCCCTCCCCTCCCGGTCCACAGGCTCCTCCTCCCTGGGCCACAGGCCCCTCCCCTCCCGGTCCACAGGCTCCTCCTCCCTGGTCCATAGGCTCCTCCCCTCCTGGCCCACAGGCTCCTCCTCCCTGATCCACAGACTCCTCCCCTCCTGGTCCACAGGCTCGTCTTCCCTGGCCCAGAGGCTCCTTTCCTAGTGCTGCTGCTGCTGCTAAGTCACTTTAGTCGTGTCTGACTCTGTGCGACCCCATGGACAGCAGCCCACCAGGCTCCTCTGTCCCTGGGATTCTCCAGGCAAGAACACTGGAGTGGGCTGCCATTTCCTTCTCCAATGCATGCATACATGCTAAGTCACTTCAGTCGTGTCCGCCTCTGGGCGACCCTATGGACAGCAGCCCACCAGGCTCCTCTGTCCCTGGGATTCTCCAGGCAAGAACACTGGAGTGGGCTGCCATTTCCTTCTCCAATGCATGCATACATGCTAAGTCACTTCAGTCGTGTCCGCCTCTGGGCGACCCTATGGACAGCAGCCCGCCAGGCTCCTCTGTCCACAGGATTCTCCAGGCAAGAACACTGGAGTGGGTGCCGTCTCCTTCTCCACTTCTAGTGGTCCCAGTGAAAAGAGAAGCAGGTACCACGAGGCCCTTGGACACTGTTATAGGGCCTGGCTCCCTGGTGGCTCAAACAGTAAAGAATCCACCTGCAATGCAGGAGACCTGGGTTGGATCCCTGAGTTGGGACGATCCCCTGGAGGAGGGCATGGCAACCCACTCCAGTATTCTTTCCCAGAGAATCCCATGGGCAGAGGAGCCTGGCGGGCTACAGTCCATGGGGTGGCAAAGAGACACGACTGAGCAACTAAGCACAGGCCTGGGTGGGCAGCAAGTTATTTCCAGCCCTCATTTTTCAACATTCCTTTCTCTATCCACACTATGTAAATAGAAGCAAACAAGTCCTTGCTGGAACAGGCCACGAGGCGAGTGTCACTGTCCTGTCCACCGGGCCAGGGACAGCGCTGCTGCCCCTGGCGCTCTCCCCACCCCCACCCTCTCCGCCAGCAGGGGCCAGCTGGCTCTGCCTGACCTCAGCTCTGCTTGGATGGGAGGCAGGAGCAGCAGAGGACTGTCTCTGCTTAAACAGTTTTTCTGACATATAATATTTATCAGCCACCGATAAGATTGATGGTGAAGCTAAGTCCATGCAACATACAGCAATAAAAACAGACAGATAAAACAAGCCCACACTTACCCAGACACAGAACTCACCCTACCCCAGTTTTGGGATGTCAGTGGATATTAATAAGAATCTGCTAAAAGAGCTACTGAATTAACACAGTTTATGATACTTTAATGGCTTCTCTGGTGGCTCAGTGGTGAAGAATCCACCTGCCAATGCAGGAAAAGCAAGTGATGTGGGTTTGATCCCTGGGTCAGGAAGATTCCCCTGGAGAAGAAAATGGCAACCCACTCCAGTATTCTTGCCCGGAAAATCCCATGGACAGAGGAGCCTGGTGGGCTGCAGTCCATGGGGCTGCAAAAGAGCTGGATATGACTTAGGGACTACACAACCACAACAATAATACTTTAATAAATACTGTTATATTCCTAATTTAAGCTTAAATTGATACGACTTAAAATATTTTTTTGCTAATTATAGGGGGGCCAGAATCAAGGAGAAACAATCTCATGCATTTTAATTAATTGATGTCTCCAATTTAAAATGTATAGCATCAGATTCCTAGGTTTAGTTGAATCTTAGATCTCAGCCATGTTAGATTTTACTTTCCAAGTCATTTCTCCTAAGATTCAAATTTCTGGGTGGCTTATAATTTTAACTGGGTGTGTAAGGTAGGGGCACTGCTTATCTGCCTATGCTCAGTGTTTAAGGTTTGGCTGGTTTATTTGTTTTAAAGACAGAAGGAATCTGAGAGTGGGGAAGGCAGGACAGGTTGCTATTTGTTTTCAAATGAGGATTCTGAGGCCTGGGGGATTCACTAAATTCCCCCAGGGGAGGAATAGCCTAAGGACTCAGGACTAAAATTCAGGTCTCCTCTCTCTTGCCAAGAGGCAGGAAGGAAACAGGTGAGGGGCCGGGAGGACTTATCACTAGAACATTCCAAGGTCAAAAGTGAGGAAAGGAAAAGAGTCTGCTTTTCCTGAGTAGAGATTACTACCACCTGTCAGGAATGTCAGTACAAGCAGAACACAAAAGGCAGCCCGCCAGCAGAGAGAAGCTGTGCGTGGTGCTCACCTCAAACCTGGCCTTCTTCCTAGATCTTGCCGGGTGACCAGACCACCCCAGGTCTCCCATGGGTCTGAGCATCAGTCCTGAACACCCTGCCCGCTTCCCAACCCACTGCCACCTCCCATGTCAACCCATTACTAGTGAAGCATTTGGTGGCCCAAGTTCTGCTGTGTGAGACCTCACAGCGCCTTAGAGGACAGAGAAAACCTCTCTCCTTTCTCACCATCCGTTTTGCCCTGGCCATCACCTCAGACCTCGTCAAAGAGCAGAAGTAGCAGAGGAGGATGCCCTGTTCTCGGGGGGCATATGGTTTCCCTGAAACACACAAGAGTCAGAGAGCAGAGCACAGCGCCGAGGAAGTGGGAGGGGTGGCCCATCAAGCCTCAGGGAGCGGAGGAGGCGGGGCGGAAGTGGGCAGAGAAGCAGGAGCGGAACTAAGTACCAGCTCCCCTGATATTACAGAAACCTCTCTGGGAGAGTCCCATATCCTCAAAAAACCAGCCTTAAAATTAAGTTCAGACTTTTGCACCTGCACTTTGGAATTGCTCCCAAGAACCGGAAAGAGCTGCCCTGCCCGCCCTCCACAGTTAACACGCTCAGAATGAATCCTCCCGCCCAGATTCATTTTCTCAACCAAGAAGCTATATAAGCAAATCGCATATCCTGAGTGCAGACCGCTACCTCCCCAGCACCCAGCAGCTGTATCCAGCCTTCCTGAGCGGGCGCTTTGCTGGCCCCACTGGAACCACACCAGGTGCCTGGCGCCCAACCTCGGGTGCAAAGCAGTCTGTCTGCCCCCTTGGCAGAGCCACTCCCAGGCCCCCAGGACAAGCAGGCGGAGGACAGGAAGATACACCCAGAGGGGCACCCAGCACACTGCCTCAGGAACCTCGCCCCACTCACCATCGAGGCAAGCTTCAGGAAGACACCATGTGTCACCTGTTTGACCAGCCTCAATAGAGATGCATGTCCTTAGGAGCCTGGGGTCTCGCTGCCATCTCTATTGAGGACCCCGTCGCTTCCTTCTGAGCCCTGAGTCCCAGCCACGCTCTGCTCTAGGCATCAGGGTGTCCTCAGAGAAGGACAAGACCCGGCATAGGGCTTGGCCCTGCCAGAACGTGGAACCCACACACTTCCGGTGAAGATCTCCCCTTGGTAATATCTCACACACCGCTCAGAAAGGAGGGGACTGCTTCCCCCAGCTGGACACCCCTCTATAAAAAAGTGTCAGATGGGGGACTTCCCCGGTGGTCCAGGGGTTTCAGGATCTGCCTGGCAGATGGGGGACTTCCCCGGTGGTCCAGGGGACTCAGGTTCCATTCCTGATCCAGGGAGATCCCACAGGCTGAGGGGCAACTAAGCCCACGTGGCCCAACTCCTGAGCTCGGGCACCACAGCTAGAGTCCGTGTGACCCAAAGAAAGACCCCACGTGCCGCAACGAAGCCCTCGCGTGCCGCAACTCAGACCCGATGCAGCCAAAACGAATGAATAGTTTTTAAAACTCTTTCAAATTAAAAAAAGAAGTGTCCGATGGAAACCCAGTCACGGTCAGGAGGCGGCATGGATGCTCACTCTTACCAGCAGCCCTTCTCGTCACTGAACGCATGTGCGTCCTGAAGCCCAAGATAAGCAGAGCGACACAGGACCAAAAAAGTGTTTTTCATACAGTAGGTTTTCTTATTTTCCTAAGCATGCGACTTCAGCCAAACACACCGCTCTCTGGAGCCTCCTGGACTTGTTCAAATGGTGGCTCGGCCACTAACTAGAAACAGAACCTCCTGCAAGCTCTTACCCATCCCTGTGCCTCAGTTTCTCCAAGTGTAAATGGAGATTATCAGGACCGGCCCCTCTGTGAGGGCCAAAGCAGTCAACCCATGTAAACCTCAAACAGTGCCTGGTACGAGGCAAGCACCCCACGAGCGTTAGCTAGGATGATCAAGTGAACCAAAGTTTATTTGACCACCTGAAAATCCAAAACACTCTGACAGACATCCTTGAAGCAAAATGGGTTCTTGTGTGTGTGTGTCTCCTGAGATATTCTAGCTGTAGAACACTGGGTCAAGGATAGGCATGTTTCTAAGGTTTTTCAGTAAACTGTACTCAAGAAGGACATATTTACATAACAGGGCCCCCAATCTCCTTCCAGCAAGTCTTGGAAGCAGGAAGTGCCTATAAATGGGCTGTTCTGTGTTGACTTCTGCTGGGAATCCGGCATCTACCGAATTGCCCTCCGGACCCACAGCCTGGAGATGCCGGCGCAGCGTGGGGGTCTTGCTGTCAAGCCCTCAGCAAACTCAGGTGCACACACCTTTGCCAGCCTGATTTGATTTTCCCCTGGAGGGGGGCTGGCCACCACACACACCCTAATCCTAGGGACCCCAATCTAATGCCCAAGTCTGAGCCTGGGGGCAGTTTGCCAGGGCTTTAAGGACACTTAAAGTGTGAAAAACACACAATGCGTTCCCCATCCTCAGGTGAAAAGGTGACACCATCCAGCAACAGAAGCTGAGCAGCCAGAAATCACAAAGGGATACCTGGGTGCCCAAGGAACGCCCCGGAGTGGGACCCAGACCCACCTAGGTGCCCAGGGCTCACCTGGCCCAACATCGATGGGGTTTGAGCCAGGCACCCTCAGAGCCTTGTACCCCCCATGTGGAAATAATTCTAAGGTATCAATCAAGCTTACAAACTGCTAAAACCAAACTACGTTCCATCCTCTTGGCTCCAGAAAGACACCCCAGGACTAAGGTCAGGTCTAGAAGGTACCCAGCAGAAAGAGCTGCCCCTAGCCTGGCCACCTTCTCTTTCCACCCACCCCGGGCTCCAGGCTCCACGCCACCCTGCAGGGGCCTCATGCACACACCCGAGGACACCCTAGCAAGTGTGTGTCCACTTCCACTAACACCCTGCAGCCTTGCCACACTGCTGCCCTGGACCCGGGTGGACACACCCACTGCGCAGTCTGTCAGGGGCTCTGGGAAGAGACCAGCGCAGGCTGTATGCGGGCTGGTTACCACGTGTGCAGGAGATTCCAGGATCCTCTGGAGTGTGGTCCAGAGACTGGGGGGCGGGGGGCAGTCAGCAAACAGCAGGGGACACAGCCCCTTGGCCCGACCCCTCATTCTGGTGAGACGCACGGGGCAAGGCCCGCCTGGCCATGGTCTGGGGGCAGTGCAACCACTGAGCCCATCAACGCTGTCCCAGGAGGGGACACCCTGCTCTTCCAGGCTGTGGTTTATTCTTGCCCTGTGGTCAGTTCACTGTCAAAAATGTATCTCGGCCAGAACCTCAGAATCAATTCACACCATCATTTCTATTGTTGGTCACATTTCAATCCATCTAATAAATTTTGAACTCGCACAAATGCAAGCTGTAGGGGAGGAAAAAAGAAAGCAAGCCAAACAAATTAAAACTTGCTTGGCCATGAATCAGTTAGGAGATTTATTTTTCATAAAAAAAAAATCAGGGATAGGTGACACAGAATGGACTGAGAAGTCTGGTGGGCTTCAGGCTATCGAATTGCCCTCCGGACCCGCAGCCTGGAGATGCCGGACTAAGAATTGATGCTTTTGAACTGTGGTGTTGGAGAAGACTCTGGAGAGTCCCTTGGACTGCAAGGAGATCCAACCAGTCAAGGGGTCACAGAGTCCGACACGACTGAGCAACTTCACTTTCACTTTCTTTCATCCTGTGGTGTTGGAGAAGACTCTTGAGAGTCCCTTGGACACCAAGGAGATCAAACCAGTCAATCCTAAAGGAAATCAACCCAAAATATTCAATGGAAGGATGGATGCTGAAGCTAAAGCTCCAATAATTTGGCAACCTGATGTAAAGAGCCAACTCACTGAAAAGACCCTGGTGCTGGGAAAGATTGAGGGCAAGAGAAGGGGGCGACAGAGGATGAGATGGTTGGGTGATATCACCAACTCAGTGGACATGAGTTTGAGCAAACTCAGGGGGTTACAGAGTTGGACACAACTTTGCAACTGAAAAACAACAATCCACAGTGAGTGACAGGTACAGGAGATTCATTTTTCCTTTCACTTTTGTGTACATTTGAAAATTTTCACAATTAAAGGTTAAAGGAAAGTTTTGGAGCCATGCAGCCCCCACAAAAGAAAAGTTATGACCAACCTAGACTGCATATTAAAAAGCAGAGACATTACTTTGCTGACAAAGGTCCGTCTAGTCAAAGCTATGGTTTTTCCAGTAGTCATGTATGGATGTGAGAGTTGGACTATAAAGAAAGCTGAGTCCCAAAGAACTGATGTTTTGAACTGTGGTGTTGGAGAAGACTCTGGAGAATCCCTTGGACTGCAAGGAAATCAAACCTGTCAATCCTTAAGGAAATCAATCCTGAATATTCATTGGAAGGACTGATGCTGAAGCTGAAACTCCAATACTTTGGCCACTTGATGCAAAGAACTGACTCCTTGGAAAAGACTCTGATGCTGGGCAAGATTGAGAGCAGGAGGAGAAGAAGAGGAGAGAGGATGAGATGGTTGGATGGCATCACTGATTCGATGGACATGAGTTTGAGTAAGCTCCGGGAGTTGGTGATGGACAGGGAAGCCTGACGTGCTGCAGTCCATGGGGTTGCAAAGAATCAGACACAACTGAGTGATTGAACGGAGCCCAAAAAAGAGCCTGGCAAGACCTGAAATCACATTCCTCCCAGTGAGTTACGAAAAGGCTGGCAGAAGCACACACTAACCTGGCCTGCAATTTTGTTGATATTGTGAGGAGCAAACCTGCAACCAACCGGGAACGGCCTCTGCAGGAGCCACCGTCCACCAGGCCGCTGTGCCCCCACCCTGGGTCACCGGCCAGGAGTCCGGAGCCCCCGCCAGGCTCTATCTGAGCTCCAGTCCTCACCCAGGAGGATTCATTTGACTCTCTCAGATGCTCTCAGGCAGGTCAAACTTCAAGTCATGGACCAAATAAATCCAGGCCACGGAGCCTGACGAAGGGGCCAAGGCAACCACTCAGACAGAGCCTTGCTGGGCTCCACGGCTGAGTGTCCAAGTCAAACAAGATCTGACCGGGTGGCCTCTATGCAAACAGCGGCAGCAGGGAGAACCCAGGCCCGTGTTTACACAGAACCTTTCCCCTCAGAAGCTGAAAGCGATTTTAGGACACTCATTAATTAGCTTAATTAAATCTCACGGGGCTCCTGCCCACCCTGCTCCCGGCTGCCTGTTTCACTCGAGCATGGCTGGGGGATGCAGAGAGGCGGGGCTGCACACCTGGCACACACGTGTAAACACATCACAGTCACAGGCCACCCTTCCTGGGGGGCTGTTTGGAGAACACGGGACTTTGGAGCCTTGTCACTGGCTCTACTAATGGACGAAACTCATGAACAACGCACGGTTCCCTTCATCTGGTCCAAAGGAGGATGTCTAAAAGGGACAAAGAAGACAGCAAGCACTTTTTGTCCCAGTATGCAAATGAGAGAACATCTGTATGCTAATTGTGGACCACGGACCCAAGGGAATTGTTACAGGCTCCGGCTTTGTATCTATATTTGAGAGGCCCTTGGAAATGGCACCCCACTCCAGTACTCTTGCCTGGAAAATCCCAGGGACAGAGGAGCCTGGTAGGCTGCAGTCTATAGGGCTGCAAAGAGTCAGACACGACTGAGCGACTTCACTTTCTTTCTTTCTACTGCCGAATCAGGTCATCAAGAAAATGCTATAAAAACCTTTGAAATTGGTGCCAACATGTTAGGCTTTTCTGCCTCTGGAATGCCTGTTCCCGCTGATCCATATTAAAGAAACATTCTCAAATCTTTTAGAAGCTGGAACTTGGAAGTTTTCCTCACCGGCTGGCAGGCCAGGTCGCCACCCAGGTCATGTTGGCATAGAAGGACTAACCCAGAAATCATCAGTTTTTCCTAAACTCAAAACCTAAGTCAAGCCCTGTCTCCGCAATACCTGAAAACATTAGTGGAAAGCCTTTTAAACTTATGACCCCGAGGCCTAGGATGTGCTCTAAAGAGCTATGCTTTCGTCCGGCCCACGTCCCTGTAAAAGTAGCGGTGTGTACCCGCCACAGAGCTGCACAGACTCCAGGGCCACTCAGTAAACACCGAGAAACCACTACCCCGTGGGAATAAACCACTGACTTGAATCTGCTTGACCTCTCACTCCCTGGGGAGACTCATCAAGGGAAACCAGAGCTGACCTGAAGAGGAAGCCTGAACCTCATGGAATGGCCAAGGTTCCACCACCAGCTACGCAAGCTGCCACAGCTGCACTGCCCCACACAAAAGAAGAGCCTTCATCTTTCCGGCAGGGTGCTGGGGGCGAGGAGAATGAAAGCACTCTTAACCTTATCCAGGAAAGCAAAAAGCTAGACCTTTGGAACACAGACGGGCATTTTAAGTTCAGATCCAGTCTATCCCATTGTGACATATTTAGGATGCTCTAAAAGTCTGGGACAACTTTCCAGTAACAGAGGCTCCTACAATCGTTCTTGGGACCAGCCACATTACCCAATGAATGCCTTTTAAAAATAGTTTCACTTAATGTAAGAAAAGGTCTTCCCTCGTGGCTCAGACAGTAAAGAATATGCCTGCAATGCAGGAGATATGGGTTCGATCCCTGGGTCGGGAAGATCGCCTGGAGAAGGGAACGGCAACCCACTCCAATATTCTTGGCTGGAGAATTCCAGGGACAGAGGAGCCTGGCGGATTACAGTCCATGCGGTCACAGAGAGTCGGACACGACTTAGTGACTGACACAAAAAAGACTTCAAAAATTAGGCAGTCAGTCCAAAGTCTACTGAAAAATGAATGCCAGACAAACGTGGACTGCACGTGAGCTGAGGCCGCATCCATTGCCTTCACTACTTCCTCTGTTCTAGAATCCAGAGACTTCTAACCACCAACACAATATACATGATTTCAGCCCAAACCTAATTTCCAAATGGAAAATACGCATTATACCACTTTCATTAATCATTTTAAAATCTTCACTTTTGAAAAAATAAAGCCTTTTTTATCCTAGTGGCTTCAACAGTGTGCTAAGTCACTTCAGTTGTGTCCGACTCTTTGTGACCCTATGAACCACAGCCCACCAGGCTCCTCTTGTCCATGGGATTTTCTAGGCAAAAACACTGGAGTGGGTTGCCATTTCCTTCTCCAGGGGATCTTCCCTACCCAGGTATTGAACCCCAGTCTCTTACATCTCCTGCACTGGCAAGCGGGTTCTTTACCACTGGAGCCATCTGGGAAGCCCAGTGGCTTCAAAGGAACTCTTAAGTATACAGGAAGTCTCTTAAGATTGCTGTAATCCAACTGATGAATATTTTACTCTCTTTGATGAAGCGGTAGTTTTGTACCATGCAATTAATCTCTCAGCTCTGACAAATGTGGTATGAAGTAGACATTTAAAATGGAATGGAAATTTCTGTGATTTTTTTTTTCCTCAGACCTTAGCAAATGACCAAACTTGGACTTTTCAGGCTAGAGTACAAATTGAAATAATCTGATAACAATTTAATCCATGATTTACTGCACAACTTATGGTGCTGACACTACTGGAGACATGGTTTTAGTAACTGAGTGACTGAAAACAAGCCAGATAACCATATGTTAATAAAATGATTAAGGAAGTGGAAACAGAAGAGACGGTCCTTCCAAGACGTAGACTGAAGAATCTAACTGCAGAATGGATGTGTACAATGTGAAAAAAGACTAGAGCCAATTATAAAGTGTGGTGGGGTAAGTGCACTGGTTATCCACCTAAAGGAGTAGAGACCCTCCTCTGCACTTGAACTAAAATGGACTGGCATGGGTGAATTTAACTCAGATGACCATTATATCTACTCCTGCGGGCAGGAATGCCTCAGAAGAAATGGAGTGGCCATCATGGTCAACAAAAGAGTCCTAAATGCAGTACTTGGATGCAATCTCAAAAATGACAGAATGATCTCTGTTCATTTCCAAGGCAAACCATTCAATATCACAGTAATCCAAGTCTATGCCCCAACCAGTAACGCTGAAGAAGCTGAACGGTTCTATGAAGACTTACAAGACCTTTTAGAACTAACACCCAAAAAAGATGTCCTTTTCATTATAGTGGACTGGAATGCAAAAGTAGGAAGTCAAGAAACACCTGGAGTAACAGGCAAATTTGGCCTTGGAATACGGAATGAAGCAGGGCAAAGACTAATAGAGTTTTGCCAAGAAAATGCACTGGTCATAACAAACACCCTCTTCCAACAACACAAGACAAGACTATACATGGACATCACCAGATGGTCAACACCAAAATCAGACTGATTATATTCTTTGCAGCCAAAGATGGAGAAGCTCTATACAGTCAGCAAAAACAAGACTGGGAGCTGACTGTGGCTCAGATCATGAACTCCTTATTGCCAAATTCAGACTTAAATTGAAGAAAGTAGGGAAAACCACTAGAGCATTCAGGTATGACCTAAATCAAATCCCTTATGATTATATAGTGGAAGTGAGAAATAGATTTAAGGGCCTAGATCTGATAGATAGAGTGCCTGATGAACTATGGAATGAGGTTCGTGACACTGTACAGGACACAGGGATCAAGACCATCCCCATGGAAAAGAAATGCAAAAAAGCAAAATGGCTGTCTGGGGAGGCCTTACAAATAGCTGTGAAAAGAAGAGAAGTGAAAAGCAAAGGAAAAAAGGAAAGATATAAACATCTGAATGCAGAGTTCCAAAGAATAGCAAGAACAGATAAGAAAGCCTTCTTCAGCGATCAATGCAAAGAAATAGAGGAAAACAACAGAATGGGAAAGACTAGAGATCTCTTCAAGAAAATTAGAGATACCAAGGGAACATTTCATGCAAAGATGGGCTCGATAAAGGACAGAAATGGTATGGACCTAACAGAAGCAGAAGATATTAAGAAGAGATGGCAAGAATACACAGAAGAACTGTACAAAAAAGATCTTCACGACCCAGATAATCGCGATGGTGTGATCACTGACCTAGAGCCAGACATCCTGGAATGTGAAGTCCAGTGGGCCTTAGAAAGCATCACTACGAACAAAGCTAGTGGAGTGATGGAATTCCAGTTGAGCTATTTCAAATCCTGAAAGATGATGCTGTGAAAGTGCTGCACTCAATATGCCAGCAAATTGGGAAAACTCAGCAGTGGCCACAGGACTGGAAAAAGTCAGTTTTCATTCCAATCCCAAAGAAAGGCAATGCCAAAGAATGCTCAAACTACCACACAATTGCACTCATCTCACACGCTAGTAAAGTAATGCTCAAAATTCTCCAAGCCAGGCTTCAGCAATACGTGAACCGTGAACTTCCAGATGTTCAAGCTGGTTTTAGAAAAGGCAGAGGAACCAGAGATCAAATTGCCAACATCTGCTGGCTCATGGAAAAAGCAAGAGAGTTCCAGAAAAACATCTATTTCTGCTTTATTGACTATGCCAAAGCCTTTGACTGTGTGGATCACAATAAACTGTGGGAAATTCTGAAAGAGATGGGAATACCAGACCATCTGACCTGCCCCTTGAGAAACCTATATGCAGGTCAGGAAGCAACAGTTAGAACTGGACATGGAACAACAGACTGGTTCCAAATAGGAAAAGGAGTACATCAAGGCTGTATATTGTCACCGTGCTTATTTAATTTATATGCAGAGTACATCATGAGAAACGCTGGACTGGAAGAAACACAAGCTGGAATCAAGATTGCTGGGAGAAATATCAATCACCTCAGATACGCAGATGACACCACCCTTATGGCAGAAGGTGAAGAGGAACTAAAAAGCCTCTTGATGAAAGTGAAAGTGGAGAGTGAAAAAGTTGGCTTAAAGCTCAACATTCAGAAAACGAAGATCATGGCATCCGGTCCCATCACTTCATGGGAAATAGATGGGGAAACAGTGGAAACAGTGTCAGACTTTATTTTTGGGGGCTCCAAAATCACTGCAGATGGTGACTGCAGCCATGAAATTAAAAGACCCTTACTCCTTGGAAGGAAAGTTATGACCAACCTAGATAGCATATTCAAAAGCAAAGACATTACTTTGCCAACAAAGGTCCGTCTAGTCAAGGCTATGGTTTTTCCTGTGGTCATGTATGGATGTGAGAGTTGGACTGTGAAGAAGGCTGAGCACCGAAGAATTGATGCTTTTGAACTGTGGTGTTGGAGAAGACTCTTGAGAGTCCCTTGGACTGCAAGGAGATCCAACCAGTCCATTCTGAAGGAGATCAGCCCTGGGATTTCTTTGGAAGGAATGATGCTAAAGCTGAAACTACAGTACTTTGGCCACCTCATGCGAAGAGTTGACTCATTGGAAAAGACTCTGATGCTGGGAGGGATTGGGGGCAGGAGGAGAAGGGGACGCCAGAGGATGAGATGGCTGGATCGCATCACTGACTCAATGGACGTTGAGTCTGAGTGAACTCCAGGAGTTGGTGATGGACAGGGAGGCCTGGCGTGCTGCGATTCATGGGGTCGCAAAGAGTCAGACACGACTGAGCGACTGAACTGAACTGAACTGAACAAACAAGGGAGACGGTGCAGCTGGACACCAGTTGTAAGCCTGTTCTCCAGTGTTCAGGTTGAAGTTCCAACAATTGTACCTGGTTTTGCTCACTTTGGTATTACCTGGCCTTCCCTGTGAATGGGAAGGGCCCCAAACAAGGGGCCCAATGGCTGGTGATTCCAAGAAGCCACACTCTGTACACCAATACAGAAACAGCCACCGGATGTCAGGCAGTGCTGTCTGTCACCCTGGCCAAGCAAGTTTCTTATCCTCTCCAGGCCTCAGTTTACTCCTCTGTAATATGGACAATATAATAGCCCTTTTGCAGAACTATGAAAATTAAATGAGATAGTCTCTAAAGCCCTTGACACAATGTCAGTGTCAAGACTTGCCGGTCTTGACAGAGTTGAAATACACAGACTTGGCAACTGATGCTGCTGCTAAGTCGCTTCAGTCGTGTCTGACTCTGTGTGACCCCATAGATGGCAGCCCACCAGGCTCCCCCGTCCCTGGGATTCTCCAGGCAAGAACACTGGAGTGGGTTGCCATTTCCTTCTCCAGTGCATGAAAGTGGAAAGTGAAAGGGGAGTCGCAACTATCTAAGGTCAAATTCAGGCTTCCCCGGTGGCTCAGTGGTAAAGAATCTGCCTGCAATGCACAAGACAAGGATACGATTCCTGGGTTAGAAAGATTCCCCTGGAGAAGTAAATGGCAACCCACTCTATTACTCTTGCCTGGGAAATTCCATGGACAGAGGAGCCTGGTGGGCTATAGTCCAAAGGGTCACAAGGAGTCTGACACGACTGAGTAAACCCAACAACAAAGTCAAATACAGCCACTACAGGGTCATCCGGTCGTGTATTTGCCTCCAAGTTCTATACTTCGCGGGACTGACGCTTCTCAACTAAGCAGTTAGTTGAGGCCAAGGTGCCATCAGCTGTTTATCTGGCGTCTGGGTTAACGGTGTTTTGTCCTCATCCCCTCCAGGGGCAAAGGAGGCCATCGCAGAGCAGTGGGCATTCCCTGTTTCATCAACAGGTGCCAAAGAGAAACAGCGCCAAGAGCTTGGTCAGGCCGGCTCCTATGTCAACCCTCCCGGATGGTCACGAATGTGGAACGCGTCCCGAGGGAGCGCGGGGAAGAAGAAGCCAGAGGCGGCTCTCCATGAGTGACCCGCCCGCCTGCAGGCGCGCAGATGGCAGACCCCGAGGGGGGACCGCGGGCCGCCTGGGTCTGGGGGCGCAGCCGCACGTGCTCTCGGGCGTGCCGGCGCCACTTCATTCAAACAGGCCCCTACCGGCCACCCCGCGCGTGCGACCCCCACTCCTCGGCCGCCTTCGCGCCCCCGGGACCGCTCAACTCGGGGAAGGGAGGTGCCCCGTATGCCTCGGTCTCAGCACATGAGGCAGGCGCCCTCCCCTTCGGGCACCTCCCCCCGAAGAGCACGGAGTAAGCGGCCCGAGCCCCCCGCGCCGCTGCGGAGTCGCCTGACCCGGGCAGCACCGCCTGCCACACTCACCGAGCGTGGCCACCGTGCCGGCCTCGAAGAGCAGGCAGTCCCTGCGGCCGCGCGCCTCCAGCAGGACGCTGCTTTCCCCCGAGGCCTCCAGCCGCCGGAGCAGCCGCAGCGCCTTGCTCAAAGCCATGGGCGCGCGGCCCGGCGCAGCTCCCCGAGCGCCCGCAACTTCCAGGAGTTTCACTTTGCGTCCCCGCCGCGGGCCGGGCGCAGGCTCCTCCCAGCCGGTTCCGCGGCCTCCGCCCGGCCCGCCTCCGCCGCGCCCGCGCGCGCCGCCCCGGGCAGGTGAGGGCGCGCGGCCGCCTCCCCGCCGCCCCGCCGGCTCTGCAGAGGCGCCGCGCTCCCCCCAGCGGCCGGGCCGCGGCTGGGTGGGTGGGTGGGGGGCGAGCTCCGGGCAAGATCGGGGGGCTGATGGGGGCCGGGAGCGGAGGGGAAGTGCTCCCCCGGTGGGCGGCAGCCGGGGAGGAAGATTCCACACATTCCTGGACGCGGAGGAGGCTGCCGTCGGCGGGGCGCCCTGAAGCTCCTGCAACGTTACGGGACGCCCCGCGGCCTTATATGGACCCGCCGGGGCCTGGCGGCGCCACTAGGCTAGAAACTGCCAGGCCCGGGCCCTCCGCAGCACTCCGGAGTCCTCCCCAGTCCCGTCCAGGGCGCTGCGCCTCCCTCTCTGGTCTGCTTCTGCGACCCTGGGCGAGTCGCCTGTCCTCTGTGACTCAGTGGCCCTAAAGGGTAAAGCGGGATTAGAAAGTGTACTTGCTTCATAACGTTGCAGGGGAAGATGGAGTTAATTCGTACAAAGGGCTTGGTGCACGCCTGAGGAGCGGAAAGTGCTCCATCCATGGTGCCTTTTACTCGCTTTCTGTTCAGAGGGTCCTGCGGCCCACTGTCCGCACCAGGCAGAATTTGGGTAGCGGGGAGTCAAAGGTGGGTTGTCTCTGAGACACTGAGCCCCTGATCTCTGGACCTGACACTTACCGTGGGACCTTGACTTCTCTGAACCTGCTTTTCTCTCTTATCAGATGGTGAGGGTACCTGCCCCAGAGGCTTGCAGGATGGGCGTGGAGTCATCGTTCAGAGGAGCTGAACACTCTGGGAGTGGCAAGCAGGGCAAACTGTGAGGTGCTGATGGTTGCAGGAGTGAGAGTGAAGGGCCTTTTCCCTCCGCCTTGCAACCCCTCCTCCCACTCTGCTGAGTGTACCGCCCTTGACTTCATGGGGGACACTTCACTCAGCCAGTATATACTCAGGCTGTGGACACCAGCATGTATCCGTGCATCCCCCATTAGGACATGTGGCCCATCTAGGATGACTGGCAGCTAAGGAACAGGAAGTATGCCCCTCTGGACACTGGGTTTTAGCCCGGGTGTTGGGACTGGTCTTGCAGGGGAGAGGAGAGGGCAGGAGAGAGGGCTTACCTGGAGTCACCCTTTGGGTGGGTCTGGGGGTTTCATTTCCTTTTCCTACAGTGAGTGTGTACACGCCAGCTCCAGACCTCATCCAGGTGTTCTCATTAGACGCCGAGTCCAGGTGATTCCCCTCTCACCCCTATCCTGCTCACACAGAGAAAGAAGACTGTGGGCAGGTAGTTTATGAATCGGGCATGTTCCAGAAGAAGTAAAGTGCCGGTGCCAAGGAGGATGGCCGCGCCTTGCAGACATTGAGGAGCGAGCAGCAGTGACTGACCAGGTAGTCCGTCCTCTGTGGACCCTCCCAGGTGTGATTCGGAGAACGAAGGAAATGCGAACAACAGCAGAGATTCAAGTCGCTCCTGAGCATTCTGCCCTCTTGTTCACATACCCCAGTATGATGTGATCAAAGTCCCAGAAAGGATGCTCATAAGTTATCCAAACATTTGTAAAATGCAGACATTGTTTCTGCCTGAGAACAGCGAGCCCATTGAATGAGGCAGAGTAGCCTCTGGCCCACTTTTCCTCTCCTTTTAAACTCTAAGTTCTCTTCTTCCAGGAAGCCTTCCTGTGATGTGGAGGTTCCAGATAACCCCTCACACTCACAGATGTCCACTTTGGCTCTCACCTGCTCACATGTTGCTTGAGAAGTGTTTGTAGAGTCCTTTTTTCTTAGTCTTGTTTCACAAATTAGGTTGTAAGGTCTGCAGAAGGGGATCAAGTCTTTTAAACTTTTCTCTCTCCTCTTTCCTGCCTTTCCATGCGTCACAGCTCTGCCCAGTGACATGCTGAACACATTTTAGAAACTTTCCTATAGTCCAGACCAGCACTTTAGCTTTACAGCTTAGACACTGTCAGACACAATCAACTGTAAGATGAACTCCTATTTCATGTACCACTGAGAAGGGAAAAAATTTTGCCAATTAAACTATGTAATGAAATCATTAGCAATGCCCTGATTTCAGCAGTTATAATGTGCGTCTTAGATGCCAATGATGGCTGTTCCCCTACCTCTGAGAATTGGCTGAATGAGCCAAGTGCCTGCTGTGTTTTCAGGTCGCTGCCCCCTGGTTTGGAGTGGGATGGGTCCACGGGGACAGCAAAAGAAGACTTGCCCTTTCATCCATGCTTCCTGAGAGTCACCTAGGCACTGGCCCGTTTAGCAGATGGAGAAAGTAAGAGATCCTAACACATTCAAGGAAAGGTCAGCTCTGACACCTGAACCATGAGTGCAGCCTGAGAAGACCAGTGGACCCGTCTGGGGAATGTTGGGGCACATCCCACTCCTGAGATGCAGAGTTCTCGGGGAGGAATTAAGGAAGAAACGGGGGCAATAAGCATAGTTTGCTGACTTTGGAAGCCTGACTGGGAAAAACACAAAGTAAAGAGGACAGTGGGCAGAGGGGACAAGAGAGGACGAGAGACCTTTCTAAGACAGGCCAGGCCTGCTCAGGTGATGTTTTCATCGGATCATCTTGGCTTCTGAGTTGCAACTTGAGGGAGCAGTGGGACCAGAGAGGAAGCAGCTGTGACATCCCAGGGGTGCAAGTGTGCATGGGCTCTGGGAGTGAGAGGAGAGAAACAGTTGGGTTTGGGGTAGTTCTTTGAATTCTGTGAGCCCACAGGGTTTGCTGCTAGAGTGGACGTGGAATAATAGGAGGAGGCAGGAGTTTGGAGATACCATGATATTTTTGGCCAGATCACTGGAAAGATGGAGTTGTCATCAGGTGAAATAAAGATGAGATGGTTGGATGGCATCACTGACTTGATAGACATGAGTTTGAGCAAGCTTTGGGAGCTGGTGATGGACAGGGAGGCCTGGCTTGCTGCAGTCCATGGGGTCGCAAAGAGTCAGACACGACTGAGCAACTGAACTGAACTGAGCTGAGATAAAGATGGCCATTGGAGGAGCAGGTGGCTGAACAGGCAGGCAGATTGGGGCATGTTAATTCGGACACGACTTAGCAAACAGCAACAAAATTTTGAGATGCCTGTTAAAAATCCAGGTGAAGGTGTTGAGTGGGCAGTTGGTTATATAAGTTGGAGTCCAGGGGGAGGTCCAGGCAAAGGAGTAAATATAAAAATGTGAGCATTCCCATGAGGTAGGGGACCACCAGCTGTCACCCGTCCTAGGATCCAAAGGAAGGAATCATGCCAAGGAGCAGACGGCAGTCAAGGATGGCAAAGGCCACTCTGGGTCCAGGACAGGACTGGTCCTTTGACTTTTGTCACAGTCGAAAGACTGCCCATTAGGAGAGCAGTTTGGGGACATGGGAGGGGGTACAGGGAGCTCTTTTTTACAGCCCATTTCTTCTTGCATGACCCTCTGTGTAGCCAGGCGTCTAGGTGTCAACTCCAGGTGATTGAAAGCATGCAACACACTTGGAGACCGTCATTCTGAACCCCCTCAGTTTCTCCTGGCGAAACGCTCCATTGTTCTAATTACTCTGGGTCTGTCTTCCAGCTTCCTTGCCTGGAAACGTGTGGTGTGCATGCTGGACTGTCTAATAAGGTTCTGACTCACGTGGCACACGATTAAGGCGATGATCCACAGTCATTGCTGGGTTTGTTTCAATTTCATGTACCTTTTTACTCTCTTTAAAAGGGTTTCATTAAACATACAACAAATTATGACTTAACTTTCATACCTTAATAAAAGTTTCCATCTAAATGCATTCACAGATTAGAAGATATTCTTTTGTCTAGAACACGGGCCCTTTTAGGGAGTTGAGAAGAATGTGACCACTGTAATATACTGGCCAAACGACCCAGCCCAGATGAGCTTTATCGAGTCTCTGTGTGTACTGACTGGCTGGCTTTAAAAGATTTCTAGCCCTAACTTTTAGATAAAACTTGGAAGTTTTTCAAAGTACTTTTCCTATGCCATATTTAATTAGCCATTAACAACACTGTGGATATTTAAAGCTAAAACGTATTATTCTCAAGTCATTAATTAACTGATTCATTCATTTACCCAGACTGCAATCTCCCATAAACTTGTTTAGTCACCAAAGAAATTGCATAACCTTGCAGACTGGTGTCGTTTTTCTAAACAACAATTATTTAATATCATTGGATATTGTTAGTCTTCACATTTCCACGTGTTATGTCATCAGTCACTTTCCATAGTTTGTGTGAACTGCGCAAGTAATATTGACACAATCTGACTGATGCATCTCTAAACCCCCTTTAGTTTTTTTTATTTTTATTTTTTGCGGTGGCCTCTCTCGTGGAGCACGGGCTCCAGGGCTCTCGTGCATGAGTAGTTGTGGTACGTGGGCTCAGCAGTTGTGGTACACGGGCTTAGTTGCTCTTTGGCACGTGGGATATTCCCAGACCAGGGATCGAACCTGTTCCCCTGCACTGGCAGGGGAATTCTTAACCACTGGATCACCAGGGAGGTCCTCTTAACCCTCTTCAGATACACAAGTTTCCCTTCCATTTCTTTTTTCCCTTGCAATTTACTTGTTGAAAAAACTAGCTCGCATGCCCAGCAGCCCTCACAGACTGCCTTTTGCTGAGTGTTCCCGTGGTATCGTTTAGAGTGTCCCCTTGCTTTGTGCTAACTGCTAAGTCGCTTCAGTCGTGTCCGACTCTGTGCGACCCCACAGACGGCAGCCCACCAGGCTCCACCGTCGCTGGGATTCTCCAGGCAAGAACACTGGAGTGGGTTGCCATTTCCTTCTCCAATGCATGAAAGTGAAAAGTGAAAGGGAAGTCGCTCAGTCGTGACCAACTCTTAGCGACCCCATGGACTGCAGCCCACCAGGCTCCTCCATCCATGGGACTTTCCAGGCAAGAGTACTGGAGCGGGGTGGATGACCTGTAATGTAGCTCAGTAGTTGGACATAGAAGCTCTAGCAGATTCTATTTCCTGGTTAGGTATGTTCTTCCCATCAGGAAGCACAGGTCTGATTGCTTCTCTTTGTGATGTAGCAGCCACTGAGCTTCAATGCTGTTATTCTTGCAAACCAGTTATGCTCTATTATATTGCTTTCTTGATCTGTAGCCTTTTTTGTTTAGTCGCTAAGTCCTGCCCAATACTTCTGTGACCCCGTGGGCTGTACCTCACCAGGCTCCTCTGTCCATGGAATTTCCCAGGCAAGAATATGGGAACGGGTTGCCATTTCCTTCTCCAGGGGATCTTCCCAACCCAGGGATGGAACCTGTGTCTCCTACATTGGCAGGCAGTTCTTTACCACTGAGTTACCTTGGAAGCCCCCATTAGTAGCAAAAATTCTACTTAAAAAACAGAAAATTCCCATCTACTATTTTTTACCTGATGGCAACACAAACAAAAGAGATAGAACATGATTCTTTTCCTTTATTTACTAGAGTTCAAAATAATGAGTTACTTTGAACTCAGTGAATTGGTCTATTAACATCCTCCAATAGTGACCAACTAGTTATATTTTTTTCACTTTCATTATGAACTCCTATTTGAGTTTAAACAGACTTGATGTGTTCCAGTCCCTTGCAATCTTATTGATGCTCAAAATGTTCCCTCTTTGGCCACTGGAAGCATCTTTAAGTTGGCTCCGGGCTCCTCTTGCAGAGAAGGCAATGGCACCCCACTCCAGTACTCTTGCCTGGAAAATCCCATGGACGGAGGAGCCTGGTGGGTTGCAGTCCACGGGGTCACGACTAAGCGACTTCACTTTCACTTTTCACTTTCATGCACTGGAGAAGGAAATGGCAACCCACTCCAGTGTTCTTGCCTGGAGAATCCCAGGGACAGCGGAGCCTGGTGGGCTGCCATCTACGGGGTCGCACAGAGTCGGACACGACTGAAGCAACTTAGCAGCAGCAGCAGCAGCAGCAGCAGCAGGGCTCCTCTTGACAGGACCCCAAAAGTCCTTGATTGTTTCCTTGCCTTCTAGAATGAAATACCAAGCTCATCTTGTACATTTTCTGCTCTTAAGAGTGGGAATTAATCATTTCTTTAAAAAGCCCCGATTCTCTTTGGTCGAAAACAGTATTTGAAGACCACATTTGGTCATTTAGAAATTTTACCCTCATGGTCTCAGACCCTGTCTGCATATTAATCCAGGCCCATTTTACCCAGTTAAGCTCATTTTCTCTAAGACAATTATTTGAAGCTGCTCCTCCCTCCCACCCCATCTCCTCCACCCCCTACTCTCAGCAATTCACTGGCCTCACGCTTCCCTGAGAAAGTGGAGACCTCATTTTCCATCCCTGAAGCTCCCACATCGTCTTCTTTTCCTGAAATGACAGGGAGGAAAACTTGACCATGAAGGTTCTCCGGCGCTTTTGTGTAAGCTCTGTGGTCTGGAAAAAGACACGAACTTCAAACAGCTGCAAGAACAGCTTCCAACAAACAGCTCTCCTGGGGAGAGACTCGAGCTTCTGCATCGATAGCAGTCCTGCTCCCTGCCACGTGCTCAGACCCTGTCCCCCTTCCTTCCCAAGGACTCTGTCCCTTCCCTTAGCCCCACCGTCTGGGTCACCGAACCCCCTCTCTCCTGGATCATGCCCTGCAGGGTCCAGATGTGCTCCAGGATCTCCCACTATAAGGGGGAGACCCTTCGCCCACCCGGCTCCCCACAGCGCTTCTCGGAGATCATAAACTTGAAATGAAGCCAGTCTGTGGGACTCAGGGGTGTCGGAGGCAAGCTGGAGCTGTCCACCCAGGGCTGTTAATTCCGCATCACACTTGCCTGGTAAGCCTCACCTGGGCCCATCTCTCCTCCTGACCACTGCATCCGCCCTTCTCTGGACTGGCAGTAACTGGCCTGTTTCCGCACCTCGCCCCACAGCATGGTGGGCAAAGCATGGCACCCCCTTGTTACTCGGGCATGGTCCCCTTTCTGCCCCTGCTGTCCTTCTACCTGCCGCCCAAGGTCCAGGCTTGCTGCCCTCCCTGGGTCCCCGACAAGCCAGGTCCCAACTCAGGGTGCCAGTGTGAACTGTCATCCACTGGCTGCGTCTTTCTCAGCTTGCTTCCCTCCCACAGGAGACGCCCTCAGAGGGAGCCCATCACACTATTTCCTACCCTTCTACCTATCCTGTTGTTACCCTCAGTGGCAGGGATTCATCTGACTCCACACATCTGTGCTTTACTCGGTCACCTTCACTCAGACAGAACCAAGCAAACTTTAAATGCACAAATTCGGCTGGGTTTGAATCCTAGGGCCACACTTTCCAAGCGGGGCAGCCTCAAGCAACCAGCCGAACTTGGCTGCCGCTGATTCTGAATCTTTTGTATGTGAGAATTAAGGATGCTGTGAGCATTAAGATAGGCGGCGCTGTAGTAAAGAATCCACCTGCAGGAGGTGCAGGAGACGCGGGTTCAATCCCTGGGTCGGGAAGATCCCCTGGAGAAAGAAGGAAATGGCAACCCACTCCAGTGTTCTTGCCTGGGAAATCCCATGAACAGAGGAACCTGGTGGGCTAGAGTCCATGGGTCACAAAGAGTCAGACATGGCTGAGCGTGTGCGTGTGTGTGCGCGCACACACACACACACAGGATGTGGACCAGCGCCTGCCCCACAGTGACACTACGCTGGTGTCAGCCGTCCCTGCTGCCGCCCACTGTACATTTCAGGGCCATGTCTGTACAGTTATCACTGGACACCCAGCATCTGGCATCCTGGAGTCCCTGTTGAGTGAAGGAATGAAGGACACGTGGACACCCATGTGGAACTGGCCTGGAAACCGAGCCTCTCACGTAGACACTGGGCCAATGGCAGCTCAGATGATACAGGCCTTTGGGTTTCATTGCCAGAGGCTAGACCTGGAATACACAAGAGAAGGACTGAGCAGCTGCAGCCGTGGGAGAAGTGGGAGGTCCGTCTGTGTTCTCCATCGCAGGTGGCCCCCGCTGGCTGTCCAACCGTGAGGTCCTTCTAGCTCCCTGGCGTCGCCTTCTTAGACATGGCCGTATGTCTTGGCCACTGTCCACCCCACTGGGGTTGAGAAGCCTTGCAGTGCAGGTGAGGTCTGGGGTCACCCAGCTCAGGTCCCCGGGAAAGCGTGCCTCACTCTGCTGGCCGTGGCCGTGGGGTGGGGGTTGGACATCGTTAATAGGAGGGGTTGCTTGGAGGTTCATTTTATTAGGTTATTATCTTTTGTAAACAGGGAGCATGAGGCACTGATCTGTGTGCGCGTGCACACACACACACATACACACACGACTGGACTTCTGACCTCACGGGGGGATAGCTGAGTCTGGGCTCTCATCAGTTTTCCTCACAATCCAAGAGTGTGACCCCTCGGAGCCTCCCAGACACAGACTGAACCCCGTCAGGCTGCCTGGCAGCTCGGCCACCCTGCAGCCGTGGTGCACCCGGAGCCCAGGTGACTCAGGGTCTCAGGCGGTTTTGTGTGGCCCCTGCCCTCCCCCCGGGTCTCCTTCTGAAAGCCAGCGACCCCTGAGGCCGATGTGTCCGTTCAGAGACGGGCCCGACGGGCCAGAGAGCCAGGGAAGCTGTATTCGCGGCTCTGGCCTAGACGGAGCTCCGCACACAGGTGTGCCCGCTGCCAGTCCAACCTTGGGCTCCGCCCCGCATCATGACGGGAAAAACAACCCGAGGCGCACCTGTCACCGGTGGGGGGTGTGGGCGGGGCCCTTCTCAAGCCAAGAACAGCTAGGACCTGCCTGTCCATTGTTCGGTTCAGTTCCACACTCAGGGAGAGCCTTTTCCAGGGGCCGGGTGGCTGTTCAGGGTGGAATCTGGCTGTTCAGTTAACCGAAGAAGCTCTGACAACAAAGGTCTGCCCCCTCTCCCCACCCCCGGCCCTTCCACGCCCGGCGTAAGAGCTGGGCCAGTAGGTGGGTGGGGTGGGAAGGAGGGGAGGGGGAGGGGGGGAGGGTCAGCTGCCCAGCCCCTCCCCCACAGCATTCCTGCCAAAGAGGAAGAGCAGGCCTCTCAACAGCGCTCCCATTTCAGTATGGGGGTGTCTCTTTCCCTTCTATCCTTAACTCTTCTCCAGAAACACCCTTTTCCTGAGGGGGTTACAAGACCCATCCATGGAGGAAAATGCCACTGTTTAATATTAAGACCTCTGTACCTCGTTACTCCAAGAGCGTGGAGAAAAAAGTTACAGAGGGGTGAGTTTTGGTTCCACATCCAGAAGAACTTTTTAGCAATTAGGTGCGTGTTATAGTTTAAAAAAGGGGGTCTGCCTGTGTAGAAGTAAGCTCCCCATCTTTGGCTAGATGCAGGCAGAGACTGACCCCCTCCTGTGGGTGTGTAAGAAAGGAGAAACTTTATGTTTCTGTTTTTCTATGTTTGAAAAGTTTCAAAATATAAATTTTAGGGAATTAAAAATAATATAAATTTTAAATAAATACAAATTTTAAAATAAAATGTACATCTAAAATAAACTGCTTTTTCAACTTAAAAATTCTCTCAGTAACAGCATATTATAGCTAATGTATCAGAGGTACTTAGGAATGCTTTGGCTGGAAGTAACAGAAAACTCACGTATAAAAATCTTAAAATAAACAAGAAGTCTCATGGTAGAGCATCTAGAGTTAGGGTAGCAGTTCAGCAATGTCATCAAAGATCAAGATGAGGCCCTTCTTTCTTTTCCTTTCTTCTTAACACAGTGGCCTGTTGACTCATGATCACAAAATGGCTGCTTCAGCTCCAGGCATCACACTAATATCCAAGGTAGAAAGAAGAGAGGAATCTAGGTCAGTGGTGTCTAAAAAGCTTCCCCAGAAGCCCCTAACAAATTATGTCACATGACCCCCCCTTAGAGACTTTCCCTCTCTCTTCAGTTGAAATGGACAAGAGAGAAAGGGGTTGGGAATGAATGGGCTTGTGTCTAATACAGCCAGCATCTGATCATCTGGTTATTTTAGCGTAAAGCTTAATGCTGCCTACAGTTATAAATTATTTTAACTGTTCTTGATGTCATGTATCTCCTCCCAAAGAAATCATGGGGAAATGGAGAGGACAGCAATGATTTCTGACTTGCTCATTGAATGCGAAAGCCTCAACAGGACTTACTAAATACCAGGTTCTCCAAATGTCTCATCTGCTGGTTTTTTCTGTTGGCGACACTGCCTTCTGACCCTCTAATTTGGTATTTTATCTATTTGACAGAATTTGTTTTTTCACTGGGGTGCTAACAAACTCAGCAGGCTCACATGGTTTTCCTCCTCTGCTAACAAATACACAGATCACTGGTATTTTCAACTTAGCTCTGGAATTAGGAGGCCACCATGTCGCTGTCCCCAGTGGACACGTTTCCACAGGGAATATGGAAGAAAACTCGTCAGATAAAAAGCTGACAGTCACCAAAACAATATTACAGCATTTTTTGCAGATCAAGCTATGTGACTGTTTCAACCACAAAAGTGAACACGAAATAACTTCTCTGACAAAAGAGGATCTGGGACTTCCCTGTGGTCCAGTACTTAAGACACTGCACTTCCGCTGCAGGGGGCACAGGTTCAATTCCTAGTTGGGGAAGATCCTGCATGTCCAGTGGCACAGCCGGAGGAAAAAAAAAAAAAGGATCTGCCACAGTTTAGTGAGCACAGTAAAAAGAATAAAGGAGCTGTTACCTCAGGTCACCTGGCTCACATCCGTCTTATGAGTCTTTATTTCTGTGACTTCCTGGTGAATTGAAATTTTTCTGTGAGGCAACATCTGTCTTTGATTCTCTTCTTTTACACAAGGTTAGCTTTGCATCTTTTCTTAGTGCCCATGGAAATGTCTTAGCAGTTAAGTTTCCCAGTCACGTTTTCCCCTCCAGTTTTACTGAGATGTAACTGACATGTGACATTATATGAGTTTAAAGTTAGAAGAGGTAGTCTGCTTGATTCTCCATGAAGATATGGCTTTTGTGCTACAAAAACATCCCACGGTTTGTGGTTTTGTTGTAGCCACACATTCTGGGAAACAAACTCACTCAGAAGGACAATGCAGATAGCGGAGTGCGGTTTATTACACCGGCAGGCCCAAGGCAGAGTCTCCTCCCAGCCAAGGACCCTGACCAGTTTTTCTGAAAACCTTATATACCCTAAGTGTACATGCCCAAACCCACCTCCCCAAATTCCCTGAAACTAGTCTGAACAAACGAAAAGAAAGATACAATCAAAGTTAACCCGTGATTCATATGCCTTAAGCCTAGGTAGTTAACAGCGGACAATTATCAATAGGCCTGTGGTCATACCCCAATAATCATAAAGAATTTATGATTCTATTCGGTTACACAGATAATTAGGGTATTCTTTTAGGCAACAGAGAGTCTAGGTACGAGCCCTGGGGCTCTTCCATCTAGGGGGCCTGGTTTTCCAGTTGGTGTGTTGTTTCCATAGATACTGGGCATAGAGCTCAAGGTCCACAGTCCGGCCCAAGATGGAGTCCTGCTCTCGAGATGGAGCCTGTTCTGTCTGTTTCCTCCTTCATTCCCCACTCTTGATGCTCTTAACTCATAGTATGAGCATAATTCATAGGGATATATTGCACCCTGACTCTCCGACCTCCAGTTTGGGAGAACGACATCAACCTTTGGGTTACAAAGTTCATAATACATTGTAAAATAAAGGGTCCACAAAGCAGAACTATCAAGGCAACTATAATAATGGTAAATATAGTTTTCCACCAATCACCCTTTACCCAGGATAGGACTGAAGTCCAACAAGGAAGATTATCATCAGACATAACTTTTACCTGACCTTTCATGTCATCTAGGGTGGCTGATATATAGCCAGATAAATCAGGAATATATACACAACATTCAACTTTAATTATAGCACAGATCCCTCTTTGTACTGAAACTATGGTTAGTCTCAAGATGATACCAGCAAGTCCTTGTAGCAGCAGTTGAGCTTCATCTCTTTTTCTTCTTTAAGATGATCTTGGTTTCATGGGGATCAGTGGGGTTCTTTTGTGTAGTCCACTTGGCGTCCTCCGGGTCTCGTGGTATGCCCTCTTCACCCTCAAGTGGTGGATCCAGGGAGTGACGCCTGCAACTTTAACTGCAGCAGGGCTGGTTAGGAGTCGTGTTTCCAGTCCTTGACTACACCTGATCCCTGGGCACAAATTCGTGAATCCGTTCCCCAAGGGGGAATGGCACCCTTTCTTGTACAAACTTAGTTACCTGATTTATTACCTTACCCAGTTGTTCCATCTGCTGTGAAATCTCATCTCCCCTTACGTGAGGCAAATTTGTTGACATCTGTTTTATTATGGGAGGGGGCCTCCCATACACAGTTTTGTACAGAGAAGAGCCATGGGACTGTGGGGTCATCCTGAGTCTGAGCAGAGCTGTCGGAAACAAGTCCACCCAGGAGCAGTCAGTCTCTAAGATCCACTTGGAGAGTCTCTTTAAGTGTCCGGTTGGTTCCTTCCACCATCCCAGAACTCTGGGGCCTGTATGTTGTATGTAATTTCCACTTGATGTTTAAAGTTTTGCTTACTTGTTATACTAAATAAGCTACAAAAGCGGGGCCATTGTCCGATCCAATGCTGGTAGGAAATCCAAATCTGGGAACTATCTCCCTGAGCAGGCACCAGGCTACATGTGATGCTCTTTCAGTCCGGGTAGGAAAAGCTTCTACCTATCCCGAGAACGTACATTCCATGCCCAGCAGGTAATGGTAGTGTCGGAGAGGTTTCATTTCAGTGAAGCCCACTTCCAGGTGTTCAAAGGGCAGCGTGCCTTTTACCTGAATCCCTGGAGGTTTCTGTCTGTGCCGAGAGGCAGCACTGACCTGTGAGCAGGCGGTGCAGTTCTGAGATTCTGTCCTGCATAGGGAAGACAGGCAGGGAACCGAGAAATATTTTCAAATTAGCTCTTCCAGTTTATCATGGCCTAGATGGGTCGCTTGGTGTGTTTGGCTTACCAGAGTGGGTGCCAGCTCCTCCGGTACCAATAATTTGCCACTTGGCAATTCCCACCATCCCTTTTCAGTCTTGATGGCCCCTTCTGCTTTGGCTAGTTGGTTTTGGGCTTCAGTGTATTTTGGAGAGTCTAGCGTTAGCTCGGGTAGCTCCGCCAACATGAGAGCTTTAATAGCGGCTTCACTTGTCACCCCCAAGCCCTTGGCTGCTTGCTTAGCGGTCTTATCTGCCAGTCTGTTCCCCGAGTCCGGGGGGTATCCTCTTTTTGATATCCTCAGCAGTGTATGACTGCAACCCTTTCTGGTTCCCAGGCAGCATCTAATAGGGTCTTAATTTCTTCCTTATTTTTAATACCTTTTTCACTAGCTGTCAGAGGCCTCTCCTTATACAGAGCCCTGTCGTGTGGCACAAGCATGCCTGGAGCCTGTGTCAGTGTTTGTCTTCTTCCCTTTGGACAGCTGGAGGGCCTGGATTAGAGCATGTAGTTCGGCCTGTTGAGCGGACCACTGTGATGGCAGAGAGCGAGCCTCAGCGACGGTTTCTTCCGTGACCACTGCACTTCCCGACAGTTACTGTCCTTGTCTCACCAGGCTGGTGCCCTTGGTGGACAGGACCCAATCTGGGTCCGGGATTGGCTGGTCTCTCAAGTCAGGTCTGCTGGCACATTTCCTTGCAATCATGTGAGGGCCCACCTTCTCCCACAGGAAGGAGAGTGGCCAGATTCAGGGCCTGACAAGGCTCAGTAGTAACATGGGGGTCTCACATAACAGTCCCTGGTATTGAGTAATCCAGGATGTTGATAGCCATTTATGGGGGTCCCCTCGCAGGACAGTGTTGACCTCATGCGGGACTTTTACAAACAAATCTTGGCCCAAAGTCAGCTTGGTTGCCTCCCGGACCAGTAAGGCAACCGCAGCAACTGCCCGTAAGCGTCGCAGCCACCCAGTGGCAACATTGTCCAGCTGGTTAGAAATAAGCCCACAGTCTGTCCCATGTCCCCATAGTCTGGGACAACACTCCCCTAGCCACCTCGTCCTTTTCAGTCAGGTAAAGAGTAAACGGCTTAGCAAGGTCTGGCAGGCCCAAGGCGGATGCTGACGTCATTGTACTGGGTTTGAGTTCAACCAAACCAAACCAGTGGGACTTGTTTTGCAAGCCTGGGGTGGGTTGTCTTCCGCCCAGACCTCAGGGAATTGTTGAGTTAACTCTCTCTCGACTGTTTAGCTTGTCCAATTTCCCTTCCGGAAGATCGTGCAACCTCCATCCATCTTGAGGGGTTACTGAGAGGACGAGTAAATAGGTGGTTGAGCCCACTCGAACAGTGGGTCTTTTGTGGGGGGAAAGGTGACTTGTGCCCCCAATTTAGACAGCAAGTCTCTTCCTAACAAGGGTACTGGGCATTCAGGGATGTATAAAAATTCATGAGTCACTTGCTGTCCCCCCATCTGACATTTTCAGGGTAGGCTAGAGACACAAAGGCTGCATTTATCACCATCTGAGACCCAGGAGCCTCTGGCGGGGTCTATTGGCGTATAAAGTCTATAGGCTTCGCCTCGTCTCGCAGAACTCGGAGGGTGATTCGCCTTCCCTTTGAATCACTTCGGAGGGTTTTGTGATACTCATAGCTTTTCGGGCTCCCCTCTTGAGACCTTGTAAAATAGCCTCCCGATATCTCTTCAGGTGCCCCCCACTTCCTCTGTGTTACAGTCCCAATTGGGCCTCTCATTCAGGGTGGCTAGTTCTGCCCACGGCTGCGGGTTTGCAGAACCCTCAGGTGCCATTGCTCTTAACCATTTTTTGGCCTCAGTTAGGATCCTGTGTCTTTCCTCAGTGCTGAAGAGGGAGACGAGTAGTTGGATTATGTCATTCTATGTAGGGCGGTGGGTTCGCCCATTAGCCTAATCATGGCTTGTGGCTCCCCCGAGTACAGTGGAGCGTGTCCTGAACTGGAGGCTGTTGTAGCTCTCTGAGGGGCATCTGTAGTGGGATTCTTTCCCCCTGTCCGTTGGTGGAGCGCAGCCTCTGTCTAATTGCTGTGTTTTCTTCCCCCTTTCCATCAGTACTCACCAGGAGAGGTGGATACAGTCCAGGAGGTCCAGCTGAGGTGGAATTCTGGGGGCACTGACCAGAGGTCTCCATCGCTGGGATTGGAGCCTGCCGAAACGGCGGCTCTATGAACTCCGGGAGAGCTGGTGGAAGAGCAGAGGCTGCTGCAGGAACTTCACCTGGCCCTGGATTGGGCATTAAGGCGCCTCCGGTCCTGGTGGAGCACTGGGAGGCAGGCGTGTCATTATCCAGTATGGGGGAGGGGTCAGGTCATCCCCATCCAAATCCTGTAGAATTTCCTTTTTTATCATCAGTCAATTTTTGTGCCATTAATATTTTTCCCTTTCCCTTCTGGATACAGGACCTTGCCCAAGTAGGAGGGTCTTGAGCTAACCCTCGCCATGAGTCAATATACGGATATTGATCCGGGTGTCCTGGCTCTCCTGTGACTACTGTATAGACTGCTTCCACTATCTTTAAGTTCATGGTGTTCCCTGGTGGCCATCCTACTCCCATAGGGGCCATTCGACCTCACAGAGTATGTGGAGGCGGTTAGGCTTCATGTTCACCCCATAGTCTCCTCCGAATCCCTTCTTTAAATTTTTAATCCTGCACTCCAGTACAGTTGCCTTGGATTCACTTCCCCCCATCTTGCTTACCTTCTCGGACCTTCTTCTACTTTTCCTTTTCGTTCTGTCTACGAAGTTCTCAGTACCCTATGTACTTCTGATATTTCCACTCAATGACACTTAAATTGCCATTCTGCCTCCTTCCTAACTGGAATGAGAAGAGCCTTACCTGCCAGATCCCAGAGGGAGAAGGGGAATTGGCGTGTCTTCACCTGCCGGTCAGCACAGCCAAACCAGAACACTACGTGGTCCAAGACTGTTTCTCCCTTAATTTTTAAAGTCCATTCTGCCTTGGTGGGCTTGACCAGGTGCGGATGAAAATACAGATGGGTTAAATATCCCACGTCCCAGGCCGTCTCTGGAAAAGCCAATTCGTACTCACTTATGTATCCCCTTCCTTCTAGCCTGACAATTCCGAGGGGGTCAAGAATTTCATAGCAGATGGGACACCTCCTTGGGGAGGGCAGAATACGAGCACACAAAAACCAAATTTCTTCTCCTAAAATCCCCTGGAAATTGCTTGATAATAATTTTCCCCAAGACGGCATGGACACCACCTCCTAAATGACCTTCACAAATTTCCTTCCTAAGCCCTAACACGCTCGTCAACCTGTGTACCAAGCAATCGCTGCTGCCTGCCTACTCCAGGCTCCTGTGGGTCCATGCCCTTCTAATCCCTCCCAGGGGGGTGGTCAGGCCCCCCCTTCCACCCTACCAGGTGGGTTCCTCCTCATCTGAGTGCTCAGTTCCCCTGCTGCCATCCATTACCTGCTAACATGAAAAGTCCGGACATTGAGAAGCAGAATCCTTCCAGAAGGGCAAGGCACCTTCCCGCCTCTAGAAGATTCGAGCTGCAAGACCTCGGAGTAGTCCCAAATGGGACTTGTCTCCTCAAAGTGAGGAGTTTCCTGGCCCATGCACCGAATGTTGTAGCCACGCGTTCCGGGAAACAAACTCACTCAGAAGGACAATGCGGATAGCGGAGTGCAGTTTATTATACCGGGGGGCCCAAGGCAGAGTCTCCTCTTAGCCAAGGACCCTGACCAGTTTTTATGAAAACCTTATATACCCTAAGTGTACATGCCCAAACCCACCTCCCCAAATTCCCTGAAACTAGTCTGAACAAATGAAAAGAAAGATACAATCAAAGTTAACACGTGATTCGTATGCCTTAAGCCTAGGTAGTTAACAGCGGACAATTATCAATAGGCCTGTGGTCATACCCCAATAATCATAATAGAATTTATGATTCTATTTGGTTACACAGATAATTAGGGTATTCTTTTAGGCAACAGAGAGTCTAGGTATGAGCCCTGGGGCTCTTCCATCCGGGGGGCCTGGTTTTCCAGTTGGTATGTTGTTTCCATAGATACTGGGCATAGAGCTCAAGGTCCACAGTCCGGCCTAAGGTGGAGTCCTGCTCTCGAGATGGAGCCTGTTCTGTCTGTTTCCTCCTTCAGTTTTTAGGCATATTTGTGATGCGTGAACCGAGACTCCACGCCTAGCTCCTAAGTGGCCTTTAGGGAGCAGAGGGTCTCCAGAGACGGTGGCTATTTTCAGCTTGACTTGCTTCTCAATGCCCAGGCGGCTCCCAGCGGCTCACATGCATTTTTTAGACAGCAGTGTCGACTAGACAGTCAGGGTTGTTTGTCTCTATATCCGGAAGTTTGCTCACAGTGATAAATAAGCTTTCTCTGCCTCTAGGTGCCAGGACTCCCCAGGAGGCAGTGAGGATATACTCAGAGCTCGCTTTCCCCTCGCTTTTCATTCTCTCTGCCACAACATGTCCTGCCCATCCCAACACCCTTCATACAAAAATCCAAAACCCCACACTGAGTCAAACCCCTGTGAAAGGAAGGACTTTTCCTTTCTCCTCAAGGCTAGACGACTTTCCATTTCTCCCTCCTTTGGCCAAGGAAGACAGTAGGTCTTTGCTCTGCCATCACTTAACAAGCTGGTGCTGAGCCTGAAGGGCCCCTGGGGATTTTGCATAAAGCCTGCTGGATCAAAATCAGGCATCCGGCTCAGACAGCTGACCTGGGTGATCACCCAGAACCTCCAGGGCCAAGTGGAAACTACCGCCCATCCACTTGTGAAATTACTCAGCCCTCCCTCTCAGGACATTCCTTCAGTGTCCATATTATAAGAAAAAGAAAAAATAAGAAGAAGCAATTACGAGAAAAAGAACAGGATTCAGCTGACGAAATGTGAGATGAGAGTCTTGTTAGGTGAGGAAACTGACTTTGTCTTTAAAGTGAGTCACCCAGATGTCTAAGAATCTGATGAAAGGTGCAAATCCCTTTTCCCAGAAAAAAATGTAAAATACGCATATAATTTGTTTACAATTCCATGTGATTCATTGTCACACATCCTCTAGTGATATACAGACCACAGGTTAAGAATTCCTCTTTTGGAAGCAAGTTAGAAGCTGCTATCAAAAGTACCTCTTTTTTACATTGCTGTTTTATTTGTATGTATTTGTTAATTGTGTGTGCTAGGTCTTTGTCGCTTCGTGGGCTTTCTCTTGTTACCTTGCAGTGAGTGGGGGCTACTCTCTAGTTGCGGTGAATGAACTTCTCATTGTGGTGGCTTCTCATGGTGCAGAGTGTGGGTTGTAAGCATGCGGGCTCAGTAGCCATAGCTCCCAGGCTCTAGAGCACAGGGTCGTTGTTGTGGCCAGTTCAGTCCAGCCACTCAGTCGTGTCTGACTCTTTGCGACCCATGGACTGCATGCAGCATGCCAGGCTTCCCTGTCCATCACCAACTCCTGGAGCTTACTCAAACTCATGTCCATTGAGTCGGTGATGCCATCCAACCATCTTATCCTCTGTCGTCCGCTTCTCCTCCCGCCTTCAATCTTTTCAAGCATCAGGGTCTTTTCAAATGAGTCAGTTCTTCGCATCAGGTGGCTAAAGGATTGGAGCTTCAGCTTCAGCATCAGTCCTTCCAATGAATATTCAGGACTGAGTTCCTTTAGGATGGACTGGTTGGATCTTCTTGCTGTCCAAGGGACTCTCAAGAGTCTTCTCCAACACCACAATGCAAAAGCATCAATTCTTTGGTGCTCAGCTTTCTTTATAGTCCAACTCTCACAACCACACATGACTACTGGAAAAACCATAGCTTTGACTAGATGGACCTTTGCTGGCAAAGTCATGTCTCTGCTTTTTAATATGTTGTCTAGGTTGGTCATAGCTTTTCTTCCAAACAGCAAGTGTCTTTGATTTCATGACTACATCACCATCTGCAGTGATTTTGGAGCCCCGAAAAATAAAGTCTCTGCTTCCATTGTTTTCCCATCTATTTGCCATGAAGTGATGGGACTGGAAGCCATGAAATAATTTTGTGAATGTTGAGTTTTAAGCTAACTTTTTCACTCTCCTCTTTACTTTCAAGAGCCTCTTCAGTTATTCACTTTCTGCCATAAGGGTGGTGTCATCTGCATATCTGACATTATTATTTCTCCCAGCAATCTTGATTCCAGTTTGTGTTTCTTCGAGTCCAGCGTTTCTCATGATGTACTCTGCATATAAGTTAAATAAGCACGGTGACAATATACAGCCTTGGCATACTCCTCTCCCAATTTGGAACCAGTCTGTTGTTCCATGCCCAGTTCTAACTGCTGCTTCTTGACCTGCATACAGATTTCTCAGGAGGCATGTCAGGTGGTCTGGTATTCCCATCTCTTTCAGAATTTCCCAGTTTGTCATGATCTACACAGTCAAAGGCTTTGGCATAGTCAATAAAGCAGAAGTAGATGTTTTTCTGGAACTCTCTTGCTTTTTTGATGATCTAACAGATGTTGGCAATTTGATCTCTGGTTCTTCTGCCTTTTCTAAATCCAGCTTGAAGTTCTGGAACTTCCATCTGGAACTTCCATCTGGAAATTGGAAGTAAATCCATCTGGAAGTTCATGGTTCACGTACTGCTGAAGCCTGGTTTGGAGGATTTTGAGCATTACTTTGCTAGCGTGTGAGATGAGTGCAATCGTGCAGTAGTTTGAGTATTCTTTGGCATTGCCTTTCTTTGGGATTGGAAAGAAAACTGACCTTTTCCAGTCCTGTGGCCACTGCTGAGTTTTCCAAATTTGCTGGCATATTGAGTGCAGCACTTTCACAGCATCATCTTTTAGTATTTGAACAACTGGAATTCCATCACCTCCACTAGCTTTGTGGTTGTGGTACATCGGTTTAATTGCCCCATGGCCTGTGAGATTCTCCTGGACCAGGGATCAAACCTGTGTCCCCTGCATTGGCAGGTGGATTCTTTACCACTGAGCTGCCAGGGAAGCCCCCAAAGTACCTATTAATAGGTCTCATCACACAAAAAAGAAAAAAGAAATTTGTAACTATGTGAGGCGATGTATGTTAACGTATTGTGACCATTTCACAATATACACGTATGTCAGTCCTTCTGCTATATACCTTAAATCATACAATGTCATATGCCAATTACAGCTCAATAAAACTGGGAGGGAATGTACCTCTGCAGGTGGCTGGGAAGTAAATCTTACCCACAAAAGCATTTCCTTTTTGGCGCTGAAAAAAAGCAAAGCTAACCTCATGTAATAGAAGAGGACTGGGGAGGATGGCTCCTCACAGAAAAACTTCAGTTTATGAGGGTCAAGTCTCCTGTTGTAGACAAATATCTACCGTTGATGCTAAGTTCTTTTCCATTCTGTTTAGGTTTGAGACAAGGCAAGTATAAACCCTTCTGAATGATAGTGGACTGATCTTTCTGGAAGTGATTCAAACACATCAACAAAAGAACTCGATCTCAAAAAAAAATAGTTTGCTTACTTCTGTAAAGTTTTGCTTCTTCCTCCTCATTTTTTTCTGGTGGATTGATAGCTTTTCTTATGGTATATTTTCAAAAACTCCTGCTTCATTAAACCAACCTGTTTGTAGATGGGTATCTAGGGTCAGGGGAACTCATTCAGACTCAGACTGGCGTAGTTCATGCTGTGTAAGAAATAACTCCAGGCCTCAGTGGCTCAAGGTGGCAGGAGCCTCCTCCTTGCTCGTGCAGATCCCGCTGAAGGCCTCCACCGCCCTCCAGCCCGTCTCTCCACTATGTGCTTCAGCTCTCCAGCCTCGTTACATCCACACTCTCACTGCATGATGGAAAAGACGGGCTGAGAGAGGAGCAGTAGGAAGCACACAGGATGCTCCCAGCAACATTTCTTTGGTTAGAGCAAGTCACACTGCGATGCCTAATTCTAGGGAGATGGGGAAGCGTGATCCTTCGGGGGGCACAGAGGCGGTCGAGAACCAAATGATGATGAAATGAACGTCGCTCAGTTGTGTCCGACTCTTTGCGACCCCATGGACTAATACAGTCCATGGAATTCTCCAGGCCAGATACTGGAGTGGGTAGCCTTTCTCTTCTCTAGGGGATCTTCCCAACCCAGGGATTGAACCCAGATTTCCCGCATTATAGGCAGATTCTTTACCATCTGAGCCACAAGGGAAGTTGAACCAAATGATGATGAAGTTAGAACATCTGCTGCAGGGACCGTGAGAACGTGGCTGAAAAGTACATGTTGAGGAAGGTGTGCAGGGGTGTTCTTTGTGTGGGGAACTACCACCCACTTCAGACTTTAAAAATAAATGAGAGGCCTTCCACTTCCTCTGTTATCCTTGGTAACAGAGGGCACGTTATCTCTCCTTCCATAAAGAGAGAAAGAGAACATAGGAAAAATGGGTTCAGGCTTTAGAAAGGACCTTGATCATCGTGAGAAGAGGCAGAGGTGAGCCCTATGGCGTCCCCAGATGCTGTCCGAATGCTGCTTCCAGGCCCAGAACCGGGAAGGGGGAGCCACAGAGTTTCATGGCCTCACTGAGTTGAAGAGACAGATCAGAGTTTAGGGACATGAAGGCGGCTAGGATGAGACGGGCAGAGCTCAGGAGAGAAGGGAGCTAAAGAGAGACAGAGAGAGGGGAGCCGTCTTCTGGACAGCTGTACCTGAGTCCCCTAGAGACAAGGCTTTGGCTGAAAATCATCCCATGTGTCCCTGTGAGGTCACTGCGGGAGGACAGTGATAGAACCAGCAGAAATCAATTCCCAGGACTCGCAGAGGGCTGGGAATACGTCACAGAGCTGCCAGCCAGAGTGGGAAGACACCCTGCTGCAGGCTACTGGGGGGATCTCAGAAAGGTGTCCCTGCAGATAGGGCTCATGTCCCCCCAACGAGCCCAGTCTCCTGGCTGGACTGGAGGGAACCATCTCTCCTGCTCACCACCTTTCTGTTCTATGCATCCAGCCACCTCTTCCCACCCCGGCCTTTCTGCCTGCTGTGCCCTAGGCTGAGCGAGGTCCTCGGTAGCTAACTCACGGCGTCTCCTCGGGAATCCAGGTGAAGCAATAACCATCACAGCCACATTATTCAGTGAAGGAGTGAACTGAACGCAGCCTGAGGTTTCCACACCCAGCTGGGAAGGACCGGGGAGCAGGGTAACCTGGACGGAGGAGCACCCAACGTGCCATTCTAGGTGTGGCCCTGAGCTCAACACTTCCGTTATTAGCCCTCCCTTCCCCTCTTCACCCGTTCATCAGTTACATCTGATGGCTGAGAAACAAAACAGAAATCCACTATTAGTATCTGACAGCCAAAATCACCTGGGTGCCACTCGGAGAAGGCTTCCCAGGTGGCACTAGTGGGAAAGAAACCCGCCTGCCAACGCAGGAGATGCAGGAAGACACAAGTTCGGTCCCTGGGTCAGGAAGATCCCCTGGAGCAGGAAATGACAACCCACTCCCCTATTCTTGCCTGGGAGAGCCCATGGACAGAGGAGCCTGGCGGGCTGCAGCCCATCAGGTCGCAAAGAGTCTTCGGACAGGACTCAGCCACTGACCATGCATGCACACCCAGACAACAGAAGGGACTTGGAGAATAATCTTCCTTGGGCAGTCGGGGTGGGAAGTGGGTGAGCCGTCCCCTCAGCCTGGAGGACGGGGTGGCCCTGTGCTCAGCACCGGGGCTCAGTTTCAACCAGGCCCCGGGCCTCACTCTCGGTCTGTCACGTGCTTCACCTTCCAGACAAAGTGCATCTCGTGATACTGGATTCAGTGTTCAAATAATAAGCTCGCAGAGTCTCAGCCACCTTGGACTTTGCTGCGAGCCTGTGCCAAAGGAAGGTGCCTGCCAAAGCGCCAGCAGTAACTTCAAAAGCCTTGGAGACGACGAGTCTCTTCTCCTAATGCCCATGCTGGTTAGAAGAAAGATCACAGAACTTGCTGGTTTTTAAGACTGCAGACTTAAATTCTGTTTTTAAAGTTGTTTTTTAATGTAGACTAGTTTTTTAAAAAGTCTTTATTGAATTTATTACAATATCGCTTCTATCTTATGTCTTGGTTTTTTGGCCCCAAGGCATGTGGGATCTTAGTTCCCTGAACGGGGATTGAACCCACACCCCCTGCATTGGAAGCCCGCAGTCTTAACCAATGGACCATCAGGGAGGTCTCTGTTACTTTAGAGGCTTATTATTTTGTGAAGGATCAGTGCTTGTCAAGCTGAAAGGCAAGAGTGAGTGCTGACTGAGGCTTCAAAGTTGGTGCCTGGCCGGTGTGGAGAGGGAGTAAAGGTGTCACTCCTGGGGTGGGGTGTCAGTCCTGGGGTGGGGGTGCAGTCCTGGGGTGGGGGTGTCACTCCTGGGGTGGGGGTGTCAGTCCTGCCCTGGTTTCCCCACTGTGACAGCAGGGTAGCAGTGGTCATTACGGAAGAGAGAATCGGTATCTGCACTGCCCCTCACCAACGGCTGTGGAGTCAATTGGCACCCGCTGACCACTCTGAGATCAAGAAGGTTTGTAGGAAAAAGAGGGTTTCTGGACACTCAGCTTGGATCGCATCTCCTTGCGAGCTCGCCTTTGTCTCCTGCCGGCTGAGACGCGCCAGGAGCAGCAGGTAGAAGTCGGAGCCGGTCCAGCTTTTGAATCGGCAGGGTTGAGGAATGAGGAACGCAGGCAGTCTGCGACACACTCTACCCTGCCCTTAAGCACACCGGGACTGGGTCCCCTAGGGGGTCCCTCGGGAGGCAGCGCTGCCCGCACTGAAGCCATGGGCGGTGGGCTTGCACCCAGCTCCCTGCTCTCATGTGAGCACCTCGGGGAGGCCCCAGGGCTGGTCAGGGCTCTGGACACACCTGCTGTCCAGCCGGCCACCCCGGGGCCGAGGGGACAGAGATCCAGAGAGCTCACATGACTGGTTCAAGGTGGCAGACGCCGGTACCACACTTGAGACCACAGCCCAGGGCTCCCACTCACAATTCAGACCTCTCTACGCTGCCAAGGGTTTCTTCACCGGAGGGAAGGTCTTCAAATTTTGATGATTCCCATTTCACAGGGTTGAACCAGCAGGTGAACTGAGGTCTGTATGTGCAGAGGGAATCAGCCTAGTTCATGGTCAGTACTAATAACGCCCAGGAAAGAGATGGTTTGTGAAACTAGATCATTCCGTTAGCTTTGAAAAACATTTTTTAGTGATGTCAAATATATTTTTATACATTTTCCCATTTTTATAGAAAAATAGTTGATATACACTGTATAAATTTAAAGTGCACAGCATGATTTACACATAGTAAGAAATGATTATAATGGGTTCAATTAACATCCATCATCTCATATGGATACAATAAAAAGAACAGGAGAAAAGAGGAAAAGATTTTCTCCTTGTGATGAAAATCCCCTGGATTTACTCTTAAAAGCTTTCCTGTACATCGTACAGCAGTGTTAGCTACGGTCACCATGTTGTGCATTAGATTTTTTTGGATTATGAACAAGCTCATTGTTAAAAAATTCAGAAAAATATAATTTTATATATTATATTTATATCATTATATCATTATATCAACGTCTTATCCCCAAAGAACCTCTGGAGGAGCTCAGTCTCAGCTCGTGTCCTGCTTCCTGGCCCAAGCGCTGCTTTCTCAGCCTCAGAGCCTCTGGCTGCCCGCGATTCCTGCCCTGCCCTGGGCATGTCTAGATTCACTGATGGCAGCTTTTTATCCGCATCCACAGGCATTTGTTGAATGCCTCCTGTATGTCCCTGAAAACACCTACCGATCCCCAGGCAAATTGCAATTGTCTGTTTGCTTTCTTTTCCTTCAAGTTATTAGTTTAGTATTTTGTTTTTATTTATTTGGGTGTCCAGGTCTTAGTTGGCACAAGGCATCTTTTAGTTGGGGCATGTGGGATCTACTTCCTTGACTGGGGATCAAACCCAGGCCCCTGCGTTGGGAGTGTGGAGTCTTAGCCACTGACCACCAGCGAAGTCCCAAACAGTTTCTCAGTTTGGGTGCTATTGACACTTCACCCAGAGCTCAGTTGGTAAAGAATCTGCCCGCAATGTGGGAGACCTGGGTTCGATCCCTGGGTCGGGAAGATCCCCTAGAGAAGGAAATGGCAACCCACTCCAGTATTCTTGCCTGGAGAATCCCATGGACAGAGGAGCCTGGCGGGTTACAGTCCATGGGGTCGCAAGAGTTGGACATGACTTAGTGACTAAAGAGAGAGAGAGAGACACACTTAGGGTGGATAATTTTCCGTGGAGGCTGTTCTGTGCGTTGGAGGATGCTGAGCAACCTCTCGGCTCCTACCCACCAGATGACAGTTCGTCCTCAATAAACGTCCCTATTGTGTCTCCTGAGGACAGGGTTACCTCTGGCTGAGCCAGTGCTCTCAGGGCAAGTGACGGGGCTGTGTGTGTCCTGTGACCTCAGGCATCTGACCGTGGGCGGCCGCTGTGCCCTCGCTCACCACCACATGCCCTGAGACCGTCTTATACCTAGAGAAGTGCGTGACTCCGGCTTCCTGGTCAAATAACATCATGTTTGGTGATGTCAGTGGCTTTTCTCTGGAATTGATGATTTACCACCAACCCCATCTCCTGGGCCTCCCCAATTCATCAGGGCAGCTCCTGGGGATGAGCCAGGTGAGAGGCCCTCACCATTAAGAAAAAAAAAAAAAAAAATGTGCTTCAAACTTATGCCTGGCCCGGGTTCCTGGTACACACATTTTTCTCTTTCTCTGCCCACTCCGCCCCCCACCCCGACTTCTCCGAATGCTATAAATGGATTGCTTAATTGAACTTTACAACTTTGACTTAAGATATGGATATGTATTCCTAAAGACCTTTGAACTTAGTCTTGACTCAGAAGCTAAACAATCTTCTCCACAGAGGTTTAATGGCCTTCGGACAATCTGGCCTGTTGTTGGCCTTTGAACTGTTAACAGCATTTAGACAGCACGGGGACTCCGGCTAAAAATACTGTGCTATATACACATGAAAGCTATATGAGAGTAGATCTTAAAACTTCTCCTCTCATCCACACAAAATTATAACTATGTGAGGTGATGGACGTGTTCACTAACCTTGGTTATCTTTTGCAAATGTATACATACAAATCATTATGGTGTATATCTTCTATTCACACAAGGTTGCACATAAATTACAGCTCAATAAAGCTGGGGAAAAATATTCTTTCTGCTTTGCTAAAACTTCAATTTGTTCCCCTGGTTCCTTCTTTTTTTGACCACGCTTTGAGGCCTGTAGGATCTTAGTTCCCCAAACAGGGATTGAACCTGGGCTCACTGAGTCCTAACCACTGGACCGCCAGGGAATTCCTCCCCTGGTTCTTTTATACTGTTTGCTGGTGGAGTGTGAAAGATTACAGCTCATCCTTTAATGGTCTCTGATAGTGTGTATATTTTTTGGTGGCTTTATTCTTTCTTAGTTTTTAAAAAATGTTTCCTTACAGAGGCTAACTGCGGGGTATGCGATTTGATTTTGCTCTGTTTACAAGCAAGTTAGTTTGTTGCTGTTTCATGGATGCTGGCAGGAAAAAGGGCCTCCTGAGTCAGAAGCAAGAGGGGTAACTTAATGGTACAGGCGGCAGGGAGCTTCACCCACTATCTTGCAAGTCCGTCGGTGGCGACTAGGGGGAGCCAGAGGGACGCCTGCTCGTGCAGTGGGTTGTGTGACAAGCAAGGAAACTGGAGCTTGGGAAACTGCATTTTTATAGCAAGCAGTAAACAGGCCTGCTCTTCTTATCAAAAGACCTTACCTCAAAAAGAAAAAAAAAAGACTTTACCTCATCAAGGACATTTGCAAATAGGCTGAGAATCAGCCTGGGTGAATGCGTAAGGACTCTGTATTCTTGGCACAGCTGACAAGACCCTTGGGAAAGGAGTTCAAATTCTCCTTACTTTGGAGAAAAGAATTTTAAAATCAAACAGGTTAAAAAAAGAAACATGTACCGGAAAAAAAATACCTTCCTCCCTCATTATTATTATTAGTTCCCCTTGGCAGTTATTCAAGCATAAAAACAGTTACTTGAGTACTTTTCAGTTCAGTTCAGTTCAGTTGCTCAGTCGTGTCCGACTCTTTGCGACCCCATGAATCGCAGCACGCCAGGCCTCCCTGTCCATCACCAACTCCTGGAGTTCACTCAGACTCACGTCCATTGAGTCAGTGATGCCATCCAGCCATCTCATCCTCTGCCGTCCCCTTCTCCTCCTGCCCCCAATCCCTCCCAGCATCAGTCTTTTCCAATGAGTCAACTCTTCGCATGAGGTGGCCAAAGTACTGTAGTTTCAGCTTTAGCATCATTCATTCCAAAGAAATCCCAGGGCTGATCTCTTTCAGAATGGACTGGCTGGATCTCCTTGCAGTCCAAGGGACTCTCAAGAGTCTTCTCCAACACCCCAGTTCAAAAGCATCAATTCTTTGGTGCTCATAAGCTTTCTTCACAGTCCAACTCTCGCATCCATACATGACCACTGGAAAAACCATAGCCTTGACTAGATGGACCTTTGTTGGCAAAGTTATGTCTCTGCTTTTCAATATGCTGTCTAGGTTGGTCGTAACTTTTCTTTCAAGGAGTAAGCTTTTACTACTTTAAATAAAAGACATTAAGTTTGGATTCCCAACCTTTAGACGGGATCACTTGAATCCCTCCACGGAGGCTGTAGACCAGGGATGCTGGGAAAGGCAGTCTCAGGAGCTCAGTTTTTCCACCCGTGCACAGCCACAAAAAAGGTATCTCAGGCCTGGGATACCTCTTTATATAGAGTTACTCTCATGGCCTGTATGGGCCTATCTCTTTATTCAGGACTATCTCACCCTGTTGTGGGTTTGATATGTATTTCTTTGTTCTGCTTAAGCGCCTGGTCAATCCCACTCCAAGCTCTGTTCCCAGGCAAGAAGGTTCAGGGTCTGTTCCCTGCTGCACAATAGGGGTGGGTACAGACCACCTCTCACAGGTTGTCAACACTCATTTTTGAAGAAGTTGATCTCCCTCTTTACGTTCGTTCCATCCAGAGCCTGTGAGTCGTGTCTTTTATGGACTCCAACACCTGCCAACCTCACAGGAGGCCAACTTCCTGGACCTGCTGCTTCTGGAGACAGGTAACCAGATTCACATGCTTGACAAATAGACAGACCTTCTCCACTATGCCTTGACCTCTCCTCTCCAGATACTTAGCTACAATGTTTACATTGTCAAGATTTATAATAATCATAAATTTTCTTTCGCGATGGCTAAAGGTTGATACAAATAATTAAAAATCAGAACATTAACATATCCTATATGAACTGCATAGTGTATCTGAACCCATAGAGGATGAAATATACAGTCAGTCAGTTCAGTTGCTCAGTCGTGTCTGACTCTTTGCGACCCCATGGACTGCATCACCAACTCCTGGAGTTTACTCAAACTCACGTCCATCGAGTTGGTGATGCCATCCAACCATCTCATCCCGTCGTCCCCTTCTCCTTCCGCCTTCCATCTTTCCCAGCATCAGAGTCTTTTCTGATAAGTCAGCTCTTCACATCAGGTAGCCCAAGTATTGGAGTTTCATTAGGTTTTTAAAATTTTGCAACTTCCAGGAGAATCTTCCAAACACAAACATCCAATGGACACATTTTTCGCTGCCTTTCAAGTTCCCTTTCCTGGGTCACAGCCAGTTAACGTTATTTCGAGTGTCCTATGTCATCTCTTTTTCTTAGAATCCTTTTTCATTTTCCTGGTCCCTTCCTCAGACAATCAATATATGTATGTTAATACTGACTAGGCCACTTGGGCCCCAGAACAAGAGAAGGCTCCTCACGGATCAGGCCACTGTGTGACCTGTCCTGCGGCTTGGGTCACATGATCCAGCAGATCCAGTGGTACCCAAAGCTTCAATGTTAGAAAGGGATGCTGTCTGGAGCCTTTGGTGGAAGCATCTCGGTGCAGGCCTCGGGGTTTGGAGCACAGCCCGGCCATCCTCCACAGACAACGACTCTCCTTCTGAGAAATAGCTTTTGGCCTGAAACAGACGGAACACTTAAGCATGGGCCAGCAAGTCAACATGAGACCTGAGCTGCCCATCAGGACGGGGTGTTACCTGACCACCAGCCTTAAGGCCGAGTGTGCACAGCGGTGCTCCCTCACTGAATGGAAACAGCGCTGAAGGCTCACGTTACATGAGGCCATGGCCCAAACCCAAGGCCCCCCACCCACGACACTGCCTCCTCCTCCTGCCCGCATCTATGGGCCACGGGGAGCTCCACCAGGAGCCACAGAGGAAGAGAAGTCTGTGCAGGGGTTTACCCAGGGTCCCGCCCGACGTGCAGATACTGACCCCTAGTGGACAGCTGCAGCACCACAGCATATCCCTGGACACGCTGGAAGGACAAGGTGACGGGATGTATGCCAGAGAAGACGTGGGGTATCAAGAGGAGGAAACCTCTCTTAAGGGATGAACACACACCCTCCCTGTAGGTTCTGTTTCCATGGAGAACCCTAACACACTGGGCATCGGTATTTGTTCTTACTGCCTCACCAGGTGACTATGACATGCTTCCTGGATTGATAATGCTCATTTAAGCAATTAGCATTATTAATTCGTGTTAGGAGAAATAAGTTCTGGGGCAAAACTCATTACCAGACGCTCTTCAGCAGCTGGCAACATGAAAGAATGATCAAAAAAAAAAAAAAAACCACACAAAAACACCAGAAAGTGTTTAGAAAAAGTGCTTGAGAATTTACTGTACAGTTTTAACAATTTATTTATATGTTGGCTTCTACATGCTCTTGCATTTGTGTAAAACATTTATACATATTCTTTACAATTTGTACATATATTAAATGGCTGTATCATAAACACTGTTCTATGAGATTTTATAAAAGAAAAATCAAGTAGGGAAAATTACTTATAAAACATTAACAACAAAAAATAACCCGTGATATTGAAGAACAAGAAGTTCTCATATTCGTGTTCATTTGCTTTCCTCTTCTATTTATTTTTTGGTTTCACTTTGTTTGTGCTGGCCCAAAACTTTCAATTCCTATCACATGACTATCAGGTCAGAAGAGGGAGAGTGGTGTGAGAGGGCGCGTAAGGCAGCCGTGGAGGGTGGCGAGGTCTGCGGGGCTGAGACCGTGTCTGCGAGCATCCCAGGTTAAAGCTGACGGTTCGCCAAGACCCTGTTTTGCTTTATGCCATTAAGTGAAGTACGAGTGATGACAAAATTCTGTCTGAAGTTCAGGACACAGTCAGAAAGAGCATCGCCCTCAACTTCTTCTTCTCGCACGTAAAAGCCTGGGGAGGGCCGCGTGTCACGTGACTTAGCACCCTCCTCAGCCCCTTAAAACCTTCCCATCTGGTGGGGCCGGGCGAGGCTTGCTCACCTGTGCTTCATCGTTTCAGATAATAACCTCCACCGGCCCGCTAGTCTAAAATCCAAATCAAGTGGCAAAATCACACTTTCCCCAGCACTTCTCACAATGCCTCCTTGAGCAACTCAAGACTGCGAGGCCAACAGAGAGCCTGGGAGGAGTGCTTGCCCACAGAGACGTGGCTGCTCCTTCCCCGGGAACCGAGCCAGAGCGCCTCCCCCCCAGACCCTGGGGCTTTCTGGGGGTGAATCCTTCCAGCCTCACCTGGGCTCAGGAGGGATCGCGAGGCAGACGGCACTTTTGGGCGGTAGGCATGGGGGCTCTGATCCCGGGGTTCCGCCGAGCTGGTCCTCTGGAGGGACACGTGTGGCAGGGCCACATGAGGGGCAGGAGCCGCGGGAGCCCCTGCCTGCTTCCTCTGTCGAGAAAACTGAGTGTCCGAGTTATAAACATCTCAGTGGAAGGCATGCAGAGTTTCCTAAATAGATATGACTCTCAAAGGGTGGAAAGAAGTTATAAAAATATACAAACATATTATGTTTTTTACTCTGGCATATTTTGCATTTTTTAAGAAAGCAATTAGTAATTATCTGACGTTGGGCGGCAACAGGAGAACTGTGGCTGACTCATAAATTACAATTTTATGTAAAATATCAGGGGGGCAAATCCCTAATTTTACATTAAAATTCTGGTAACTTTCAGTACTTTCCCAAAATAGACCATTTCCGTTGGTTTAAATAATGGATCTGGAGATGAATGAAAGACTATTCCTAAAAAACTGATGCATTTAGGCGCTTAATAAAGGAAATGAAGTTTTTTTTTCCAAGTCTCTCTTTTTTTTGGTTTTCTTTTTTGTTTCTTTTTGGACGATGGTGGAAAAAAAAATCCAATTGCGTTGTCCCAAGTCAGAAGGAAGCACTTCGGCGTTTCTCCACGTTCACTCCACCTGTCCTACATCACCGGGAAGCGGCCGAGGGCCTGCCTCAGCTTTTGCGCAATCTGGTGAGAAACAGAACAGAGTGAGATGTCTCCCCTCATGACCCTGTGCTTCTCTATTACTTCCATCTCTTCTCAAACACTCCACACATTTCAAATCCTGTCACTGTTAGACGCTCCCAGTCCCTCCCAGCCCCAGCTCAGCCTCTGAGCAGTGGAAAGCGAAAGTGTTAGTTGCTCAGTTGTGTCCAACTCTTTGTGACCCCATGGACTGTAGCCTGCCAGGCTCTTCTGTCCATGGGATTCTCCAGGCAAGAACACTGGAGTGTGTAGCCATTCCCTTCTCCAGGGGATCTTCCTGACCCAGGGATCAAACCCAGGTCTCCTGCATTGCAGGCAGATTCTTTACTGTCTGAGCCACCAGGAAAGCCCTATAAAAGTGAAAGTGTCTGGGCAGTGGAGTGCGTGCTAAGTCGCTTCAGTTGTGTCCAACTCTTCACAACCTTATGGACCGTAACCTGCCAGGCTCCTCTGTCCATGAGATTCTCTAAGGAAGAATACTGGAGTGGGTTGCCATTTCCTTCTCCAGGGGACCTTCTTGACACAGGAGTCAAACTCATGTCTCTTACGTCTCCTGCATCGACCAGCGCCACCTGGCAGTGGAGAGACCTTCCTAAATTCCCAGATGGGACTGCTGGCGGCGGTGCACGGCTCAAAGGAAGCCCAGCTCCTTCCAACCACGCGGCGTCATTCCTAGACCAGCCTGTCCTCCCGGGATCCGATCTCCGTGCTGGGCCCAGACTCCCCTGCCTTCCCGGACACCTGTGACCTCCTGAGACAGGCTCTGCTGCTGCTGCAGTGTGGAGACAGGCTGCACCTTCAGCTTGTCTCTGAAACCATCTGTTTCCACCACACATGGACAGTATGCATGAAGCACATGAGCCACAGCTCCCTTCCAAGAACCCATGCGGCAGATACGGGAGTGGCAGTGCCCACCCACAGACAAGAGGACGCGTGTGTGGACGTGAGTCTGGAGCTTGCTGATCCCTGAACGTATAGGAGATGACACCATGGAAACAGTGGAAAACTTAGTAAGAAACATGGCGGCCAACCTGCGGTCAATCGTGATAAGTTACAGAACTTGTCTTTGAGGTCTGGGTTTCCATTTATGGGCTAGATCTTTGTTTTCTGTACACCCTGATAAATAACCAAATTTCTCTGCAAAGGTGTGAACATCTACATTTTCACTACCGGTTCCTGAATGGGACCATCTGAGGCTTCACTCCCCCTCTTGCTTTGGTTTCCCTTTGGAAATCCCTCTGGCACACTGTGAAACCCCCGCTCACACACAAAGCCGGCCTGTGCGTCCCACGCGGTGCCAGGCGCCTGCCCCAGCTGAGCCGGCAGGGTGACCTCATCTCACAGCGTCCCTGTGCAGGGAGTGGTGGGCACCACACAACAGGGGCTTCTCGGGGGCTCACCACCAGCATCCCACACCCTTCCTTCTTGAAAAAAACAATGCCCTCTTTAGCCCAGTGTTCTTCAAAAGGAAAACGCAGATACGGTTAAAAGAGATTGGGAAAAAAGTCCCTGCTCAGTATTCAGCCTCCTTTGGCTTACTGAGAAGTGAAGTTGCTCAGTCGTGTGTGACTCTCTGAAATTCCATGGACTGTAGCTTACCAGGCTCCTCTGTCCATTTGATTCTCCAGGGAAGAACACTGGAGTGGGTTGCCATTTCCTTCTCCAGAGGATCTTCTGGACCCGGGGATCGAACCGGGGTCTCCCATATTGCAGGCAGACACTTTACCCTCTGAGCCACCAGGGATGCCCGTTAGTTAGCTCATTAGTTAGGGTTAAAAACCACAGGAGCACGAGCTTCACAGGGAGCCCTGGCAGTGCATGGGGAGCCCGGGGGACAGGCCGACTCACCGTCTCGTAGAACTGCGCCTGCTGCTCCAGGTACAGGCGGATGACACTGTTGTAGTCGTAGATCCGGTTACTGTGGAAGTGATTCATCTCGGCTGCAACCAAGAGCAAGACATCGGTCAGTGCCCCCTGGACTGCAAACGAACACAGCTGTGTCTCTGGCCCAGTTATGATTCATCATCAGCCAGGCTGGCCTGTGCCAGTTCCTGACAAAAATGCTATAAAGAGGCTAGAAAAACAATTTGAGTGGGTAACGGCAAAAACACTTTTCCGTAAACGGACGATTACTGTCGATTTGCATGTTAAATCTTCTAAAGCCCAACACGATCACCCAAATGAAGGCTCGTTTGAGCAGGAAACTGACTTGGGCCCACTGGCTACCGACGACCTCAGTCCAGAATGTCAAGTCTGTTCACAGAGGCCCTTGCGAGGTACCCGCTGGGCACCACCACCTCTGCTGCAGTGACTGCCCAGGCTGCAGGCTTCCTCAGGCACCTCTGAAAGGCTGGGCAGGCAGTGAGACTTGAGGAAGGCCCTCTTCAGGGCAGCTGATGCCTGATGCCGCCGAGCACCAGCACTGGCAGAACTCGGCCTCCTCCCAGGCAGAGGGTCGGATGCCCATCCTTTGTGTTTGCTGGATGTCTCAACTCAGCAAATGAACCCCTTCTCCAGCTCTGCCTCTCAGTGCCACCCCCATCCCCATCCCATCCCCAACATCGGAGAGGCCTTCCTTATCAGGCCCCATATGACCTCTGCCTTTTCCCTACACGCCACACCTGCAAAGCCAACTGCTGCTGGCATAAATTCCTGTAAAAAGCTCACTGTTGTTTTAGGTTGTTATCCGAAGTTGTACAACGCTTTCATTCATGTGTTTGGATAACTCCAAACAAAAGGTCAAGAGAACTTTCCCATTCAAAACCCTTCTAAGCCCCCAGCTTCACTCAGGCCTGTCTCTGCCCTGAAGTGCTCTCATTCTGGAAACCTTTCACACATTCATTCTTCCCTTCTCCTACTTCCTCCCTAGTCCTGAGGATCCTTTGGAAAAGCCCATAAGTACCCTCATTCTCTCCCCCAGCACCTCATCTTCTTTGGGTCCTCAAAAGCCTCAGAGAGTAGGAGCCAGGTCTCCGGCTGGGCTGTCTAACATCAGCCCCCAATCTGCGCCCCCACCTCTGTCACGAGCAAATCCTCTTCCTTGAGCAGCATTTTTTGTTTGTTTTTCCATCAAAACCTTTTCATGGCTTCCTAACGCCCACAGCAAGTCTAGACTCTTCTGCCTAGCTTTTGAGGCCTCCCAGAATCTCCAAAGTCTCCCCCGATAACCTGCTGCTGCTGCTGCTAAGTCGCTTCAGTCATGTCCGACTCTGCGCGACCCCATAGACGGCAGCCCAACAGGCTCCTCCGTCCCTGGGATTCTCCAGGCAAGAACACTGGAGTGAGTTGCCATTTCCTTCTCCAATGCATGAAAGTGAAAAGTGAAAGTGAGTCGCTCAGTCGTGTCCAACTCTGTGCGACCCCATGGACTGCAGCCTACCAGACTCTTCCGTCCATGGGATTTTCCAGGCAAGAGTACTGGAGTGGGGTGCCATTGCCTTCTCCTCCCGATAACATGCAAATGTGTTTTACTCCCAAAGACCAAGGACATCATCTGGCCCCATTTTGTTTTGTGTGCTTTGTTCCTACTAGAACATCCTTCCACTCCCTCCTTGGCCCATGTATTCCATCCATCCGCCAAAACATGAAAAATCCAATCACTACTCCTATCTGCTGGAAAAATTAGTATTTTCTTTTTAGTAACAGTCAAACCATGCCAAAAATGCTATGTCCAAACTCCCTTCTCATTCTATAGTCTTGGGGCCTGCAGGTTACATGCTGCTAAGAGCTGGATTCGGGAATCTAGTCTGGATAGGACCTGCTATTAAAGGTTATGAAAGGAATCTTCAGGGTCTCCAAGAAGAAATAGAAACGTACAGGTTTAATCACGTTGCCGTTTGTAGTTACGTCAGGTAAATGCATGAAAAACTAAATATAAATATTACAGCTTTTAACACTGGGATCCCACAAACAACAGGCTTAGGAAGATATTTTGAATCAGTTCTTATTAACTTAACTGCTGTTCATACTGGGATTTCTCTCCAGCAAGGAAAATAGGGAATTTTCTTGGAAAACAATCTCCACTAGCTACACACAGACCTCACCGTTCTTACCTTGCAAAGCGTAAGACATCGTGCCGACGCGCTTCACCATGTTCTGTTTGTCCTGGGGGGTGATCTTGCTGGTTGCGACCAGTTTATCACTTTCCTTCACTTTTTCTATTGCTCCCTGTGAAATACAAGATGCGGTGGCGTTCACAGAACAAATCTCAAGGATCAGTCGTTAGCTTAAAATGTAACAAAGCCAATATATTCTACAATTGTCTTGCTACTGAATAGGAAAATGTCCCCACAAAATGAGAACATGAGGAACGCATCTCACTGTAACTTCCTGTAAGTCGCTTGGAAACAAAAATGCTGCTATTTCCGTAAAATACAGCTGAGCTGAAACCTACACTTTTATGCTACAACAAGGCTGAAAACTAAACAGCACTCTTTATCTGTAATATGAGTAAGTCATTGTCAAGTGAGAGCGGTACATGATTGGAAAACAGGCACTAGCTTTAGGAAGTCATTTGATCTGGGACAGTCTAGGGTATGTGCCTGGGTACACTTGCAGAGTATTTCATAAGCTGGTGCCTCGCTGTGCTGATCATAAGCTTTACTGTGATTTCTATAAGAAGCTCTGGACTAACTTCAAATTAACACTGAGGTGGAAAGAGCTGTAAACGTTGCAAACATTTCCCACACTCATGTCATCACACGGCTCACGGGCGCTGTGTGGGAAGAACTCTACACCTGTGTATAAATCAGGTTCCCCACCTAGAACTCTCAAGGCAGGCACAAACTCCTACAACAATCTAACTGCTCTGAGGTTTTTTTTTCTGAGATTTTAATTTTATTTTTTTATTCCCACCCACCCCATTTACAGCAAGGTACCTGACAGATAACATTAGTTTAAGGTGTACAACATAACGAATTTGAGACATGTGTATAATGCAAGATGATTACTACCATAAGTTTTAAGATCCATCACCTCAGTGAGTTATAAACTATTTTTTTCCTGTGATGAGAATTTTTAAGATCTACTCTCCCAGCAGTTCCACCTGTGGGTATATACCCAAAGAAAACAAAAACAATGTTTCAAAATAAACCCAAGCACATCACAATACCCTAGAGTACAACCCACAGTAATGAGGTTTGAAAGAGAAAAATGAACCAGAATCAAAATCCGAGGACACTCCAAACCGATCTTTAGTTTTAAAAAAGCACCTTTATAATGGGAACTATATAGTTTCCTTTCTATCAACGTAAACAAATAAAATCGACATTGACCGTTCTGGTCGTAATTGGGAGAGACTGTCAGGCTCGGGGACAGGACATCTGATTTCGCCTGGACAGGAAAGGCCCTGGGAGGACCTGCCCACGCAGTGTGCAGGGAGGGCTCCTGGTGAGGCTAAGAACCATGCCTGACACTGACTTCACACCAGACACCATGATTACCACGCTGCAACCTGACCTAAGTGTGTCCATAAAGGAACACCTATCATCCTTTCAGTTCCCTCCAAATAACCTTTCTCCAGGACAGAAGACACTCAACAGCCACTCAGGCATCCAAATGTGACAGACCGCACGGCGCAGCCCGCAGGGCCACTCCGGCTGGTTTTGGAGAGGGGCTCCTAACGGGGGTGGGTGTGTGGGTGCGTGCGTGTGTGTGTGGGTGCGTGCGGGTGTGTGTGGGTGTGTGCGGGTGTGTGTGGGTGTGTGCGCGTGCGTGGGTGTGTGGGGTGTGTGTGTGTGGGGTGTGTGTGTGTGCGCGTGCGTGTGTGTGTGGGGTGTGTGTGTGGGGGGTGTGTGTCTGTGTGTGTGGGGTGTGTGTGTCTGTGTGTGTGTGGGGGGGGTGTCTGTGTGGGGTGTGTCTGTGTGCATGTGTGTGCATCTGTGTGCACGTGTGTGCGTGTGTGGGTATGTGTGTGGGGTGTGTGTGTGTCTGTGTGCATGTGTGGGTGTGTGTGTGAGGTGTGTGTGTGAGGGATGTGTGCACGTGCGCGCGTGTGTGTGTGTGTGTGTGTGCGTGTCTGTGTGTGTGTGGGGGTGTGTGTGTGTGTGTGGGGAGTGTGTGCGTGTGTCTGTGTGTGAGGGGTGTGGGTGTGTGAGTGGGGGGGGGTGGGGGTGTGTGGGTGTGTGTCTGTGTGTGGGTTTGTGGGGGGGGGGGTGTGTGGGGGAGTGTGAGGGTGTGAGTGTGTGTGTGCGTGTCTGTGTGTGTGTGCATGCGTGTTGTGTGTGTGGGTGTGTGGTGAAGCTCCCGCAGGTGGCCCTGCACCTGAGTCCTGCTTCAGCCGGGACCTCGTCTGTGAACGCCTAGGATCAAGTTACCTTGTGAGCGCCAAGAATGTCAGGGAAGCAGCCAAGGAAGCCTTTATATTCATGATTACATTCCATCAGGAAATGGAGATCTTTCTTTGGCTGTAACAAGAAAGATTGGCTATTATTGGTGGAAGAATTCAGACAATCAAAGAGAAAACGGTTACATTTAAGGGCTGTATCAGCCGAATCTGCTGGGCATGACACAAAGTTACTGAGTGTGAAGTAGTCAGCCTAGTTCTCCTATAAGAAAATAATCCCCAAGAACTATATACTGTCATTGTAGGCTGTGAAAAAATGATAAAACTGTGCATTTTTGGGTTGGTTGGTAAAATTAGCTATTTTGAACTGGCCCAAAAGACAACACTGTGAACAAAATTTAAAAAAACTAGTTAACACTGTATGTTTACACAGAGGCAAATAAGATGTTATAGCTTAGTGTATAAATTTTAGCAGAAAATAAAAAAATTGCTAAAAATCTGGTAATCATTAAAAGTGGCAACTATAAATTTTTCCATTTTTCTGTGATAATATTTAAAGTTTTGGTGTGCATGATTCTAAAAATTAACCTTTTTTTTTTTTTTTACAAGTATCAGGAGAATAGTTAATGACCACATGAATGTATGGGTATTCAAATATATATTTCAAGTTGTCATCTGCAAAAAAAAAATTTTTTTTTAATTTAAGGGATTGAAACAACCTCAATGGTTAGTCCCCTTAAGAAAACATTATCTGTTATCTATAAACATAACTGAAATCAGGCTACTAAAGACTCCAATAAAAGCCAGGTGGCCACAACGATATCTGCTGCCTGCCAGGAACCTGACCAGGGCTTTCTCTTTATTAGCTGTTGATCCTCAGACCACTCCCAGGCAGGTGCTTCCATCGCTATCTACAGACCAGGAAACCCCTGCTCTGGAGGCTGAGCAAGACTCCAAACAGGGACCAGAGTGAAGCTCTTCCCTGTACGTTCTAATCCCCTGGTGGCTGAGATGGATCCAGACCATTGGCACTGGGAGCTATTGAGTCTTCCTGAAGATGAATTATCCATTACTTTAGCTTGGCCTATGAAATGCTACTACTTGGTGTAATTAATAAAGATGCATAGGGACAGAAGAGAACAACCATTTGGAAAGCTTGTCTTAAAACAGGTTTTAAATAAAACATGTGGATTAGGTAGCATAAAATCTTAACTGGAACCATGTGGCTACGTTAATATACCTGTTCTGCCACAAGGCTGGCAATTTCTTCGTAAGTCTTTCCTGCTTCAGTTATCGCGTCATTGAGATCTGTTTCACCTGAGAATCAAGACATTGTATGAGTGTTATAACTTACAGTTCCTTTTCATTACTTCTAAAATTTTATTATAGCAAACTTCAAACTTTGCAAACTATACAACAGTAGAATGAATCCTCATCTACCCATCACCTGACTTCCCAACTAACAGCCTATGTCCAATCTTTCAGTCCCCTCCCTTCCTCTCCCTTTTACTGGTCATTTAACACTTCATCCATACATTTTACCTAAAAGACAAGGCCTCTTTAAGAAATAGAGACAACCCCAATCTCACACCTAAGAAACGACCACTGGTCCTGATATAAACTGTCCAGCCAGTGTGCAGCTGCCTGGTGTCTCCAACCAAGCTGGCTGCTTGAGTCAGGATGCAAAGGCCGTCCAAGCGGCACAGAGCTGACATGCTTCCTACAGAGGTTCTTTCTCCTCTGTGTGTTTTTCTGGCAAATTTCTTTTGGGGACGTGTTGACGAAACCAGGCTGTGTACCTTGGTCCCACGTCGGGTTCTGTTGAGTGAGTCTCGGTGGTGACAACAGAGTCCTCTGTTTCCTGTATTGCCTAGATCTTTCATTTTAGTATTTATTTAGTATTTTAGGTTTGCAAATTGGTGCTACACTACTTCTGTCACTGCTTCTTTATTAGCTGAAATACGTTTATAAAGACAAACTTAATCAGCTTTTTCGTTACCTTGAGGTATATAGGGACAGGAAGAACAGGTTAAATGCTTCCTTCTTTTTACAGTTTTCAGAATTTAAGTTGATTCTATTCCATCCTCCAAAGGTGACTGAGATTAACTTTTTAAGAATATCATCGCAAGTCTGGATTAAAGTTGATATGCTTAGTTTCATGGGAGAAGGCAATGGCACCCTACTCCAGTACTCTTGCCTGGAAAATCTCATGGACAGAGGAGCGTGGTGGGCTGCAGTCCATGGGGTCGCTAGGAGTCGGACACAACTGAGTGACTTTCACTTTTCATTTTCATGCACTGGAGAAGGAAATGGCAACCCACGCCAGTGTTCTTGCCTGGAGAATACCAGGGACAGGGGAGCCTGGTGGGCTGCCGTCTATGGGGTCGCAAAGAGTTGGACACGACTGACGCAACTTAGCAGCAGTAGCAGTAGCAGCAGCAGCAGCTTAGTTTCACAGCAATCATTATCTTCACTAAGCTCAAATTTTTGCTCCATAGGACAGTGGAAGGTTCTTCAGATTGGCATCAGAGTTCTTTCCCTCCCAGCTCTGGATTATTTCAGGGAAACAATGTTTTGAAATCGCCATGTGGGTGATGCTGGGAGTGCTTGGACTTGATAACTATTTCTAGGCCTTTTCAGTGAACAAAGCCAAGTGTGTATCTGTTAATTCCAAATTTCTAACTTATCTCCCCACCTTCCCCCTTTGGTAACTAAGTTTTTTTTCCCCCATGTGTGTGAGTCTGTTTCTGTTTTGTAAATAAGTTCATTTTTACCATGTTTTTAGATTCCACGTGTAAATGGGATCATATATTTGTCCTTCTCTGACTTCACTTAGTATCATAATCTCTAGGCCCATCCATGTTGCTGAAAATGGCATCATTTCATTCTTTTTTATGGCTGAGTAATATTCCATTTATATAAATACCACATCCTCTTTATCCATTCATCTGTTGATGGACATTTAGTTGCTTCTATGTCTTGGCTATTGTAAAAAGGGCTGCTATGAACACTATGAAGGGGTGCCTGTACCTCTTTGAATTAGAAGTTTCACCTTTTCATAATTTTCAGATACATGCCCAGGAATGGGATTGCTGGATCATATGGCAGCTCTATATTTAGTTTTTTTAAGGAACCCCCATACTGTTCTCCATTTCTGTTACGTCCACAGAAATGGTATGGACCTAACAGAAGCAGAAGATACTAAGAAGAGATGGCAAGAATACACAGAAGAACTGTACAAAAAAGATCTTCACGACCCAGATAATCACGATGGTGTGATCACTCACCTAGAGCCAGACATCCTGGAATGTGAAATCAAGTGGGCCTTAGAAAGCATCACTACAAACAAAGCTAGTGGAGGTGATGGAATTCCAGTTGAGCTATTCCAAATCCTGAAAGATGATGCTGTGAAAGTGCTGCACTCAATATGCCAGCAAATTGGGAAAACTCAGCAGTGGCCACAGGACTGGAAAAGGTCAGTTTTCATTCCAATCCCAAAGAAAGGCAATGCCAAAGAATGCTCAAACTACCGCACAATTGCACTCATCTCACATGCTAGTAAAGTAATGCTCAAAATTCTCCAAACCAGGCTTCAGCAATATGTGAACCGTGAACTTCCTGATGTTCAAGCTGGTTTTAGAAAAGGCAGAGGAACCAGAAATCAAATTGCCAACATCCGCTGGATCATGGGAAAAGTAAGAGAGTTCCAGAAAAACATCTATTTCTGCTTTAAACCAAAGCCTTATTGTGTGGATCACAATAAACTGTGGAAAATTCTGAAAGAGATGGGAATACCAGACCACCTGACCTGCCTCTTGAGAAATCTGTATGCAGGTCAGGAAGCAACAGTTAGAACTGGACATGGAACAACAGACTGGTTCCAAATAGGAAAAGGAGTTCATCAAGGCTGTATATTGTCACCCTGCTTATTTAACTTATATGCAGAGTACATCATGAGAAACGCTGGACTCGAAGAAACACAAACTGGAATCAAGATTGCTGGGAGAAATATCAATCACCTCAGATATGCGGATGACACCACCCTTATGGCAGAAAGTGAAGAGGAACTCAAAAGCCTCCTGATGAAAGTGAAAGTGGAGAGTGAAAAAGTTGGCTTAAAGCTCAACATTCAGAAAATGAAGATCATGGCATCCGGTCCCACCACTTCATGGGAAATAGATGGGGAAACAGTGGAAACAGTGTCAGACTTTATTTTTCTGGGCTCCAAAATCACTACAGATAGTGACTGCAGTCATGAAATTAAAAGACGCTTATTCCTTGGAAGGAAAGTTATGACCAACCTAGATAGCATATTCAAAAGCAGAGACATTAGTTTGCCAATGCAGGTTCGTCTAGTCAAGACTATGGTTTTTCCAGTGGTCATGTATGGATGTGAGAGTTGGACTGTGAAGAAAGCTGAGCACTGAAGAATTGATGCTTTTAAACTGTGGTGCTGGAGAAGACTCTTGAGAGTCCCTTGGACTGCAAGGAGATCCAACCAGTCCATTCTGAAGGAGATCAGCCCTGGGATTTCTTTGGAAGGAATGATGCTAAAGCTGAAACTCCAGTACTTTGGCCACCTCAGGCAAAGACTTGAGTCATTGGAAAAGACTCTGATGCTGGGAGGGATTGGGGGCAGGAGGAGAAGGGGACGACAGGGGATGAGATGGCTGGATGGCATCACTGACTCGATGGATGTGAGTCTGGGTGAACTCCGGGAGTTGGTGATGGACAGGGAGGCCTGGTGTGCTACGATTCATGGGGTTGCAAAGAGTCGGACGTGACTGAGTGACTGATCTGATCTGATACTGTTCTCCATAGCGGATGCATCAATTTAAATTCCCACCAACAGTGTAGGAGGGCTCCCTATTCTCCACACCTTCTCCAGCATTTATTATTTGCATACTTTTTGATGATGGCCATTCTGAGTGGTGTGATACCTCACTGCAGTTTTGATTTGCATTTCTCTAATTCACGATGTTGAGCACCTTTTTGGGGTCTCTTGGCCACAAGATGCTTATCTTCCCAGACCTTGGGTTCCTCATCTAAAAAATGGGGGCCAGACCAACTCAAAACTCCTGCCCAAGCTAAAAGTTTTAACTGAAAGACATAATTCAGCCAAGCCAACAAAAAATATTCAAATATAGGAGTCACAGGTCTTACATTTTGGTAAAAGACTAATTTCTTATACCTGGAAATACTCAGACCTCCAAAGACCTACCCTCCCTGGATATCAGAATAATGGCACGGTGACAGTACCAAGCCTATCACTTCTGTAAGCAATAGGACGTCCTCAAATTGAATAGGTGCCACTCACCTGGCAAATACTTTTACTTCCTACCAGCTCCATATGCCAAATTAAGAAAACAAACCAAGATATAAAAGAAAACCGCTAACTTGCAAGTGTTGTCCATGGAAATCCACAATGAACTCAAAATACCACAAGTGAGATATACAATATGGGATAAGCTGAAAACAATAATGAGTTAGCAAGGGACATAAGGCAATATGAACCTGTTACTCAGTCAAGAGTTTTCCCTCCAAATGTCCCTGATAAGATCTGGCTCCTGACAGTCAGGCCCAGCTTCAGAGTTTGGCAGAGATGACAGCAGGGCAGAGTGTCATGTACCACATCCGCCTGCTTCACTAAAGCACAAGAGCTGCATCTGAGCACAGGAAAGGCAAGGACCTAGCCAGGAAATCCAACTATTACCGCCCACTACTTTTCTCAAAAACTAGTAAGGTGAGGTGGCACAAGTCCTCAGTGGAGCGGTGCAGCCAGTTTAAACATCACTGACGGTGGTGCTTCATTGCAGTTATCGATTGTCTGCAAGAGTCTGAGGAGGCTGGTCTGTGTGGATAAGACACCCAGGGCCCAAAGAACAAATAAAGAAAGATGTACCTTGATAACCACTAGAGCTGAAGACTGTGGCTAAGCTCTGCAAGGCCTTCCCTATCTTCTGATATTCCTTGGGTAATGCTGAAAGAGAAAAAAGTCATTCACTAAATGGAGCAAAATTAAATGATCCAACTATTTTCTCAAAGTATTTTTATAGTAAATCTGAAATGACTCAAAATAGTCTATACTCCTTAACAGAATATCAATACAGACAAACTGTTTTTAGAAATTAATTTTTCTTCAATTTTTAATTAATCAATTGTTCAATAAATAGTGGACACTATTATTATGACCACCACCACCAGCGCCCACACTCTCATTCAATGAATGAAATCAAAACGAACCGGAAGCTCATTTAGAAGATGATTTCTAGGTTTGAGTCCTTTCGTGTACACAACACCAACTTGATCATCACAACCACCGCTCTATCGATGCAGATGCACTATCTCCCCTTCCTGGGTTAGGAAAGCTGGGGTCACCTGGCTACAAAGTGGATCTGGTGCCTGTTATTCCTAATCCGCTGCTTTTCCCACTCTGCTATGTACCTATGAGTGATTATTTACAAAACAAAACATGACCAAAAGCAACGGGGTGTGGAAAAAAACGGCAATGGAACCTCATAGGACCAGGGAGGAGGGATTTTAGCTTTCTCATCTGTATAATAATAAGATTAATTAATATAATTAATCTTATAATCTTATATTAATCTAATTAATATAATTAATCTTATAAATAATAAGATTAATTAAATCATCTGCAATGCTCCTCTAGTGCTAAATCCTAGGCTTCTAGGATCACTCTGGAGAACTCTCCAGAGAAGAGTCTTTGTATCTTAGGCTAGTTTTATTTGCAATCTGTACACAGTTTCCTGAAACACATCTGCTGTCTTCAAAAGAAACCATTACTTGCATTTGAAAAGACTATGCTATTAATAAAGAAAAATGATTCAAATGTTTCTTTAAAAAAAATTCCAGGACAGAGAAATGTGACAAACGGTCTACAAGCTGTAAGAAACAGGAAACACAAACTCAAATTACATTAGCTTGGTTAATAAATTGTTCACCCTTTTGTAACTCAGTTTTGGCCTTTACACCGGGGATTATTTTGTGAGAGGAAAGAAACTATGGCTGAATCAAATTCTAAACAAAACATGTCAACCTCCTGCCCCCAAGAGAGCAGCCTAATGCTATTACTATTTACTGATTTTGGTCTGTGGATTTTACAGGACATGGAGTTGACCAGACATTAGACATAAGGGATTTGATTCTTTAATAGAAGCCATAATCCTGGATTTTTGTGATATCCTTAAAAATTTTTAAATTTTCACTCCTTTAAATTTTTCTTTAAAAAGGGGAAACTAAGAGACTGTAAATATTAAAAAAAAAAAAAAGCAGAGAAAAAAATAAAAAGGGGAAACAGCTGAATTTACAGTTATTATTTTTAAAATTAAATTATTTCATTTATATTTTAGAGAAGTATCACTCCCTTTTTTGCTCATGAGTTATTCCCTGTGACCAAAGGCCTGAAACAGATTTTGTTTTCTGATGCTGCATCTGTATAGGTCATGTTTTCAGGCTCAGTTCTATTTTCAGTATTTCTCTGCCATGGGAAAGGAGCCAGTGTTATCACTCCTGGCATCTGCCCCTCGAGCATGAACAGCTGGTACATGACAACAGTTCCGTTGATATAAAATATCATGTGAATGGTGGAGGGCCATTGTAAGGCCTGGTTTTTTCCTGCAAAAGGCCAGACAGGAAACATTTTAGGCTTTGTTGGGCTGCAGGTTTCTGCTGAAAGTACTCAATTTGGCCACCCTTCACACAAGCAGCCAAGGCGTGACCACCACAGCTGACCCTGGACTGTGCTTCTCTCCTTGGCTGCTGGACGGCAGAGCGGCCCGGGTCTAGGGATACAGGAAAGCAGTCCAGTGACAGAGGGCAGGGAGGGTGCAGCACAGCAGGCAGAGAGCGGAGCGGACAGCGGCACTTCTGCTTGGGGCTGACCCCGGCCCCGGGCTTTCTGCTACCACCCGCCACCAGGCTTTCCTAAAATTAGAGCTTTAGTCAAACACAACTCACTAAAGGGATGACTATTAAAAAGTAAGATCCTGAGATTAAAAATAACCACGGGTACTTTCTCTGCAGGCAGAAAGGATGACTCTTCCATAGATGACAAACCTCGCATAACTGCAAATATTTAAGTGAACGTGATGCTTTTTTACGGGGGTTCTTGAACTGGCTTTGCTCAAGCCAGTTTTCTGTGCTGAAACAAGGGTTGGGAACTGAGGCTCCTCAGAGTGCCGTGGGTGTGACGCTGCTCCGGCTCACTGAGCGCGTCTCTGCCTGTGGGGGCTGGTTCCCAGGGGGACGCCAGGGACGGCACTTACGTCCTGTGCACCGCTTCCAGTGCTCCTGCCCCACGTTCAGCAGCTCCTTCACGCCGTCATCCATGGCTTTGGTGAACTTGCCGACAGCATCACACTTCTGTTCTCTGTGGGGCAAAAACATGAGGAGGTTGTGTCCCTGACTTCACTACCCAACGTCCAGACAGTGTGAGGTGTAAGAGGAGAAAAGTCCAGTGTGGTCAGGGGAGCTCACAGCAAGCCTGACCACAGGTACCCATGTCGTGCATTCTAGCAACTGCGCTGTAACTAAATTAGTCTTAAAAACCGGCTGGATTCAGGTTTTGAAAGAACTGCTTCAACATCTGCCACTTACATTTTAACTCTGCTTCCTTTCGCCCTCCAATTCCTTGGGAATGCTAACGAAAATTGTTCTAAAGTAAATAAAATCTTCGTTTCTTGAATATCTTACGGAGTGAAGCTCAATCACTGTAGGTGCTGCTGACTCTACAGCATGGGTGCCAGCGGCAGTTGTTCACTCTCCAACAGATACTTAAGTGAATCGGAGAAAATAAACCTACACAAACAGCATCTAAGTGATACAGAAGACGCCAGTTCCTTCAGGATTAAAAAGCTTTTCCTGACTTGAAAAAAATTATCACAATACACTTTTAAATGAAAGAGGAGGTTATAATAGAGACTGTATAACGCGAGGTCACTTTTGTTTACACAACCATTTTCCCTTCGGATACATGTGTACAGAGTAGGGTTTGGAAGAACACAGACCTAAGTCGACATATTAACACTGATTTTCTCTCCGTGTAGTTAGAAGACTGTCTATATACTGGGTAAAACATAAGCAATGGTTATACATTAAGAAAAAAGGCTGCTTAAAATTATTACTATGAACACACACAAGATCTCTTATGAGTCTTTATACAAAAAAGGAACTACTTCAGACTTTCAACCAAGCCCACATTAAAAAGATGACAAGATTAAAAACAAGGGATTAAAAAAACACTGGACAAACAGGCCTGAGATGACTCTCTTCAAGGCTATGTTCAAAGAGATTTCTGGCCCGTGGACTGATCTGTGGGTGTCTGCTGGCCCGGTGCCATGCCGTGTCATCACGCTTTATTGTTAATAACCACTAACCACTGTGTCAACTATGAAATCACTGACTTCAAGGTAAAAAGGAAGTGGACTTTAACTGATGTTATGGTTAGAAAGACAGTGTTTCAAGTACAAGCAATGTTCTCCTTAACTTCTGACTACAAACCCCACTCATTTCACACCCTTTCGTCTGATGATGTGAATTCCAGGTGTGGTCAGACGGGCCAAGGCCTGCGAGCAGAGGAGGCAGGCTTGGTTGGGGAAGCAGCGGAGGCTGGCAGGATCGCTTACATTTCTACCAAGTCCAGGTCAGGTGCCTCTGGCTCCATGGTGGAGAATATCATAACTCCCACCAGCTCATCTTTCTCAGCCTTCCTCTTCCCGGTTTTCCATTCCTGTAAAGAGGAACATTATGACGTTAAAGTGGGGAGTGGAGCCAAACAGCTCTTTCAAAATCCCGTCCTATTGTCGGCTCACTGACTGTCTTTATCCCTCTAACTTTCGGGAGGCAGTGCCCATGCCGTCTCCCTCTGCACCCCTGCATCTCCAACTCCATCCTGCACGTGAACGGTGTGAACGGTGCCGCTGTGCAAAACAGTCCTTAAGAGCCCAAATCCTTTCGGACTGAGGTGAGCCAGGACTTCTCCTTTCCTGAGGCCCACCCACCCATACAAACACACCCTGGGAGTCTGACAAAGCGCCTCAACATTGTAGGTTGTTTTCTTGAAAAGATTTAAGCTTTTCTAAATATAAGATAGAAACCAATATTATAAACTACTAAAACGTTATTACAAGTTATATATATATATATATATATATATATGTACACACACACACACACAGAAAAGTGCCCAAAGCAAAACTATGCAGTACAACAAATTCTCATACAATGAATTCCTGTGTAACTACTTCCCAGGGCAAGAGAGAGGAGAGCGCTGGACTTCCGGAAGCCCCCTTCTCATCCCTTCCCCGTCACTACCCCTTCCCTCCCCTCCAGGGGTAACCATGACCCACCCACTCTTTTATGGTTTTCAGTTCCTCATGTCATACAGTTTCACCACCTAAACCCCTACACCATGGTTTTGCTACTTCTGTGAACTAGCTAAGAACCCAACACTTGGCATTCTTTTGTGTCTGGCCTTAGTCGCTCAACCTATGCTGAGAAGTTACATGCACACTGTTGTTACAGCTGGAGTTCCCTCATTTCATGGCTGTATAATATTCCTGTGACTGTTGCCCAGTTTATTTACCCCACTCTACTACGGGCAGCCATCAGTGGCCCTGGTGAGGATAAAGCCACCGTGTACACATCTCCTGGTGCATGTGCGCATGCACTTCTGTAGGGATATAACCAGGCGTGGAGAGTTATTCAAGTAGATAATGCCAAACTGTTTTCCAAACTGGTCTCACCAGCTTTCACACCCACCAGCAGTGTGTGAGTTTCAGAAGCTCCTTCTCTCACCAACAAGACACATAGTATCCTTGGTCTTTCTAATTTTAGCCTTCTGGTAAGTTTATTCACTGTGGTTTTAATTTGCATTTCTTATTACTCATAAGATTAAGTGCTTTTCTTTACACTCACTGATGATTCAGATATTTTCTTTTGTGAGTTGTTGTTGTTCAGTCGCTCAGTTGTGTCTCTTTGTGACTCCACTGACTGCAGCACACCAGGCTTCCCTGTCCATTACCAACTCCCAGAGCTTGCTCAAACTCATGTCCATCAGGTTGGTGATGCCATCCCACCATCTCATCCTATCCTTCCCTCTCCTCTTGCCCTCAATCTCTTCCAGCATCAGGGGCTTTTCCAATGAGTCGGCTCTTCACATCAGGTGGTCAAAGTATTGTAGTTTCAGCCTTAGCATCAGTCCTTCCAGTGAATATTCAGGGTTGCTTTTCTTTAGGATTGACTGGTTTGATCTCCTTGCTGTTCAAGGGACTCTCAGGAGTTTTCTCCACAGTTTGAAAGCATCAATTCTTCGGCGCTCTGCCTTTCCTATTGTCCAGTTCTCCCATCCATACATGACCACTGGAAAAACCACAGCTTTGACTAGATGGACCTTTGTAGGCAAAGTAATGTCTCTGCTTTTTAATATGCTTCCTAGGTTTGTCACAGCTTTCCTTCCAAGGAGCAAGCATCTTTTAATTTCATGGCTGCAGTCACCATCTGCAGTGATTTTGGAGCCCAAGAGTCTGTCACTGTTTCCACTGTTTCTCCATCTATTTGCCATGAAGTGATAAGACCAGATGCATCATCTAAGCCATGATCTTAGTTTTCTGAATGTTGAATTTTAAGCCAGCTTTGTGAGGGACATTACCAAATCTCCCATTTGTCTACTGGTTTATCTTTCTTATCAATTTGTATGGGTTTTCCCATATTCTAAAATCCAGCCCTTTTTTGGCTATACACGTTCATATCTTCGACTTGTTTTTTCTTTTTAATGACTTCTGATAAACCAAAGTTCTTTTTTTCAGGGTAGTCAAATTTGTCAGTCTCTTCCTGTTTATGTGTCTAATTTCAGAAATCCTTCCCTACCCGAGGGGTATGAAGATTTTCTCCTGTTACCTTTTAGAAGCTGTATTGTGTTGTCTTTCACATTTAAACTTGTAAACCATCAGAAATTAATTTTTTTAGATTCAAAACAGTAGAAACTTTCAACTGGATAAAAGTAGAAAGAAAAACATTTTAATAAACCCCTATAGATCCAGCTTTAAAAATTATCAACTTTTCACCAAACCTGTTTTATCTGGTCTCCTCCATCCTACTTTTATTTCTTGTTTAACGGAAATCTCAGATATAATACCATTTCACCTATAAATACTTTACTATGTATCTTTAACAGATAAGGGCCATGTCTCAAAAACATTACCAAAATACCAACATCAAACCTAACAAAATCAACAGCCTGTTGTGAGGCAGTGATCACATTTATTTTTCCCAGAGACGCCATCCAACGGAAATGCCAGCCAACAAAGATGCCATCCAATGGAGATGCCATCCAATGCAGCACCACTGATAGACAAGACTGCCCATCCCCCCCATCCTCAGACCCATTCTTGTCATAAATCAAGGGCCCATTCTATTCTACTGATCTGCTTTTAAAGTATTTTAGCTTTATAATGAGTCTCAACATCCAGAAAAGTTTTCCTCCATTTCATCTTCATTTTAAAGAGTATCTTGGCTATTCTTGGAGCTTAAATTTTCTATGGAGGACATCTTTTCAGTTCTTCAATTCATAAAACATAGTGCTGGAACACTTATTAAGGTCTTCTTTTTATTTCTCTCAGCAGTGTTTCATGGATTTTAACATATACTTACATTTTTCTGTAGGTTCTTTTGGGTTTTCTATGTCCAACCATCTATATGAGCTACTGTTGCCCAGAGAATCACAATTTTTAATAATTTTCTAGTTTTATACTGTCATTTAGCAGGTGAGGAAATTGTGGCCCAAAGAAATTAATGTTTCGGTCAAGGTCATGGAGGTAGTCAGAAGCAGAGCCCAGACTAAAACCAAGTGCCCCGGCTCCAAGTTCTTTCTTGTTGCTCTTGTATATATATATAAAAAAAAAAGTCTATAATTTGCATAGAGCACAACCTTTAGAAATGCTTCCTGTTTTCTTGTTTGTTTTGGGGTTTGGGGGCCATGTCACACAGCTGATGGTATGTCAGTTCCCCAATGAGGAATTGAACGCGGGCCCTCGGCAGTAAGAGCGAGGAGTCTAACCAGTGAACCGTCAGGGAATTCTCTAGACATGCTGCCTCAACAGAATCCTAGACAGATCAAACAAGCCCTTGATAAAGTCCTGTGCACCAACAGCATTAAGGCACCAATTTAGAGGGGATTCCACATAGTTTTTTTAACTGCTATATATTACATTTTGACATGTAAGCATTCACTCTGAAATGCAAAAAGACCTCAAATATTTAAATGGAATGATCTCTAACCTATAATTACACTAAGCATGACCAAACAAATGATTGCATACAATAGAAGACTAAGGTGATACACAGCTATTTCCAAAGCAGACAACAATAGTGAGATGACAAGCAGCCAATTTCTTCTTGATTTTCAAATGAGAACAGTGACTGCAGACACAATGACTGCCCACGGGGCAGAGGCAGACCTGGACAGACAACAACAGTCTGGACAAACAAGGCGGCTTTGAGAAAGCAGCTTCACTTATGAATCTACTTTTCATTACACTATTTACACTGTAAGGTCAAGATATGATCCTAAGAAATCATTCACACTATTCCCCTAACTTCATGCTGAAAATATCCTACATAGCTTGGCGTCCATCCTATATTTAAGAGCATTGAGGAAAAAGCCCCGCATCCTATCACATCCCTCACCCTCACAGTTCCTCACAGGGCCAACTGGTTCCCGGTTTGCAGAAAACCATTCTGAAAAACTCCTTGCTCACATGCTGTGACTACTTTACTATTACTTAGAAACAGCCAACTAATCAACATGATTTAACTTCTTTGGTATGAATGTGACAATTCTCAATATCCCCTAAGATTATAATAAAATGTCCTACCTTCTCATCTCGGAAATTTAGAAACTGCTGGAAGACCTCACTCTCTGAGATTACTGGGTGACGGCACATCCTGGTCATCCAGGCCTGAAGCCGCTCCATGCGCATTTTGATAAACTCTTCTTCAAAGCGACCTGCAAGAGACATGCCAAGAGTGATGTGTGACTCTGCCTACGAGGAATCACTGTTACCCAGGTGGAAAGGCTGTTCATATGGCTACTGGCAGAGAGTTACTTGGTAAAAGGTAAACCATGGTAATTTTTCAACAACCTAAAAACAAGCAACACAGTGGATGTTCAAAGGCCCAGAAGAAAGGTAGTCCACAAATCCGAAAGCAAATTTTATCTCAATATGAAAAACTTTCTCTTTCTTATAAACTAACATGCCAGTGCCTGGATGATCATATGAAGCCTTACAGGCAAGAAAGGGGTGATAATATGGAAATTAACAAGCAATTCTTATCAAGAAGGTGAAATTTCTATATTTATAAAAATGTATCTAAATACAATATAATCTCAGATATACAGAATTAAATTAAGTATTATGAAAAGTAACACAAACTAGTTTTTTTCCCTGTTTTGCTTTTTCAACTACTTAAATGAAAAATAGAAAATGCAATTTTTCCATGAATGCAATAATGAAAGCTGCTATCACAGAACTTAAGGCCATCATAAAACAAGAGCTTAATGGGTGATATTTCTGTTTTAAAAGTAGAAAATCAGTTTAACAAACCTTACATACCAAACATCAAGTGAACACAAAATTTTTATAAGCCTAATAAAATCACTATCAGTTAAAAAGTTTCTGGAGATGGAAATTCTGGCTATAGGTGAGTGTGACAATAGCCAATCCTAGAAAGTGAAGAGGAACTAAAAAGCCTCTTGATGAAAGTGGAAGAGGAGAGTGAAAAAGTTGGCTTAAAGCTCAACATTCAGAAAACGAAGATCATGGCATCCGGTCCCATCACTTCATGGGAAATAGATGGGGAAACAGTGTCAGACTTTATCTTTTTGGGCTCCAAAATCACTGCAGATGGTGACTGCAGCCATGAAATTAAAAGACGCTTACTCCTTGGAAGGAAAGTTATGACCAACCTAGATAGCATATTCAAAAACAGAGACATTACTTTGCCAACAAAGGTCTGTCTAGTCAAGGCTATGGTTTTTCCAGTGGTCATGTATGGATGTGAGAGTTGGACTGTGAAGAAGGCTGAGCACCGAAGAATTGATGCTTTTGAACTGTGGTGTTGGAGAAGACTCTTAAGAGTCCCCTGGACTGCAAGGAGATCCAACCAGTCCATCCTAAAGGAGATCAGTCCTGGGTGTTCTTTGGAAGGAATGATGCTAAAGCTGAAACTCCAGTACTTTGGCTACCTCATGTGAAGAGTTGACTCATTGGAAAAGGCTGATGCTGGGAGGGATTGGGGGCAGGAGGAGAACCAGACGACAGAGGATGAGACAGCTGGATGGCATCACCCACTCGATGGATGTGAGTTTGAGTGAACTCCAAGAGATGGTGATAGACAGGGAGGCCTTGTGTGCTGCGATTCACGGGGTTGCAAAGAGTCAGACATGACTGAGCGACTGAACTGAATCCTAGTCCTAAAAAGCAACTAGAAAGCCGAACAAAAGCCACAAAAACTAGTGCTGTGGAAATCAACCAGAGGCACACAGCCTGTGAGAAGTGTCTATGCTCCCAAACTGTTGACCTTCAGGCCAGAAGAGGGGATTCTGGGGTGCTCTGGCCTGGGACTGCACCCCATCTCTGTACTCCATTCTATTTCCTTTACCATAGAATCCACCCCATGAAAGTCTTACATATTAATCTAGGAAAATATGTGCAGAATCTGTATGCTGAAACATATAAAACCCTATGTGAAAATCAAATATGACATACGTAAGTTCTTGCACTGCAACACTACATATTAAGATTTCAATTCTCAGAGGGTGGCCAGGCGGCTGGGACTGACTGAATAGGGTTTTCCTTGCCAGTGAACCGTGTAGAGTAGCTGCCGGTCTCCTGTCTTCTCTTCACCATGGCTGCCTCTGGTACTGAAGTGAAGGAACTAGAGAAGCGTGCCTCAGGCCAGGCTTTTGAGCTGATTCTCAGCCTTTGACCAAAAGAATCTGTCCCAGGATGTCCCCTTTCCCCTCCTAAGGGGAAGGATCTTTCCCTGGAGGAAATTCAGAAGAGATTAGAAGCTGCAGAAGAAAAATGCAAGTCCCATGAAGCTGAGGTCTTGAAGCAACTCGCTGACAAACGAGAGCACGAGAAAGAAGAGCTTCAGAAAGCGACAGAAGAGAACGACGTCAAGAAAATGGCGGAACAGAAGCTGACCCCTAAAACGGAAGCCGGTGAAGAGAACCGGAAGCCCGCGAAGAGAACCGGAAGCCCGCGAAGAGAACCGAGGCGCAAGTGGCTGCCAAACCCGAGCGTTTGCGAGAGGAGGACAAGCACACTGCGGCAGTGCGGAAGAACAAAGGACCCAAAGATCCTGCTGAGGCCACTGAAGCCGACTTCTCTGTTCTGAGAACTGGCTTCCTCCCCATCCCCTTCCTAAATATCCAAAGGCTCACTGGCCAGTGTCATTTTACTTTTGCCCTCCTGACAAATATTCTACAAGCTGATGTAGGACTGTATAGGTAGATCCAGATGGTATGATGTTGTTTTAGGGGCTAAAGCGGGAGAAACGAAAAGTGTTTTACTCTTTTTCTAAAGTGTCTTTCTAATGTAGCTGTTTCTTGTTGCGTCTTTCCTACTTGAGTACACCTGGAGTGCTGGGCTAACGGCTAGTACTGTATTGGCTCCATGAAAACATTTCTGTGAAACGAGTATGCAGTGGCTTCTTTCAAATTGTTAGATGCTGAATATCTGCTCACTTTAAAATCCCAATTCTGTCCCGATCTTATAGACGCTACTGTACTTGAATGGTTAATAAAACTGCACAGTGCTGTTGGTGGCAGTGGAAAAAAAAAAAAAAAAAGATTTCAGTTGTCCCAAAACTGGTCTACAGAATTAATGCAATTCCAATAAAAACCCTAGCATGATTGTTTATAGGTATCTGACTATAAAAGAATCATGCTGACTCTTAAAATTTACATGGAAAGGCAAAAGAAAAAGAATAGCTAAAAACAATTTTGAAACAGAACCAAGCTGGACGATTTATATACCTGACTTCAAGACTTTCTGTATTATAAGGCTACAATAACCAAGGTGGTGTGGTATTGGCAAAAGGATAGACACATAAATCAATGGAACTTTAAAGAGTCCAGAAATAAACCTGCGCAAATATGCTTAATTGATTTTTTTGACAAAAATGCAAAGGAAACTCAACAGAGAAAGGATACTCTCTTCAATAGATAGTCCAAGAACCACTAGATGACCAGATTTATAACATAAACCTCCACCACCTCACACTTTATAGAAACCTTAACTCAAAATAAACCCTAGACCTAGATGTTAAACTGAAGACTACAAAACTAGACCCCCTCCTGTATGTTAAAACACTTCAAATTCTGCACATACTAGGAGCAGAGGCTAATAAGTACTGCAGAACCTTGGACACCGTGCAGACGGTGACCCACCTCACGGACAGAAGAGACCCTGGAAGTCAGCACAGACCTAAGGGCTATACTGAATTCCGTGTTACGAGCAAGTCAACAATACAAGAGTTTATAACCTACTCATTGGTTGGAATTAATTAGTCATTCTTATTTCTCATAAAACTTTTTTCTGACACAGTTGGTCTATTTACAAACTGTGACTTCAGCTATTATCTTGTTCTTGTGAGGACAGGCTTATCAGGTTCCAGAGAATTAAGAAAAAGGAGAGGAGGGATTTCCATCTGCCCATTTCCCACGACCCTGACCTAGGTTTTCATGAAGTATGTTAATATACCAGTTTGACCCCCAGAAATAAAACCAGATTAATTCAATGTTATTCTGTAAAGAATAAAATCCATAAACAAATTAGAAAAATCTCGGCTCTAAGCTTTCCATGGACAGATTATCGAGTGCACAGAAACGTCATGACATCATCTACTTGGTATTCCTTTTTCTCCTCTCCAGGATTTAAGGGAAGGGCGTTCATACAATAATGATGCTGTGGGCATCTCGGGCAGGACGCAAACGAGAGCAGGGGGAAACAGAGCGGCTCTGTGCCTCCTGGTTTCCTCGGCACGCGGCCCAGTCAGGGAATCAAAGCCCAACTTTCTTCGGACTGAGGGGCTGTTGCTTCTGTGCTTTTCTCTGACATCCCCTGGCTTCAGGCCTGACTTTAAAAAAAAAAAAAAAAGAACCTTACTATGGGAGAACCATGACTCCATGATGCTTTAGGATAGGCCATGGGTTATCTGATTCCAAATAAACAGTGTACTAAAACTGAAAAAAAATAAGAGAAACCCCCACAAGTCTAAGATAGCTCATTAATCCATTTAGTTCAACACCATGGAGAACATATTATGCTAACCAAGTTGATAAAGGAGAGTTTAAAATTCAAACTTGAAAATGTGGAGAAAGTCAGAACTCAAGTTTTCATGGAAAGAAATCTAAATTTTTAGAAAGAGAGCTGTGATTAAAACAATATGGATGACAGAAAGGAGGGACAGTGAGGATACTCAGTGGGCGCAGGACTGGGGTGGGTGACACATCTGAGTGGGAGGAAGCAGCCACGCACCCAACCTGCCACCTGGGCTCCTCGAGAGGCTGCCTGGGTGTCACCCCCGGGAGGGCAATGCAGGCCCACTCCTCCGTTCTGCTAGGACAATGTGAAAATTTTGAAAAGTTCCCCCCACAATCAAAATAAAAAAAATTTCTTTAAAAACAGTTTCATCTCTTCAAACACTTCGGAGAAGCATACACACTGCACAAAGCAAAGCACAAAGCCGCGCCTTAAGGAGAATAACTCCCTTACCCTGAGTCAGCGGTTCTGAGGATTAGTCCACATTGCACGGTGTGAGCTCTGAAATCACATCACATCCCTTCTCAGCACTTCTGAGTGGCACCTGTGCGTGTCTGAGCTGAGAGCGCCCGTGCGTGAGGGGCCAGGGCACACGTGACGCCTGGCACATCGGGACCAACCTCCCTGCAGGCTGGACCACCTGAGCGGGCTCTGCCCGGGCTGGGGCAGCCCCCAGCCCCCAGCCCCTCTCTCGTCTCTATCTCACTCCTGCTGAGTGAGGACCGAATCCTCTCCAGCCCCCCAGACCCCTCGGGCCCAGCTCCCCGTCCACGCTCCTCACGGGCCCAGTTGAGCCTGTCCGTTCCTCCTGCACCGTTCCAGCTCCCAGCTTTCAAGTCTTACTCTCATCTTTGATCCTTCTCTCTCTATTTAAGAGCTTCATGTATTGCAATATTTTCTAGCTAGACATGGAGACTCTAATCTCTACATGAAGTTCAGCTTCTTTACAAACTTTTATTCTAAGACAAACACACTGACTCCTAAGTACTAACATTCCAGTTTCTGGATTAGGCGAAAGGGTTAAAAAAAAATCACTGATCGTTCTCAAAACAGACATAGGAAAAACACTCTCTGACTGCATATTTATGAGGAGCTCTGGTAGCACTGTGGATTATTTACCAGGAGATTACTTGGGGGTGGGGGTGGGGGTGGGAATGACATGTAAATAAATAAGAAAAGGGACAGGGTGATTACTAATGATAAATAAAAATATTTAAATATCAGTAGTCACCAAAATAACTGAGTAGAAAACCTGGTAACTTCCTACATTAACACTTAGAAGCTCTGTGGCATCTACATCTGGTGTTTACAGACTTGTGATGAAAATGACAGGGGCTTCCCAGGTAGCGCGGTGTTAAAAGAACCTGTCTGCCAATGCAGGTGATGCAAGAGACATGGGTTTGATCCCTGGATTGGGAAGATCCCCTGGAGGAGGAAATGGTAATCTGCTCCAGTATTCTTTCCTGGGAAACCCCATGGACAGAGGAGCCTGGCAGGCTACAGTCCACAGGGTTCCAAAGAGTCCAACAGGACTGAGCACAGCACCATCAATGAAAATGACAGCTGCAGTATGTAATGCATTTACATTATTTGGGTCATACACTTTAATTTCTACCTTAGACTATTAGAAGTATTCTGTTTTTCTAATTAGAATTATACCTGTTTTTCCCAGGTCATTTTTCACATATAAAAAAGGCATATATTTCTCTTATAGGAAAGGGTGAGCAATAGAGACACAGGGACTGGAAAAGGTGTAGCGGCAAAGACACGGTGACTTTGTCAGAATTCAAGACACACATGTGCATAGGGACTCTTGACAGACAAATTTATGGAACCTTTTTGTTAGGTGTGTAGGCAATTACCAAATATGTGGACTATGTGTGTGTATGTGTGTGTATCTATATATGTATTTATGGCTGCAGTTAGCTGCTGTTTCCAGACTCCTGCATCTTGCTCCACTAGAGGATGGAAAGTGCCATTTCTGATTTGCTTTGAATACTCTCACTGGAGTCTTTTCACTTGTTGTCTTGAGTTCTGTCACACACACACTCACCTGTGACTTGCTTATCTGGAAGAGATGGGATTGGAATGGCTGACCCAAACTTAACCAGCAGACGCTCATATAACCAGTCAAAGTGTTTATACCTGTGGTTTACTGATCGATTAGTGTTCTGCAAGAGAAGGAAAGAGAAAAAAAGTTACCAATATCAACTACAGAAAATGAAGAAAAAAGCAAGCCGTTCCTAGTAATGTAAGCACGGTTCTGTTTTGATAACTTAGATACTTACAGTAGGGGTTAACTGATACTCAATGTAGCTCTTCAAACCGTACATTTTGGAGCCTTTCCTGGGATCTGCTACCACACAGTCAAATGTAGAGGAAGGGTAAACCCACATCGGGCCATAATCTCCAACCTACACATTGCAGGGAGAGGTGGAAAATCAGTTAACACAATTGATATAAATCATCAAGTGATTCTTTTTAGGGCTGGAAGTCCTTAGGAGAGTCATTCTTGCTCTTCTTTGAGAAATTATCTATATAAATGCTCTCTGTTCTTACTAAGGTTCTATTTGAAAAACACACTTAATCGAGAGGCACTTCTGCTCCCGTGTGGGCATCTTAGGCCACAGAGAGGGGCCGAGGTGCCTTTCCTCGAGAGGATGCTGGGCAGGACACAATCTCTCTCCAGTCCAGCTGTCCCAGTTTTATGTAATGAAGGGCTAGCTTTTAAAAATTTCAAATCTACTGCAGACTAATAGCTCTGTGAAAAATAAAACGACACACTTGGCTGTCTCAGCAATGCCAAACTGCCATCAAACTCCCTCAACGCTTACTCTCATCTTCTGTATGCCCTAATTCTTTTTCAAGGTGAAAGGAGGAAAAAGCGAGGTGAGGTATGAAAGTTCAGAGGCTACTAGGTCAGGACGGTGACTGGGGCCTAGAGAGCTTTAATAAGGGACTACAGGTCTCTGACAACAAGTGCTTAATATTATGATTCTCCAAGAGGGACCCAGGTCCAGAAAACCCTCCTGAAGCTGCAGGGCAGGAACCTTTGAGAGGAGCTTTGGGGAATTTCCCTCAGTGATGGGGCCCAAGAGAGGAGACTCTGACCGACCAGGGCCCGACATCCATGAGGTCATTACTTTACTAGTGGGTAGGGATGCTACACCTTGAAACCAAAGGACCAGGTCTCTGCTTTTTCTTGGTTTTCTGAAGCCTCTATGGCTTTCCTCACTTCCTTTTCCACACAAGAAGCCCACACAGGCAGGCCTGACTGAAATATGTGGGACAACTCAAATGCCGGGGTCCTTCGGCTCTGTTCCAACACTCTCACGCTTATGACAAAGTCCCATGCTTACAAGAATCTGAGGGGCAGGGGGGCCATGGGCTCTTGATACTGTGGAATTTTTAAATTTAATAAAAAGAACAGGATACATGTTCAGTATTTACAAAAACATCTGAAGAAAAAAAAAATCTTTAACCTAACCATTCAGAAGATAATCACTCCAAGTTTGTGTTCAGGGAAGAAGGATTAAAGGGCTCTTGTCATAGCCCTTCTCTCTGGAGTTTTCCAGGATTTCAAGCATTCCAAAGAAGTAGGAACAAGTAATATAAAAAATAGTGTCATTCTTGCAATATTATTGAGTCTCCTAGGACCCAAAGATTATAGAATAAGACTAAATTATTTCCTCCTGAGTTGAGTCCATGGTGATTACATTCAAGGCCCCTTGTCCTCCTGCCCTATTCACAACTTACAGTTACATGACTAAATCAACAGGGTCAGAAGACAGCTACAGTTCTTTTCTAAAATTTTATCTGGAAATATACAGTTAGGTAACACTTAGAAAATCTATCCAGAGTCAACATGTGGGTGAAACCACAGAGCCTGTGTCATCTTATGAGCAAGCCTTTCAAAGATGGATATTCTGAACGGTGTCACTAACTGCCAGCTTTCATTTGCTAGCTCCTTACCATGAACTGGACAATTGATTTAATGAGAGAAAACTATTACCAACACAGAGGAAAAGGGAACTTATTCTGATAACATGCATGTACTCTGCCAAGGTAGAAACCTAAATATCTGAATTGTGTTTATTATCTAAATATGTTTGGCTAGTAGAAAAACAGCATGTAAAAGGTAACTTCAAAATACTTCAGAAAAAGAAATATTATAAAAAACACATATATACTATGGGTATTTGTTCAATTACTGGTAGTCTGAAAAGGTAAAAATAAAGAATGCCTAGACAGTAATGGGCATTAATTTATGCTATTTTTTATACTTTTAGTATACTGTCAGTTACTTACCTGGAGCACTAAATGTGTTTAAGAATACTTTCTAAATGACTAATAACCTTCTTTAAGATACTATACAGGAGCTTAATTAGAAACAAAGCAAAAAATAAACAAACTTACAATGATCGGAATTTTCTCTTTGGGTTTTGCCAGTTGCTTGGCCAACAAATACTGTTCCATCCCAGGTTTTGCAAATCCAGGAAATCTAATCATGAGGACAAACGTTCGTGAGTCTTATCCTTTTCCTTGTAAGAATTCTATAGCTCTCATCCACATTTACTTAATACAACAGTTTGAACTTGTTCTGTCTTTCAGATGTACTGGAACTAGGAAACCAAGGTAAATGAAACCTGACATAATCAGATTGTTCAACAGCCAGTTAGTCATTTAATTAAGCTTTATCTGGTAAGAGGACAGTTTGACTCCAGAAGGTGTGATATTTATGGGTGCTCGATTTGCTTGATCTGAGACACTCTATTACCACACGGAGACTGAAGGGCAGACTAGAGGCTGTCCCCCAGGCACAGAGGCAGACAGAAAGTACTGAGCAGATCGGTCTAGATGGCTCCATGGGGCGAAGGCCACACGCTAGCATCTTACATCCAAATTAAAGCGCTTGTGCACATTCTCCCTCAGGAGGCCACAATTACCCCGAAGAAACTGCCACTGTTCATAAGGACTTGTGCCATTTTCTTTGGAAATTGTCTTCGGAACCTGTCTTCTTAGAGACTTCAAACATGATAAACTTGGCTATTTCCAGAAATCAAATCTACACCCAAAGCAAAGTTCTAAAATGGAAGAAAAGGTGGAATCAATGTATACCCACCCAAAGCGCAACTTCTAAAGAAGACAAGATTGAGTTTTAGAATTTTTTTTTTAAAATAAACAGGGGGTAAAAATGTTCAGAAAGCAAAATACCTAAAATAGGAAAAGAAATCTTATTTCTACAAAAACCAGCCGTATTACGTCTGATTTCATTCCTAAAGCAAGCTAAAGGCCAATGTTACACTCACAGGGGCCCATATCGTTTCCTTCACCTCCCTGGGATTCAGTTTATCCGACAGTAAAAGAGATCATATGTACCACAAAGGGGTGTGAGAGCACCACGAGAGAAAACACACAAACTGCTCTGCACAAAGCCTGGTCATGGTAACAGATCAATACGTGGTAAAACATTTAAAAGAAAGTTATCATTATTATTTTTAGCTTTCCTGTGACATCAGCAATGAAACAATATGTAATGAGTTGATAAAGGTAAAAAAGAGTATTTGGCAGATTATTAAACGGAACATATATTTCACTTAAAAAAAAAAAGCTTCCAAGCTAAGAGCCAAATAAAAAAATAGACACGATCAAATCACGCCCCAAACTCTGTGATCACTGGAAAGAGAAACAGCCTCTCTGTCTCATCACAGCCTCTCATACGAGAGCCCCCCGTTCCCCCAGCTCTTACACCTACTTGTTAAGTGGCAGCTTCATGGAAGAGCTGCTGGCCCGGCTGTTTCCTCGCTGAGCACCTCCTGCTTCTGCCGACTCTGGATCCTTGAAGTAGGGAGATGACTTGGGCTCATCCCAGTCTTCATCCCAGTCGTCATCATCACCAGTTGCTGGAGGTGAGAACAGAAGATTGTCGGTAAAGAGAGACCAAATAAGGACGGGATGACTTAATTTTCTGGTAACAGCTACCAACTGGGTTAACCAATTTTTTAAAGAAGAAGAAAAGGGTACATGGTCAGGATTACAATAAAGATGCGAAGAATACAGGCTCTGTTGTTACGCTTGTGAGTTACAGTTGTGAGTCTTGAGGATTCTGCCTTTTGGCACAAAAGACAAGTCAGAAACAACTTAAAGAGGGCTGTTGGCCCAAGTAACTTCAGATAAATGTCAACGATAAAAACACTCTGGAGGGCCTTCCCTGGTGGTCCAGTGGTTAAGACTCCGTGCTTCCAATGCAGGGGTCTCGGGTTCAATCCCTGGCCAGGGAACGAAGACCCCACATGCCATGTGGTGTGGCCAAAAGATGCCAAGCAAACCCTCGTTGGTGTGCAGGGAAGGTCTGCTAGAGGCCTGGCTGTGCTGTCCTGCTTAGTCATGTCTGGCTCTCTGCAACCCCATGGACTGTAGCCCGCCAGGCTCCTCTGTCCATGGAATTCTCCAGCCAAGAATACTGGGGTGGGTAGCCCTTCCTTTCTCCAGGGGATCTTCCCAACCCAGGGATCTAATCCATGTTTCCTGTGTTTCCTGCATTGGCAGGTGGACTCTTTACCCCTGGGCCACCTACACATTGATAAACCTAGCTTTATAAACTTGCAAACAAACAGGTCAAATACCCTTTAAGCCAAGAGACTGGGGAGGACAAAAGGGTGACAGATCTTTGAAAAGGAATTGCGTAACACGAATAATAACGCAGGCCAGAGAAGGATGAGGCGGTGGAGGAGAAGGGACAAGTCGTGACTAAACCAGCATCGGGAGCCTAACATTCTAGTGATCCTCTCCGTGTCAGATGGGGTGCTGCCAGCTTTCCTCCCGCCCACTCGCCCTCCGCCACTGTTCTCTGCCTCCGTCTCCCACCTCTGAAGGCCCAAGGTGTCCCTTCAGCATTAGGCAGGAAAGTGCCCTGGGGTCTCCTCCCTGAGAGTGCCACCACGAGAAGCCCAGAGACAAATGTCAAAAGGAAAAAGAAAAGACTAGAAGGTATCAGAAGGATCTGGGCCAGGATTCCAGCAACACCACGTCACTGCAGAAGTGATGTCAGCAGTCTGGTCTGGACCCAGCCCCCGACTCCAGGGCCAGGTGGGAGCCAGAAAGCAGCACCTGCGCCCTTCAAGGCTCCCGACCCACGCCCCCTGCCGTTCAGCACACTCAGTTCTGGGCATAATGAGCTCAGACAGGGGTCATTACAAAACAATGGGTGGGTCTCTTAATTTCAGAACAGACATAAATAACCTTTCTTAATTCCTTAACTGTTTCTCCTTTTAGAAAGTCTTCCTTTGCCTCAGTGTTTCCATTAAGCACCGGGGAGTCAAACAGGTAGTCCAGGAAATGATAGAACAGCTAAGTCAGAGGTCATAAACCGGCAGGTGATAAACCACAGTCAATCCATGTGCATATTTGTGCATATTTTTTTTTGGCCCGAGATTTAAAAACAAATGTGTGTTAATAGCGAGGATTTTAAAGTGGGAAGTTGACCAAAAAATCGAGATTTCCAGCCTCTCTGGAGGAACACCAGCTCAGTCCTCCTGTGGCACATCAACCTGCTGCCCACCTCCGTCCCCCAGCAGCCCCAAAGGATCACTCTCTTGTTTCACTTTATGAACCTGGTCCCTGCAAGCGTTTGCATGCTGACAAGGTTCTCCTTGACAGGGAGCCGAGAGTGGACCAAAGAGTATAATTACCTCATTTGGATTCAGAAGAGTCAGTTTGCCATTAGTGAGTGAGACCACAGTTCCCATGATTAAACCCCTTTGACCGGGATGCCCTCTAAGGGTGCCCCTCCCCCTCACCTGGTCCTGGGATGCCCTCTAAGGGTGGCCTCCCCCGCACCTGGTCCTGGGATGCCCTCTAAGTGTGCCCCTCCCCTTCAGCTGGTCCTGGGATGCCCTCTAAGGGTGGCCCCCTTCACCTGGTCCTGGAATGCCCTCTAAGGGTGCCCCCCCACCTGGTCCTGGGATGCCCTCTAAGGGTGGCCCCCCACCTCACCTGGTCCTGGGATGCCTTCTAAGGGTGGCCTCCCCCGCACCTGGTCCTGGGATGCCCTCTAAGTGTGCCCCTCCCCTTCAGCTGGTCCTGGGATGCCCTCTAAGGGTGGCGCCCCCCTCACCTGGTCCTGGGATGCCCTCTAAGGGTGCCCTCCACCTCACCTGGTCCTTGGTAGGCCTGGGGATGGCCAAAGGCCGAGTCCCAGTTGTTGGCAGCGCTTCTCTGGGCTGCGGCCCCCTCCGGCTTGGCTCCCCAGCCATCCGAGCTTTCCCAGTTTGCAGGTTTGGAAGCATTCCAGGCTGACCAGGGGTCACTGCCACTGCTGACCTGTTATTAGGGGTAAAAAAAGGAGAGGATATTTGTGACTTCTAGAAAGCACTACTCAATTCAGTAGGAAGCAACTGAATAGGGGTGCTGAAAACTGGTAGAAATGTAAAATAATTAAAAAAATAAAATTTTAGAAACAGGTAGGCAAGCACAAAAAGCAGCATCAATCGACTTTTACTGCTAGCAATTTGCCGTGTTTGCTCAGGAACTTTACAACTGTTAACAGAGAAACTCTCTTTTTTCCCCTTCCCCCAAGTAACAGCTTTTATGAAGCTGCTCTCATTCTCATTCGTGCTCTGACACTCCCACTGTGTAACAGAATATGTGACATATTCATAAATAACAACTATTTTCTATTTTCAAAGCTGACCTGAACAACACTGTGCCGTCTGTATCTCTTTGCATGCTTTTTTTCTCCACTTAATATGTTTTTGAGCTTATATATGCTAATAATATGCTTTATTGACCTTAACTGCTTGATAGTAATCAGTTGTATTTTTAACTGTTTGATAATTTTTATTTCAAAAGGTATTACGTTACCAGTTTAAAAAAAAATCAAAAGAATAAAAGGATATGAAATATAAAAGCATTCCTACCACCTTAAGATGCCAGTCATTCTCTCAGAGACAACGACTCCTAACAAAGTCCTTTGTACATACTTACTCACACATGCCATGCAATGAGATTCTTTTTGCTTTAAACATGTTCTAAGTGAGCCACATACTTACTCATACATGCCATGCAGTGAGATTCTTTTTGCTTTGAACATGTTCTAAGTGAGCCACATACTTACTCACACAGGCCATGCAGTGAGATTCTCTTTGCTTTAAACACGTTCTAAGTGAGCCCCAATTACACTTTCTGCTCTGCACTTCTCTTTTGTTTTTCCATAGCCTGAAACATTCTCCTAGGTATTAACACATCAGCATGTGGACGATGACATTCTTTTACGCGACTCCACAGAATTCCCTTGTTTCCCATCATCTAAACAGCACGTGCTGATGCTCACTTAACTTGTTTGCAGTGTTTTGCTACTGCTAATAACGCTGCAGTGTACATCCTTATACATCTTTCCTCACATATCCAATAGATCTATGTGAAATTCCCGGAAGAAAATTACTAGGTAATGAAAGTGTGCATTTATTAATAAAATTGATAAGATTTTGTCAAACTGCTTCCTACACTCCTACTACATGCCAAGGGGTGGCGTCTTGCATAAAATGGGGCTATCATGCCAAGTTATTTTTAAAATATTTTCTACCATTATTCTTTTGCATAATTTTATAGTTTATTAATGTTATAAATAAAATTTTCAAATGGGTAATACATGGCACCCTATTTCAAGGAATACTGCAGTAAGAGGAGCCAGAGGCAACCAGTTTTTTTGTTGTTGTTGTTTTCTTGATTTTTAAAATAATTATTTACTTTTAATTGAAGGATAATTGCTTTACAATATTGTGTTGGCTTCTGCCATACATCAACATGAATCAGCCATAGGTATACACATGTCCCCTCCCTCTTGAACCTCCTTCCCCACCTCTCTAGGTTGTCCCAGAGCCCCAGTTTGAGCTGTGAGTCATACAGCAAACTCCCACTGGCGATCTATTTTACATGGTAGTTCCCATGCTACTTTCCGCTTCTTTCCCACCCTTCCTCCCCCATTAAGTCCACAAATCTGTTCTCTAGTCTGCGTCTCCACTGGTGCCCTGCAAACTGCATCATCAGCACCATTTTTCTAGAGTCCATACATATGCATTAGTATACAACATTGGTTTTCTCTGACTTATTTCACTCTGTATAATGGACTCTAGGTTCATCCTAGATTTTTAAATTTTAAACCTTCAACCTGTATGGAATTGACTTCGGTATAAGAAATAATATAGGAATCCAGCTTAATTTTTTCCTGTAGCCATCTGTTGCCCTAACATCATTTAATGAATAATCCATTCTCTCCCCACTGATTTGAAAGCCACCTTTACCATACCCTGAACTTGGGACTATTTCTGGGACTCTTTCCTATAATCTATTCCTCTAATACCAAACTACTTTGGAGCCCACTAGACAGAATGCCATATGGTGAAGTTTGTACTTTACCATAACATCTTTTATTATTTTTACAGTGAACTTCAGCATTGGTTTTCTGTTTTTAAAACTAAAACAACCTTCAGTTTTAGGATTAGTATGTCAGTGGTAAAGAATCCACCCATCAATGCAGGAGATGCAGGTTCGATCCCCGGTTCAGGAAGATCCCCTGGAGAAGGAAATGGCAACCCACTCCAGTATTCTTGTCTGGAGAATCCTATGGACAGAGGAACCTGGTGGGCTATAGTCTGTGGGGTTGCAAAAAAGTCGGACACGACTTAGTGACTAAACAACAACATGTCAAGTTTAAAAAATGTGATTTCATTTGAACCTTAAATTTGTAGATAAATTTAGGGAAAACAAATAGTGCCTTAAAATTTTTTTTTTTCAACGCTGAAATCTATTAATTCAAGGACATGGAATAGCAAAGTCTTCCTTCTCACATACAAAACAAAATGAAACAAACCTGATATTAGAGAGAGAGAGAATTACCCAAATGGCCTCATATGCCTCTCTAATGTTTTAGAATGCCACCATGGTTGGGTTTTTTCTCACTCTTCACCAATTGACATATGGAGGGATAACTGCCAGCCACCTACCAGAAGCGTCGACAACAAAGCACACGTTTTACCAAGGAAATATGACTGCATTCTAACATCTCTTGTACCTTCAAGATGATGTTACTAATGATTTTGCTCAACGTCAAATATTAACAGAAGAAAGACATTTCATCCATATGACTGTCAATTTCTCAAATACACAGCTGACAAGGAGCTCCTCTCAAGCCACTCTAGTGGATTCTGGAAAAGAAGGCTGTTGTGCTGAGAGCTGGCCAGTCACACCGCAGTTAGGAGAATCCCTTCCTCCACAGCTTTCTTCAGGGGTGGGGGTGGGGGAACAGATACTCTGTGCTCTCCAGACTCTAAACCAGGAGGTTTTGTTTTCACAATAAAAACTTCAAAAGGTCTGCAAATTCTGGATGGTAACATGACAGTACAGATATTCGTCTGGCATTTCTAGAAACTACTGAGGAAAAGGAACAGAGAGCTGCAATCTAGAACAACAGACGAGTGAAAGTCCTGCCCCGCTGGAGAGTAAGACTGTTGGCAAACCGGCAGAGAGAGGCATCCTAGCAACATGGAGGAACAAATGGGACATGAAATTCACAGCAAGTATCCTAAAAAACTGAAACACATAACATGATACTCTGAAAAACTACTTCGTTAATAAATCGTTTATAATCAGTGCATCATGACTGGGTCATGTGCAGGACCTTGGCTCTCTACCTAGGTGATGAAATCCGTATTGGCAAATCACTGTTTGCTTTTGTCCCACGCCCCACCCCCCTGCCCCAACCCCAAACCCCCCTCACCCCCGGGAATATTCCTTCTTTCTTATTTCAGCTTGACTTGTGCTGATAAATCTTTCAAACCTGACCAACTAGAAATCTCCCCAGGTTCTATCCCTAGGGCCCCTCCTCTAACAGCAGTACTGAACAACCAGCTCCCAAAGCCAGGGTCTGCCACCCCCTGAACCCGCCCTTCCTGTACTTTGGCCTCTGGCTCCTCCGCTCTCCACCCCCAACAACCCTGCTGTCCCGACTGCAGGCACCTGGTCACACGACCATCCAAGCCTCTCCTCTGCTTTCTGCCAGCTCTCCTTCCTCTTTCTACCCAGCGAGGTCTTCATCCTCTTCTTTTCCCTCCCTTTATGGTAACAACCGCCACACCCCCCCCCCCAACCCAGCCCCCTGGCCATGACCAACTCAACTGCATTATTTCAAAACCTTTCACTAGACCTCACTGACCATAGGATGGATTCTAAGCTCATTAGTCCACTGATCAAAATCCTACCTTTTCCTTCCACGACATCCCCATCCTCACTAGTCGCCACTGATCCTCATTCTACGCATCAGCCTGCAGTTTCCCAGACTTTCCCACATCCTTCCCTTTGTTCACGCTCTACTCTCCATCTGTGCACCAAGCCTGCAGGAAAGCTGTGCATCTCACATATACATGTAAAGGGGGGGCAAGGATGAGAACACTGGCCCACTGGTTCAACTTTAAATCCCCTTATGAAATTGTGCAGGAGACTCGGGTTCAATCCCGGGGTTGGAAAGATCCCTGGAGAAGGGAAAGGCTACCCACTCTAGTAGTATTCTGGCCTGGAGAATTCCATGGACTGTACAGTCCATGGGGTCACAAAGAGCTGGGACAGGACTGAGCCACTTTCACTTTACTTTATGAAACTGCAGCAATTTGACTCAAGTGAACAGCCCACAGGTTGAATGTTAAATCCCTTTATGAAACTGTAGCAATTAGACTCAAGTAAACTTCTCCTGGGCGCAGTGGTTAAGAATTTAAGCTCTAGAGCTGTCTGTCTGGGTTTGAATCCCAACTTTACCGCTTACTAGCTGTATGAACTTGGCCACTTACTCCATCTCTCTTAGTTTCCATACTTACTGAATGGATATAACAGCATTAACTTCCTCACAGGACTTTTGTAAGGATTAAAAGACATAATGCATATAAAACATCTCACAGAGTATCTATCTAACACATAGCACAAACTCCGCAGAGGTCATCTTACTACACGGGGGCTCACTTAGAATATAAAGAAAAGCCTGATGACTGGTAATCTTTGAGTGAATCCCCATTAGTTTACACTTTAGAGGAAAAGACCATCAATTATATTTTCAAAATAATGCCAGATCACATTAATAGAGAAACTTTTATTTAAATAGGTGATTATAGGCACTTAAAATACTTTCTATTCTAGCCAAAGATTTGTTTCCTTCAGATACATATAAGAAAGAGAAAGAAGACAGAAATGTTTTGCCATAAAGTTCAAAAGCAAGTCTTGATTCTTGGGGGTTTTGGCACATTTTCTGTGTGCTGAATGCTGAGATCTTGCTTTTCTTCAAAGCCTAACCCCAGTTGCAACGAACTGGGCTATAGAACAAGTGGTTTAACGATCCTTTGGCCTCTGACTTCTTTGCTCTCAATTCCAAGAACCCCTTCCGTCCCTCACCTGCAGACATCTGGCGGCACGATAATGCATTCTGCTCCTCCGCTAAGGTCTCGAGGGGCCTCTCTTTTCCTTTGCTCCCAGGCCTTCCCTCTTTCTCCTTTCTACTGAGTCATCATTCTCTTCTGGGCTGGCCCCCCTTACAGCATCAAAAACATCCAGACTGTCAACTCCATGGTTAAAAATCCTTCATTAGACCTCACTGTCCCTGGAATAAATTCATCAATCAAGTCTCGTTGAAAGTCTTAGCTGAAAGGTCTCCAAGCTATAAATCCCAATCACCCTTTCAGTTCCTATAAGTCCCACTTTCTATGTTGCCATGTTTCCAAGAAGACCTTTATTTAGTTAGCTACTTTACCGGAAACAACACCTTGCTTGGGGGAAAAGGATTAGTTCTAAGGGTTTCAAATTGAATTTTACCTTATTTATGGAAGGAGAAGGAGAAGGAGAAGATGAAGAAGGTGGTGATTGGCTGAGACTTTCAAGACAACCAATCTGAGCCAAAATATCCACCTTAAAATAAAAAAAGGTGCTCAGTAAATGAAGGGTGGGGGAAAAAAAAAGAGTATACCGAAGCTAAAAACAGCAAATGCATAGCAGGGCTAAGTTCAGCAGAAAATTCCAGCATGCCACTCATGCACAAACATTACACGCAGAAACCAAAGCCCTAGTGCGTAGTAGCGGGTTATCCTCCGTGCATTAATGTATGTTCTGAAGACTGTTGTTGTCACAACACAGCATCACTGAAGTACTAAAAGTAATTATACACAGTACAGAAGGAATGGAACAAATACCATGCGAGTCATACAGTCACAGAAAAAGAACTCCAGAGGAAAAGCAATGCCAAGCTTTACAAAACGTCAGGATGTTGAACTAGTGCTTTCAAAGCTACCAGATGTGAGATGAGCAAAGCTTCCTGGAACCTGAGAGCCACAAAGAACCTACCCAGGACTGGCTAAGAGCACAGAACAGCCTGCGAGGCCGTGAACTCTGCGAGCTCCTGAGCCGCTGGCCACCTTGGTGTGCAGAATTGACTTGAGAAGAGATAACCGATACGCTCCCCGGAGCTAGGCAGTGGCCAAGTCAGCATCGCTGAGGGGGACCACCTTGGAGCCCAGCTTGCAGGCTTCGAATCCCAGCTCCACAACCATCTAGTAGGGAAGTCATGACTGCTCACATCTGTATGGTGTTCGAGAACGCACTTTCCAGGTATAACTTCCTTCTGAAGAAAGTGGTGGTATGATTTCCATTTTGTAAATGCAAGTAAATTTGGTTTTGGAAATCAACTAATAATAGAAGAAGACAATCATGATGGAGTAACTGGGATCCAGTTTATGCTTCCACTTAAGACTAAAAGAGACGTTATATATGAAGCTGTCTTCAAATCACTGGCCAACAGGCAACAGGGGACCTGACACCTACCTAGAGAGACCTTCCAGGCCTCAGGTCAGGGACGGGGGATCTACACAAAGACCACTGGTCTCGTGAACTGAGGAGACAGAGCTGGGAGTCTGGGGCAGAGCGGTGAGGAGGAGAGAGCGGCACAGAGGCCCCAGAGACTGGGTGAAGAGGTGGGGATGGGATCCCAGGTCTTAGGCTGCGTACCGATCAGCACACACATACGAGGAAGCGGCCACATGAAGGGTTAAGTATCAACCTCTCGGCAGGGCGGATCTCACCAGCCAGCACGGAAAACCTCAGGATTCAGGATTCACGGGGTGTGATATCAGGTACAGAACCGCAAAGGCTTTTGCCTCAGAGACAGAGGCAAAAATATCCCTAGGCTGAACATTGCTCTGGCCCCACCCTAAGAAGCTTACACTGGAAGAATTAAACTGTTTCCTAAGTAACTTCCTTTTTAAAACAACAGCAACAACAACAACAAAAACCCTACTAGTCTGCAACTGCTGGCCACAAAAATAATAGGATCTGGTTTTGTTATATTTTGCTACTTAGCTGTACTTTGCTTCTGAGATGACATCCTTGGGCCACCAGGACGAATAAGAATCAAACTCTTACTTCTGACAACAGGCATCAGTGAACGTGGGCAAGGGCCTGTTTAGAAGACCACAGCAAGACTGACTTGCCTCACTGGTTTCCCAGGATGTTCTTCTGGATTCAGAGGAAATCAGGTCTTTTGGTTCAACTGGTTTTCCTGTTCTTCAAGACACAGTCTAGGAAGAACACTCTTCACTGCCCAGATCACGAGACTGACAGTGCTGCAAGAGAAGACGCCCGCCCTTCTCTGTGTCCACTTGAACTAGGTCAGACCTCGGCTATGAGGCCATAACCGAGGTCTGAGAATTAATGAAAAAGGTAACTTATATTTCACTATGGTTGCTTTCTGCTTGGCTTTCTACCAAACTAGCGAACAAGAGTACAAAGAATATATAGAAAGGTTCAACAGAGGCTGACGAGTAAGCAGAGCTCCCGCTGCCCACCTGGTTCCTTATAGAGGATGCTCACTCAAAGTTCAGTACAGGTCAACATGGGTCATTCAGTTTGACAAGTCTACCAGGTAAGAAGGGTCAGTAATCAGGGGACTCACCACCTTGTATATTATCATCCTGGGGGAAAGGTTTTGGAAGCATTCGTAGGTCCACCTTATTACACGCAAGGAAATTCTCGTGTGTGCCTCGGTCACACACGTCTACACCTTACTGGTTACGCTGTCACGGTCATTCACACTGCTACACCCTAATATACGGTCTCCTGCTTGGAGGGAAAGAAGGAAGGAAGGAACTTCCAGAGGAAGACTTTGTCCAGGGGCATACAACAAAAATGAACAGAAATTAACTGGGTTTGTGAAAGCCGAGGTTATGGTGTTTTGGTTTGCTTTTTGTAACTCATCTGCCTGACTGAGGCATAACGTCTTTATCTGACATTTCTCATTCATCAGATGTTTAATAACCATGTGCCAATTGTGTCAGGAAATGGGGATAGTAAACAAATAATGTGATTCCTTTATAAGCCAAGAATATTTCAATCAGTTTCTGATAAAGGTTTAATTCTCTTTCTCAAAAAGGCCCACAAAAAGTATAGAATTGTCTTATGTAAAAAGCCTAATCATTTCAGCTCAAAATACAGATAGAACTTGTAAAATTTCCGATTTTGTTCTTTATAGATTTTTTGCTAAAAGGACATCATTGAATTCTACAGATGAACCTCTACTGATTTAAAAAAGCCATCTACAGAAATATAAAAACTTACACATTCATTTAAAAATAAGGCTAGATCAGAACAACATTCTAATTCTATTTGCAGCCAGTCACATAAGTACTACTGACTGGAAAGTACCCCCTCAAAGCTCAAACAGCTCACTGTTCAGTCACTAAGTCGTGTCTGGTTCTTTGTGACCCCATGGACTGCAGCACACCAGGCTTCCCTGTCCTTCAGCACCTCTCGGAGTTTGCTCAAACTTATGTCCATTAAGTCGGTGATGCCATCCAACCATCTCATCCTCTGTCATCCCCTTCTCCTCCTGCCCTCAATCTTTCCCAACATCAGGGTCTTTTCAAATGAGTTGGCTCTTCACATCAGGTGGCCAAAGTATTGGAGTTTCAGCTTCAACATCAGTCCTTCCAATGAATACCCAGGACTGATCTCCTTTAGGATGGACTGGTTGGATCTCCTTGCAGTCCAAGGGACTCTCAAGAGTCCTCTCCAACACCATAGTTCAAAAGCATCAATTCTTTGATGCTCAGTTTTCTTTATAGTCCAACTCTCACATCCATACATGATCACTGGAAAAACCATAGCCTTGACTAGACAGACCTTTGATGACAAAGTAATGTCTCTGCTTTTTAATATGCTGTCTAGGTTGGTCATAACTTTCCTTCCAAGGAGTAAGCAAACAAAAACGTCTCATTAATTTCTAAAAAGTAAGTTCTGTAAAGATTCAGTGATTGAAGAGTTTTTAAAAAGATCTATACTGAGAACCTTTTTATAATTATATAATTTAAACACTAACAACTGGGCGAAAACCAACATGAGGACAAGTATTAACACATGTTTAGCAATGATATCTGAGATTTATTTTCACCAGCAGGCTAATACATGCTGGAGGCACAGCTACTAATAGGAAGTGCTCCTGAATCTGTAAAATACCAGATAAATAACTAATAATGAAACCACCAATAACCACTAAAAACTATTCTTTTTTAAAGGTATTGTAATAGCTGTCCTTATCCACCTTAAAATTATACTAGAAAAAGAAAAAACAAGAATCTAATTCATTTCTTAAATATCCTTCAATAAGTTTTCTACACTGTTTGCAACTGTGGTGTCTCTGTGTATATATATGTTTGTATTTTATGGTATGTATATATTTATTTTATTTTAAAAATTTTTATTGTGCTGAAATGTAATGTAAAAGTTCCCACTGTAACCATTTTTAAGCGCATCGTTTCATGGCATTAATTACATTGTCAATGCTGTGCAGTCATCATTACCGTTTTCATCAAACTCCCCCATCCTGTGTATATATTTAAACACCAGGAAGGTAACACTACCCGTAGGGAGATGCCTTTGTAAAGGCCCGATCATCCACATCTGCACATCTGAAGCTACCCTTGTTCTTCTACCAGCAGCCCTGGCTTCCTGAGGGGCAGCTGTCCTGCACTCTCCCTGGCCAGCCCCTGCTGATGACGCGGATTCCTGGCTCTGCTGTGCAACAGCGCTGCAGGGGACCCCCTCTCCTGCCCAGACGCCTGTCCGACAGCAGAGCCGGGGGCAGGCTCACAGGTGCTGGGTCAGAGAGCAGACGTGCTTCACGTACTAACACAGACTCTCACACTGTCCTCCAGAAAGCTTCATCGGTTTATCTTTACCAGCTCCACATCGGAACTGCCTACTGAACATGCCTTTCCTCACGTTAGGTGTTAAAACACTTTTAATTCTCTGCTAATTTGACAAAAAGAATTTCAAAATGAGCATTTTGCAATATTTACTGGCTCTTTGTACTTCCTTTCCAATGAAAAAATCTGTTCACCCCCTTCACCCATTTCTTTTTCTGAGCTGTTCATCTTTTCCCTATAGATTTATGAGAGTTCTCTATTAACAGAATTACCTGGTACCTCTGGCACGTTAGAAATTCTTTTCCTAGGTGAATATTACTTTTTGATTTAAATGTACCAGCCTATGGTTGCTATAAATTCTATTGTGTTTAGAAACACCTTCTATATCCCAAGGTTATAAAAAAAAAAATGTTGCCTATATTTTTTTCCAAGTATTTAAAAAAATAAACAGCTTTATCATTGTTCAAATTAAATTGTTCCAGCACATTTAAAGAATAATGCATTGTATTCCTTTGACATTTACAGTCTAGTCTATGCCACAGTCAAGCGGCAAGTCTGTGTTTTACAGGTAAGGAGTTCCCTCACGTTCTGGACAAGGAAGAAAAAGGTCACAGTGGGTCGTGGGGCTGTTGCACGAACGTTATCCACCACCATACTAGTCACTGCCTGCTCAGTGAGAAGCTAGAACAGAAGGGGCCCCAACAACCCAGAATTAGGAATTTTAAGGAAAAAAAAAGGAAGTGCTATTTTACATATTAAGTTAAAAACGTGTGAACTAACTACTCTGAAATGCAGTATAGCTTCAAAAGTCAAGGAGGGTTCAGATAAATTAAAAAATAACAGGCTCAAAGTAAGTTATTTATGAACATCTGCAGGTGGAATGTAACCTTTTAGAAAGATCTTTCTAAAAATATGATTTAAAAGAAGGACACGACAGTCAGAAAGATGGATAAGCAGCAGCTGAATGTGTGGCTTTAACCTGCCTGTGTGGGAAGAAAGCCAAATTCAAAACAAGTGGTGCTGAGAAGACTAAAAGGATACTGATTAGGAAGAGTGTGGTGTGGTGTGCTGAGCTGGGGGCGGGGGGTTGGAGCGGGGGCCTGCCTGACCCACGGGCAGAGGAGAGGGCTGGCTCCTTCCTTTGACGCACAGTAGGCAGATCCTTTACCAGCTGAGCCACAGGGGACACGCTCCTCCGACACACCTGCCTCCAAACAAACGGTCCTCCCGGGAGAAGGCAACGCCAGAGTCACTAGAAAAGCCCAAGAGGCATATCCCTGGACCAAAAACAGTATTTTCTAACCAACATTCCGAAAATGAAATGGAAAAACCTGACAGCAACGTTCTCCGAAGCTACCAATCAACAACAGTATTTATAAAACATACCACAGTCTTGGCCCATTTAAATTGTTCATACATCCCAGACAACTGAGACCATAGATGGCTGTTAAAAATATTTTTACCCTATTTAAGTAAATGCAAATGCTCAGATTAATTAATTACAGTCATGTATTCTGTATTTTGTTACTCCTGGTTTCAGTTTATTTTGTCTTTGCTTTCAAATGATCTGATTAGATTTAATGTCAGATTGGACTAGTAAAATCCAACCTTCATAAGTTGATTATATTTTCTTTCAACCAACCTGGAAGAAAAAAATTAAACTTATGTGGACCAGTTTATATTACATTTATGTAGTGAGAAATCTTCTTCATAATACAACAAAATTTGAAAAATCCAACCTTCATAAGTTGATTATATTTTCTTTCAACCAACCTGGAAGAAAAAAATTAAACTTATGTGGACCAGTTTATATTACATTTATGTAGTGAGAAATCTTCTTCATAATACAACAAAATTTGAGATTGATTTTTTTTGGGGGGGTAAGGAAAAACAACTTTATTTGGAAATCCCTTAGGCAGAGAAGATGGTGGACTCTTGTCCCAAAGAATCATTTTATGTATTTATTTTTTAATATAAATTTACTTACTTTAATTGGAGGCTAATTACTTTACAATATTGTATTGGTTTTGCCATACATCAACATGAATCCACCACGGGTATACACATGTTCCCCAGAGACTGATTTTAAATTTGTGTTTATGAGTTAAACTGCTTCAGCCAATCCTGAGCCAATGGTTGAAATAGGTCCCTGAATTAAAATACAATAAATAGCTCTGTTTTGTTTCCTTCACTTATTTTATGATTATCTCAATATAATTCCCCTTTATTGAAATGCTGTCCTTATTAATGTGGTTTCACCGGTGTTTTTGTATAATTCATTGAATCTCAGCTGGGTTGACTTTGCCCATCTGGCAACATTTGGAGACAGTTTTGGTGACTGCGGTGAGGGTGGTGCTACAGGCCAGAGATGCTGCTGGTTATCACAATGAGGAAGCGTCAGGCCCCAAATGTTAACGGCACCCAGGCTAAGAATCCCCGGTAAAATGTCAAATAACGTTTAACTGGGCTTCCCTGGTGTCTCAGTGGTAAAGAACCCGCCTGCCAATGTAGGAGATGCAGGAGATGTGAATTCGATCCCTGGGTTGGGACGATCCCCTGGAGAAGGAAATGGCAACCCACTCCAGTACTCTTGCCTAGAGATTCCATGGACAGAGGAGCCTGCAGTCTATGGGGTCACAAAAGAGTCTGATACAATTTAGCGACTAAACAACGAGATTTAACTACTATTTCTTCACATTTTATCTTGAGTAAACTTTAACTAGCCAACATTCTCAGGTATTATAGATTAACAAAATATACGAGAATGCTCAACTATGGTGATAACTTCACCTCCAAATTTTAAATATCTGAGCCAGACTAATTTGTAATTCAGGATGTCCACAAAAGCTATTTTAAAATATATAAAATCTGCAATTAACATTTAGTAACAGTACTTTGAAAAACTCTCTTAAAAGGTTAAGATATAAATATCCTATGAGCAGATAAATGTAAATGAGATGATTATTAGGCTTTACACTATTTAAAGCCTTTTATGTAGTTAAAAATATCAAGAGATATCTCCTAAAGCCCATTCACTTCTAAAGAGGTATGAAGCAGGAACATTTTCAGCTCCATCTTCTCAATTTTCTTGTTGACACTGGCTCTGGATAATCATTTAGCAATAACTGAACCAGGCCAAAGTACTGGAGCTTCGGCTTCAGTATCAGCCCTTCGAAAAAATATTCAGGGTTGATTTCCTTTAGGATTGACTGGTTTGATTTCCTCAAGTCCAAGCTCCAATATTTTGGCCACTTGATGTGAAGAACTGATTCATTAGAAAAGGCCCTGATACTGGGAAAGATTGAAGGCAGGAGGAGAAGGGGACGACAGAGGATGAGATGGTTGGATGACAGTACCAACTCGATGGACACGAGTTTGAGTAAGCTCCGGGAGTTGGTGACGGACAGGGAAGAATGGCGTGCTGCAGCCCCTGGGGTCGCAAAGAGTCAGACACGACTGAGTGACTGAACTGAACTGAATCAGGTAGTCACCTAAATTGGTCAAATTCATTAAAATTAATATTAAAATTTCAGTACATTTTTCTCAAATTATCCCGCTTTTCCAGTACAATAACAGTGCAAACTACTGGATGTGCGGCTGCCTTCACGCGCACTGCACCTGCACGAGGGGCTCACGCCGGACACGCACGGCACGAGCCAAGGCCACAGAAGTCATGCCCTGCTCCAGCCAGAGTTTTGACACTAACCGCAGAGGACCCTTTTCCTTCCTCGCCCTCGCTTGCGAGGATATTCCCAGTTTATCGGGTCTGTGTTCAACATGCCAGACTTTTACAAGCAACTCTGAATGAACACCCTGGCTTCTCACTAATAATCAATGCTATAAAAATAGTCTGCAGCAGGCTTAAGAGGCAAGGTCTTTGTTAGAACCCAGCAAGAGAACGCCACACACACACCTAACAGCTATTTTGTTCGTGCTTTCAGGGAATGGCAAGAGCTTGACACACCACAGGCTTCCACACGTGTGCTTTGTTCCGTCAAGCCCGACTACGATTTACACACCACAGGCCTTCACACGTGTGCTTTGTTCCGTCAAGCCCGACTACGATTTACACACCACAGGCCTTCACACGTGTGCTGTGTTCCGTCAAGCCCGACTACGATTTACACACCACAGGCCTTCACACGTGTGCTTTGTTCCGTCAAGCCCGACTACGATTTACACACCACAGGCCTTCACACGTGTGCTGTGTTCCGTCAAGCCCGACTACGATTTACACACCACAGGCCTTCACACGTGTGCTTTGTTCCGTCAAGCCCGACTACGATTTACACACCACAGGCCTTCACACGTGTGCTGTGTTCCGTCAAGCCCGACTACGATTTACACACCACAGGCCTTCACACGTGTGCTGTGTTCCGTCAAGCCCGACTACGATTTACACACCACAGGCTTTCACACGTGTGCTGTGTTCCGTCAAGCCCGACTACGATTTACACACCACAGGCCTTCACACGTGTGCTTTGTCCCGTCAAGCCCGACTACGATTTACACACCACAGGCCTTCACACGTGTGCTGTGTTCCGTCAAGCCCGACTACGATTTACACACCACAGGCCTTCACACGTGTGCTGTGTTCCGTCAAGCCCGACTACGATTTACACACCACAGGCTTTCACACGTGTGCTTTGTTCCGTCAAGCCCGACTACGATTTACACACCACAGGCCTTCACACGTGTGCTGTGTCCCGTCAAGCCCGACTACGATTTACACACCACAGGCCTTCACACGTGTGCTGTGTTCCGTCAAGCCCGACTACGATTTACACACCACAGGCCTTCACACGTGTGCTGTGTCCCGTCAAGCCCGACTACGATTTACACACCACAGGCCTTCACACGTGTGCTGTGTTCCGTCAAGCCCGACTACGATTTACACACCACAGGCTTTCACACGTGTGCTTTGTTCCGTCAAGCCCGACTACGATTTACACACCACAGGCTTTCACACGTGTGCTGTGTTCCGTCAAGCCCGACTACGATTTACACACCACAGGCTTTCACACGTGTGCTTTGTTCCGTCAAGCCCGACTACGATTTACACACCACAGGCCTTCACACGTGTGCTGTGTCCCGTCAAGCCCGACTACGATTTACACACCACAGGCCTTCACACGTGTGCTGTGTCCCGTCAAGCCCGACTACGATTTACACACCACAGGCCTTCACACGTGTGCTGTGTCCCGTCAAGCCCGACTACGATTTACACACCACAGGCCTTCACACGTGTGCTGTGTCCCGTCAAGCCCGACTACGATTTACACACCACAGGCCTTCACACGTGTGCTGTGTCCCGTCAAGCCCGACTACGATTTACCTGGTTGTTGCTGTTGGCGGCCGATGCATTGGCTTGGGCTGTACTTGCTGACAGGGAGTCGAAGAAGGCTTGGTCGGCCACTGAATTTCCACAAGCAAACTGATCTTTGCCATCACTGGGCAAAATCTGAACATTGGGAAGGACCATAGTTACTTACTTCATAGACTATAGAGTTATTTCAGAGGTAGAATCCCTGATGGCAAGTAAGAACTATCAAAAGGTTTCTATTCTTAAAAGGTATGAGCTCAAGAATATCTGCCCTAATGATTCCTTTCTGCAAGTGTGCAGAATTCTTTAGAAAAACGCAATTAATACCAGGATCAGCTTATCACATTTTTCTCATTCTTGTCAGTTTTTAGGATCCTGAATGCACGGTGTACAGAGGTCAAACATGACATAACGTGAGACCCGTGGGCCAGGTTCAGGGACCTGTGAATCCTCTGATAGTGTCTGGAAAGGTGGGGTGCCTGCCCGTGCACATGTCGGGCTGGCCTGAATTCATTTGGTTTTTCCGGAAAAGATGCTCTAGAAAAACCCAAACACACTTTCTGGCCAACCCAACATTTCAGCAATATCATCAGTATTCTCCAAAGCGCTCAAAATTCCCCACTGAACTCTCAGTCAGGACAACTGCCAGCCTTCCCATTTTGCAGGCAGCGCCCAGCACACACCCTCCCAGGGCATGTGATCTCTCTACTGGACGGGAACCCAAGGCAACTCTGTTCCTGAGCTACACTCCAGTTTTACTCACAGGCTACCAGGCAGCCTCAGTGTCTCGCTATCACCCGGGATGAAAGAGGCAGGCTCACCATGGACCCAGGGCTCCGTTCTGCGTGACCTACGGACAGCCAGCAGGGGGTGCCAGGAGGCCGACTCAGAGAGCCTTGGTCAGCTGGGTGGGGTGTGTCCCCACACCATCCTTGGCATTTATCACTGCAGAGCTTGCACCCGGCAACAGCTCACTCAAGATCCTGGGTCTTGGAGAATGGGAGAAGGAACTGACAGAGAGGTCCTAGACTAGCACAGGGAGAAGAAAGTGACCTTAGAGTCTGCTACTGAAACTCTGTGAGTCCACTCTACGAAAGCTGCTATCCTTGGAAGGAACTTCAGCTGAGTATTTGGAGTCACTCTTTGGCATATAAGTCTGTAGGTAATATTTCTTCTTGGTTCTAATTTAGTGAATTTTCTACATTTTATATAATCAGCAAGTAATTATTTTTACAATGGAATTTTTTTCATTAAAAATAAAAATAGAGTTATCTTTCATTCTTGTCCTTTAAGTTGATAATTCATAAAAACACATATGACAAAGACCAGGTTTAATTAATAAACAAGAGTAAATTCTTACCTCAACATAGTCTGTTGGAACAAGCCCTCGTTCTCCTTTGCTGTTTCTTCCTTCCAGCCATCCTCCACCAACATCCTCAAAAAGGTTAAAAGAAAAAAAAATATTATAGTTGGAATTTCCTGGAGAAATTTGGCTCTGGGAATTGTTATCCATAAAAAAAGTAATTAACGTTAACCCATTAACCTTTTCATTCCTATGGGGTTAACGCTGTTAAAAATGTCAAATTCTTAAGCTTTCTCTTTATGCCAGAAAAGGATATAATTTAAAAATGAGAAAAATCAAACTTCAACAATAATTGATCAGAGAGAGAGAAACAGAATGCCAAGATTTTGTAATTTCTTTCTGATGACTGGTCTGTGGTAGACTACACATGGTTTGCAGCTCTGATTGTCAAGGGGCAGAACGCACCCTCACTTCCAGAACCTGCGCTATCCTTCGTGACCTCTTCGGCCAACAGACTGAGGTGGAGATAACACAGGGTGAATACGGAGCCGGCCTCAAGAGGCTCTGCACACTTCAGCTCACTCTTCTTTCTTCCCCCAAAGAGCTGATATTTGGGTTGACAGATGATGACAGAGACAAGGCTCCGTCCGTCTCCCTGTTGGCCCACCCAAAGCCAGCCGACCCCCAGCAGGAGAAATGCCAGACAGAGGAGGTCATAGTGGCCTGCTCTGCCCTAGCGCCATGCTGGGTGATGCAGGCCCATGGGTGAGCCCAGGTCAGGAGAACCACCCAGCTGGCTTGTGGATCCCCAAGGAACAACAACAGACTGTTTAAGCCACTAAGCTTTGGGATTGCCTGTTATTTAGAAAACTAACTGGCCCAACCTTCCAGAGCGCTCCTAGATAAATAATGTTAATAAACTAAACAGTATAATGTATTCTATGCCACGATTCCCAATTTTTAATGTTACCTTTGAAAAATCCTACTGCTTCCCTTTAAGATAATAAGGGCTATCTTAAATTCATAAACCATACCCTAATTAACATCCACCTGAATCTAGATAACATATTCTTTAAAAAAGTCATTTTAAATGACTGTCCATTTCTTGACCACAACAGCAATTTAAATACTATTTTACTGAGAAATTAAGAGTGCTTCTTCATTAAAAAAAAAAAAGTAAATATAAGCTTTCATGTCTTCTATGATTAAAAATAGGGCCTATTTACTTATACACACCTGGCATACTGTATAAAACTACATATATTTTTTTCTAACCAGCAATTCTTTTTTTAACCATCAGTACTGCACAAGCAACAGGAAAGGAATTCATGTGGGTTTGAAAGATCAGCCTATTAAAAAAATAAAATCTTAAACATAAATCCTTAAGAGACCAATTTAAACATAACAGTTCTCTTACTGGATTTGTAATTGTGATGATTTCGCCTTCGTTAACTGTCAGTTCATTATTTCCAGGTTCAGCAGAAAAATCATACATAACCCGAGCCTATTGGAAGTAAAGAGAAAAAGAGGAAGTTACAAATGTAAACGTAACAGTAAAAAAAAGAGAAAAAGAACCACCTATGCCGCTCACTTTGTGAACAACATGTCATGACCGCGGTTGCGGTTGTTTTGGAACAAAGGAAGACGTCGGATCAAAGTGATTCATCAGCCCTGTTTGTGAGGAAGAATGACACGAAGAGAGAGAGCCCTGCTCTGCTCTGGGAGGAGGGAGGTTTCTGGTCGCCGCCCACACTGCACTTGAGATCAGGCCCCGAAGAACTCAGAATAAACCCATTTCAGCAAGGGGAAAAGAGCACGCATGGCCTTCCTGGCAGGAGGTAAGGAGTGGAAATACAGACACTGTTCACTGTGGGCACATGGACTCTCAGAGACTGAGGGATCTCCATGGAAGTATGTACACACGAGATGCACAGTCTTTAGATGAGCCTCCTGCTATTAAAACTCTCACTGTTCTTTACCTAGGGTAAATTTTGATGGTGCAGCAACCTTAGCCAACTAAAAACACAGAAATCTGAGCTGTGTGCAAGATATATTCATACTCTTCTACTAGAATACTTCCTACTAAGAAGAAAGTGTTGGTTGCTCAGTCGTCTCTGACTCTCTGCGACCCCATGGACTCCAGCCCACCTGGCTTTTCTGTTCATGGGATTCTCCAGGCAACAATACTGGAGTGGGTAGCCACTCCCTTCTCCAGGGGTTCTTCCCGATCCAGTGATCGAATCCAGGTCTCCTGCTTTGCAGGTGGATGCTTTACCATCTGAGCCATACGAAGACTTACCTAGGGCTCTCGTATACTTGGGTCAGGTAACCTGAGCAGCTGTGATTTTCAAAATTTTTCTTGCCATGGAATCTGAATCTCATAGAAAATAGACTAAAGGGAAGCTGTTCTGGTTGATGTGAGGTGGGGCTGCTCTTTCAGGCCCTTCCTCAAGCAGATGCTTGAGGTACCAACCCTGAGATGTGGGTTCCTTGGAATAACTGCCATGCACGTATTCCAAGAAAGACAACTACTGCTGTAAAAAATACATATACTTTTATGTCATGTGCATTTAGTCCATCTCAAATTCTAAATAATTGTCTCTTCATGTACTGTCTTATAGAAGGCAGTCCATCTTACAAATCGAGACCACATGTACCTAGGAAACGTGGTTTGTTTTGAATTCATCCTGGTGCTTCCCGGTGGCTCAGTGGTAAAGACTCCACCTGCCAAAGCAGGAGACGTGGGCTCGATCCCTGGTCAGGGAGGATCCACATGCCGCGGAGCACTAAGCCCACGTGCACAACTGCTGAGCCTGTGCTCTAGAGCCGTGCGCAGCAGCTACCGGAGGCCCTGCGCCTGCAGCCTGAGCTCCACGACAAGAGAAGCCGCCACAAGGAGAAGCCTGCGCACCGCAACGGAGGAGCCCTCGCTTTCCGCAACTAGAGAAAGCCCACGCGGCAATGAAGACCAAAGAATGAATATAAATAAATAAACAGAATTATATCTATATAAAAGTAATTGTCCTAAGAGGCAAAGCGAAGTCTGCCTACAGGGTTCACCAGCTAGGACTAGCGGGCATACACGCCTTTAACACGCATTTGCTGCACACCGACCATGGGGCAAGAACACGCTGGCCAGTGCTTCCTCCACACCTGCTTAAGGACACCTGAAATGCTTCTAACAGGGACCAAGGATTCACATCCAGTGGCAGAAGATTATGGGGAAAGATCCCAAATTCTAATTTACTTTGAAATACATCAAAAATTATAAGATGAACTGGTGGAGGAATGTGATAAAGCAGGTATAGTAAGTAAACTTATTTATGGAATCTTGATAGTGGGTTTATGGTGTCCAATGGAAAATGAGTTCAACTTTTCTACATGCTTGAAATTTTTCATAATAAAATGTTGGAAAGAAATGAACAGTAGTGCACAGCATCAGATCCTTTACTTTTACACACTGGGAAGGGGGACTGAGAGCCAGGCTCAGGTAGAGTGAGAATTCTGCAAGTGTCACCGTTTTCCTGAGGTCACTACGAGGACAGCAACCCTGGGCTGAGGTATGTTCCTCACGCAGCTGCAAAAGGAGATAGAATTCGGCTTCTCCCACTCAGGACTAAAACATGTTTTTAAAAACATGTCAAACCAACCTCAATCCCTCACGCAATGAGGGCAGATAGGAGGTAAAGGCCTGAGGAGGGAGAGGGGGGCTCCCCAGGCCAGGACGCACCCCCAGGACAAGAGCCAGACAAGGAACCCACTGTTTTGATCCTGCTCCTTGAGGATCCGTTAACAATTTTTTTGATCCACTTAAGTCCAACCAGGCCTCAGATACAGAATAGCAAAGCCTCTCCTTTACTAAACTTAACAACTTGGTGAAACAGAATGTGAAACAAGTCAAAAATAAAAAAATGGAAACTCCCCTACACATTTAAATATTACTGAACATCTACCCACGGAAAATGTCTATAAGCACTGTAGGTTTATTTTAAACATTGACTTAGGACTTGTTTTTTTTTTTTTAAACCTAGAGATGCTTAAGAATTATAACTGAGACTAACTTTGGGGAAGATTTAAAAAGCACATCCCCAAATGAGCATAAATGTCAACAGGAAAAAAAAAAAAAAGCCACTGAGCTGAGAAGAGCAACTCGGTTGCTCTAGGTGAGCAGGTTTGGCGCACACTGGAAGCCCGCCAACACCAGCTCCTCTCCCGTCTTCTCTCGGCCTCCAGGTCTCCTCACCTTCCCACCCTCGCCGCCACTACAGGGTCCACGCAAACAAAGATGCTGCCCTCGACCTCAACTGCCGAGCCGCCGACTATTTCTGATGTGGTCGTTGAAAGAAAAGGTTATTTTTCTCACTCCCTTTTCCAGTAGTAGCTGTTCTTTAAGAAACAACTCCAAGCATTTCAAGGGCTAAATTTCCACAGTTCCTGGTCAGTCAGAATTGGTGGCAGCCATTGAGAATAGCTCCAAAATTAATTTTCTTCTGTAAATTTTTTTAAGAATAGACTACCAGTAAAATTGATACATGCTTTTAAAAATGTTTTTCCGAAAATGGGTTGAGGTATGTTCTCCTGAAACATGACGCACTTGGAGGAGATTTCTAACTGGCCAACTAGACAAGCAGTGCGGCTTGAGAAACCTCCAAGACAAAGAGAAATGTAAACATAAATTCATTGCGTAGGAATATGTTTCCAAGAAACGAATAGAATGATCTTAAGTCTCTGTGTAACAAAAGGCAATTTACAATCACAAGGGGGAAGAAATCCTTCGGAATACTTTCACTAAACCAATCAAACTGTACCATCCACTGCCGTGTCACTCCGCCCAGCCTCCACTCCACTCATGCACAATGATTCTGGAAATACTTGGACCAAGGGAATCCAAAGGCCATGTTGTGACCAAACTGCTGGAGGCTGGGATGACTCTAAGAGACTTTCTACCCAGACTCGCCCGGACCAAAGCTTCTTTATTTGGTGTATAGAACAATCAGATGAAAGCATCTGAACAGTTCTTGGATGTGGTGGCATCAAACTGGCCATATCACACATAGCATCACTATTACCTCAATCACTAATATATAAAACATGAGCTACCAGGGAAAGAACTCTGCAATTCACATGAAAAGGTTTAAAGAGCATCTAGAACTCAAGAAAAAGACCGGCAATCCACCAGAAAAATGGGCAGAGAAACACGGCTCACAGAAAAAAATAAAATGGTCCTTATACCATTTATGTCTGGGGAAAAAAAATGCTCAGTCCCACACATGAAGGAAGACAAGTTGATCGGCAGATGTAGCCAGATCTCCCTTTGCTGGGGACTGCACTATTTAAACCTCTGCCAGCAATACGAAAGAAACGGTTCTCCCCAGCTTCACAAACAAAATCAATCACCCAACCTTTGTATTTCTGCTCATCTGATAAGTGAGAAATTTTGCCTCAATACAGTTTTCAAGATCCATTTACCCTTAGATCCAGAAGTCTCATTTTGAGAATCCATTCTCTACACGCATGTGTGTACCACGGCACTTAGTGCAGCACTGTTTGCAATATGAAAAGACTGCAGACCACCCTGGTAGCTACTAAAAGGGAATTAGTTACATAGACCATGGTATAGCATCATAAGAAAATATGTAGCAATAAAAGAATGGGAACAATCTATGTACTGACACGAACTACTGTATCATTAACTGAGGAGAGCTAGCTAGCTGCACAATAGGGCATGTAGTATGCTACTTTTTTCAGAGGCAGAATACTTATACTTGCCAGTACTTCCATAAAGAAGCACTGCTGCTAAGTCGCTTCAGTCGTGTCCGACTCTGTGCAATCCCATAGACAGCAGGGACCAGGCTCCCCCGTCCCTGGGATTCTCCAGGCAAGAACACTGGAGTGGGCTGCCATTTCCTTCTTCAATGCATGAAAGGGAAAAGTGAAAGTGAAGAAAGAAGCACTAGATAATTAAAAGAAATTCTTTTAAAATTGGTTGCCTATAGAGATGGGAGAGGAAAATGAATGGATAAGAATACTGAGATTTCTCAGTTTATTTCTTATCATTTTAACTGTGTACATGTATCACCTGCCCAAGACTTCTAAATGAAGATGGCGTGGGGGGGAGGTTACAAGAATCAGCAAAAGATAACTAGTTAGAAATAATGTAAGGAGATGTGTAAGGGAAAACTTTACAATATTCCTGAAAGACACAGAAAATGGGAAAAGCTGAGGAGTGTGGCACGCTGTTTGCAACAATGGCCACAATCAATCTTCCCATCCCTCTCTGAAGGTGACTTTGCCACTCCTCCCAGTACCAAGTGGAGGCTGTTTTTCCACCTTTTGACTCTGGACTCGTTCATTTGCTTGCTTTGGCTGACAGGGTAACAGCAACCGTGATACAAGCAAAGGGCATGAAGCACCTGCCGGGTGGGGCCTGCCCTCCCGGTTGCCAGGATCACCTCCCCAACCACATGAGCCTCTGCAAAAGAGAGACCACCGTCTCACCCCAGCCCCCCCAGCTGCACAAGGCGAGACCCCGGTATGTGGGCACAGCCACCCACGGCCTCGAGGCCTGGGCAGGCTTTTCAGACCACAAGAACCACTCACAGCCAATCTGCAGAGGTACAGGGAATAACACGCTGTCTTAAGTCATTAAGTTTACAGAAAACCATGAAGAGCACCAAAGGACATCTTAGGTGAATTTTTAAAATAATCTTGCAGTGGAGGAGGACTTCAAATACGGAACAGAAATCCTGAAGAGAGAAAAATTTCTCTTCTCCCAAAATAACACATACCTACCTTGCCTGGCAAAAGCCATTATCAATAAGATTAAACAAAAAAAACAAATGACAAGACAGGAAAAATATGTGACTTTTATCACAGACTAAAGTTGGCTCTCCTACTCTATGAGGGGTAACTATGAATCAGTAAAAATAAAAGGCTCTCAAAAATGTAAAACCTCACTTATAAAACTAAACAAATATTAATTTTCCACTATTAACTGGCAAAACAAAAACCTTTGATCAGAACATCGTGGGTGAGGGTGTAGGGGCAGAGAAAGAGGAGATACGTAGAGCTGGTGGCAGTGAGAGGCAGCCTGGCAGTGCCTATCAAAATCCAACTCAGCCTCCAGGAAGTCTTCCTCCAGAAATATTCACACATGTGCAAACGGTTATTCACTGCAGCTCTGTTTACAGAGCAAAGGACCAGGCCAGCCTGAAAGTAAGGATTGGTTAGTCAAATAGGGCCCTGCCATGGAAGGGAGTATCAAGTACTCCGGCCAAAAAAAAAGAGAAGGGCTTGCTTATTTTTCACATGTGGAATCATCTCTAAAGTGTGTACATTAAATGAGAAAATAAAGCAAAGTACACCATTGTGTCAAAAAAAAAAGAAAGAAAGAAAGAAAGAAAATGCATCTGCTTATCTCTGTAAAGATATATAGAAGTAACATTGCCTCTACGAGAAGACAGCCGGCTGAAGGACAGATAGGAGAGAAATTTTCAGTGTTATCTTTATGTACCATTTTAAGTGCTGTTTTTTTTAATATGAACTTACTGTTCAGTCAAAAAAAATTATAAATCAGAAGCACTGTCTTATACCACTAACCCAGGAAGCTCAGAATCTTGCTGAAATTACCACAGTCTTTTCGAGAATGTTTCCCCAGGTATGACAGAACACAAAATGCTCCAAAGTTTAACTCAAAAAATGGCTGGAAGGCAATCAGAATCCGTAGTATAGTCTACACATTCCTGGAGCTCTCAGTCTGCGTGCTGCTATTTCTGTGTGTGTGTATGTAAAAAGGCACTTTTAGAACAACAACAAAAGCAATATAATGAAGATAAAAAAGGAAAAGTCAGAAAATGTTCCTCTTCGCCCCAAAGGGCACAAGCGCTAATAGATTTGAAAGTACCCCTCAGGATGTTCTGCATTTGACACGCGTGTGTGCGTGTGCACTCGCACACACACACACACATATACACACACCCAATCAGAACCACGGCACCCGTACACCTCTGCATTTCATGTTTCATCTAGTCTTCGGACTCTTCATATCAGCATATCTACCCTGCTCTTTATCTGAGTTGCAAGGCTACTAATCACCACTCAACCTCCAGGGCAAAGCACAGGAAAACCTACTTACCTGTGGCTAAGAAAAAACTGCACCCCCCTCCAAATTCAAATAGCTTTACTGTGTTTCCTGGTTATAAAATGACATGTACGTTATAGAAAAACAAGATAAAGGTTTACCAGCAAACAGTACCCCAGTCTCAAACTTCAGAGACAGTGAGCAGGAAACATACACGCTCCCCTGACAGTGGGCTGTCTGCGCCACCCCTGCCCCCCAGCGCATCCTGACAATGTTTTCATTTCTCCCCCAAAGTGGGGATGAACTGTAATTACTGGCAACGTGGTGATAAGAGCTGGCTTCAGAGCCAGACCACGAGTCCAACTGCCCATTCTACTTACTGTTTCACCAGCCGTGTAAACTTGGCTGAATTCCTCAAAGTCTCCGGCTCAAATTCCTCAAGAATGCGATAAGGCCAACAGTATATGCCTCGTGACACAAATGATCAGTGAAGTAATAGATGTAAGGTGATCGGAACAGTGACTGGCATAAAGGGCTCAATTAATGCTACCTATCATGACCTCCAGCGTTTCCCCTCAGTATTATACATACATTCTGTGTGTGCTAAAAAAACTTGCTGCCGCACAAGGGAAACAGCCAGTGCCAGGTTACTGACTCACACAAGTAGTTCTAGAGCCTGTCACTTCACCTGACTGAAGGAGAGCCAGACCGCCTGAGAGGCTGACCAGAAAGAGCGTCCACCCCCACTGCGTGTAGTTTGAGTGCGAAGGTAAGGGGTAACCAAGGCTGACGGTGGTCCACAGGGAATTCCTCAACCCCAATCATTTGAAACAATATTAGAATGATGAAAATTAATCAGGAGACCAATTTTAAAATAAAAAGAAATCAAGTTTCTCTGTAAACAATCACTTGATTTTTTTTTAATGTATGTATATACAAAGATAATTGGGGGTTATTCCCAAGTGCAACAACAACAACAACAAAAAACAAAATACCAAGCAGAAGCGATAACCAAATGCATGAAGAGCCTTAGTAAAGAAAACCTTTTCAATAAATCACACTGTGTTCCGGAGAACAAAGGTAGGACATCACAGAGATGCCCAGCCACAAATATAACGTCACTTCATCTAAAATCCAAAAGATTTCTTTTTGAGAAACTGTGAATGAACTTGTCCCAAAGCACTCTGCTCACTTTAAAAAGGGCACCTGAAACGTACCATGACTTGAAAAACCAAAAATGACCAAACTTCACCTTTAGCACTTTAAGGCCACAAACAAAAATCAACAGCCAGAGATCATACGATCATTCTCAAGACTTTTTAACATTTTCATCCACCTCTAATATAAACTCAACCTAGTTTCCAAAACGGCACAAAGTACCTTAAAGTATTCATTTTCCTCATTAGGTTGAAAGACTGTCCCTTAAAACAAGTCCCTACTTCAGCTGTTAGTCTTTTTTGTCTTAATGCTAGTGATCACCAGCAAGGACCACCGAGCCCTTTACTACACTGATTATTCTGTACTGAATACCCAACAACCCCATTTAGGGGGAAAAAAAAATCTCTCTTAAAAGTTAAGAGAAATAAGTCCTCACAAAGAACTCTATCAAAATATTCTATTATACTCAGTGCTTCAGATTCCTTGCAGGGACTGAAATTTCCCCTAAATCCGTATTTTTTTTCAAATACAGAGAGCTTCAGAGCGCTCACCGAGTGCTGGGGAAAGCACAGGCCAGGGCGCCCGAGCGGTGGCGCAGCTTCTCTGCTGTCTGGAGGTCTCGTGGGTCAACTGTGACCGCACGCGAAATGGCAAAAAAAATAACCCTGTCCCCTAGAACGTCATCATTTTCCTGATAGAACACCAATCGACCCAAGGCCTTTTAGGATAAAGCGACTAAAAAAACTACAGTATAGACCAAGTAAAATTTAAAAAAGAAAAAAAAAACTAGAACATAAAGTAAATAATTGATACATCAAAATCTAGTTGTGAAAACAACTAATCAAGGGAACTCCCTGGAGGCCCAGTGGTTAGGACTCTGCTCTTCCACTGCCAACCGCCTGAGGGCCTGGGGTTCCATCTCTGGGAGGGGAACTATGATCCCATAAGGACCAAGAAAAAAAGAAAATCAACCAATCAAATAGCAAAAAGCAACAAAGAAGTAACTGGTATTAGATTTGCTCTGTGACCACATACTGACAAAAACAGCTAGAAAACTGGACAAAATATACAAAGTAACAGTTTCCAGAGACTCCGCAAAAGGACAGCACAGGAAAGGAAACTCCCAGAGAAAAGAAAGGGAAGATGAGCCCTGTGAAGGCTCTGGCTTTCTGACCCGGGGCACTGTCTTTCTGACCGGGGGCACTGTCTGACCAAGTGCTGCAAGAAGCCAAGAGCCCCAGGCAGGAAGCACAGGTCCTGCAAAGTTGACAAGCCAGAGACCAAAATTCCAGGAGGCTGGCCACCTGATGCGGAGAGTTGACTCATTGGAAAAGACTCTGATGCTGGGAGGGATTGGGGGCAGGAGGAGAAGGGGACGACAGAGCATGAGATGGCTGGATCGCATCACTGACTCAATGGACGTTGAGTCTGAGTGAACTCCGGGAGTTGGTGATGGACAGGGAGGCCTGGCGTGCTGCGATTCATGGGGTCGCAGAGAGTCGGACACGACTGAGCGACTGAACTGAACTGAACTGAACCGAAGGCGGCTGAAATCCGAGGACAAACTACCAGAAAGGAGTTACTCAGGGAAAAGGCTCCAGAAACCTGCACAAAGGTCTCCTTGAGCTGGTTGGTAAATACTGAACTGCACACAACTGGGCAAACTGCTTTAAGGCCCGGCAAAGGTCAACTCTTGGGAGCTGCAGGGTCAAAGCACTGTCGGAGGTCAGGCAGAACCAGAAGATACTAGAGCTCTGACTAGCCAGAGAGGGAAATTCCACTGAACACACCCAAAGCATTCAAGGTAACGACCCTAGGCAGGCTAGGGCTAAAGGCTACCCTGGAGTCAACACACTCAGAAGTTACCCTTGAAAGAAAGGAACTGATGCAACATCACCCATAAAGAGAAATATCTTAAAAGCAGCCAAAGATGGGGGCGGGAGCTAGACTCATGACACACAAAGGAACAAAGAAAGACTGTAGGCTTCTTATTAGAAACAATACAAGCAAAATCCACCTGTAAAGCAGTGGAAAATAACAAAATCTATCAACAGAATTCTGTGCCCATCAAAAACATCCTTCAAAACTAAACATGATATAAAGACATTTCCAGACGAAAGCTAAATTTGTCACCAGTAAACCAACACTACCAGAAATATTAAAGGAAGCTGTTTAACCAGAAGGAAAATGATACCAAACACCTGAATTTACACCAAAGAAAGAGCGTCAGAAATAATATGTAGGCAAAAAAAAAAAAAAAAAACTCATCGTTTAATTTCCCTAAAAGATATCTGACTTTGAAAGTCAGATAACTGACTTTTGAAACAAGAATAACCGCAGTGTATTGTGGGGTTTATAAAACTGAGAAATAAAATGTACAAAGAAAACAGCACAAAGGTCAGGAAGGAGATATAGAAACGTGCTGCTGCTGCTGCTAAGTCGTTTCAGTCGTGTCCAACTCTGTGTGACCCCATAAACAGCAGCCCACCAGGTCCCCCATCCCTGGGATTCTTCAGGCAAGAACACTGGAGCTGGTTGCCACTTCCTTCTCCAATGCATGAAAGTGAAAAGTGAGAGTGAAGTCGCTCAGTCGTGTCCGACCCTCAGCAACCCCATGGACTGCAGCCTACCAGATTCCTCCATCCATGGGATTCTCCAGGCAAGAGTACTGGAGTGGGGTGCCATCGCCTTCTCCATAGAGATGTACTAGGTTCTCATAGTATGCGAAGTGCTGTATTGTTATTTGAAATTAGAAATGTGTTAAGATACCAATGCATACTGTGAACCTGAGGGCAATCATGGATGGATGGATGGATGGATGGATGGAAGGAAGAAAATAAATACTCCAATTAAAAGACAGATTGTCAACCTGATAAAAAGTAAGACCCTGGGCTTCCCTGGTCGCATAGTGGATAAGAATCGCCCGCCGATGCAGAGGACAACGGGCTTAATCCCTGGCCCGCGAAGATCACACATGCTGTGGGGCAACTAAGTCCATGCACCACAACTACTGAGCCCATGTTCTGCAACAAGAGATGGCACTGCAATGAGGTAAATATATAAAAGAAAAAAGATCTGCAGGTACGTTATTGATGAGAAATTCACTTTAAGAGACAGAAAACTTGGAAGTAAAGGAATGAAAGTTAAGAAGAGATGGCAGCACTACTGCAGGGGCTCTAGCTCACATAAAGGTCAGGACGGGGGCAGAGGAAGTGCACAGACTCCCCAAGGACTGAGTCACCGGGGGGAAGACAGCCGAGAGCCAGGATCCCTGGAGGCCTGTACAACCTGACTCTGGATGTGCGTGCAAGAAGCAGGCAGGCAGATGTCACTGCAAAACTCCTCCCGCCACGAGAGACAGGGAAGGAAGACACCGGGGCCCTTTTCTTCTGAAGACAACTGGTCCTGGGAAAAGGCCAGTTTAACAGAATTTCAGTATTTCAGAAAGTAGACAAGAATTTCACAACACATAGTAGGTAAACTAACATCAGAAAAAACAGATGGTGCACCAGGTACTGGATTTACTCTCTAACTTCAGACAAGTCAAATGCTGACCAAAATCTAAGAATCAGCACGGCAACTCTGGAGAGTGCTCCTGGAGAGAGTGAGGACAAGCCCAAGAACAGGGGAGGGGAGACCAGGCAGAGGCTGTCGATGAGAGCGGGAGGCGCTGGAGGCCAGGGTTCACAGGGGAGGGTGTGGGAGAGCAAAGGGCCACACACAGGCTGCCCTGGAGACCTGTGGAGGGACCATCTCTCAGAGTCCCCGCTGAGAACTGATCAGCGTGCGAAGCAAGAAAACCACCCAAGGAAGAACCGCCCAAGGAGCACGCAGGACAACCTCCAAGGGGGTAATTAAGAGATATGTGGGATACCTGTTAGTATTTTGCAAAATCGACTTTAGTTTATAAAATCAAGACATTTATGCTTGCCTGGAAAACGGTAAATTTACATTACATATATTTTACCATGATTTTTAAAGTGAAAGTGATGTCACTCAGTTGTGTCTGACTCTTTGCGACCCCATGGACTATATAGCCTACCAGGCTTCTCCATCCATGGGATTTTCCAGGCAAGAGTACTGGAGTGGGTTGCCATTTCCTTTTCCAGTGATTTTTAAAAGTCCATGCAAATAAACAGTACAATGGTGGGGGGAGGGGAACACAACTAAGGTTACCCTAATTGCACTGCATTCCGTCTACGGAATGAGCTTTCTGTGGCTGATGGTACACCCCCTAACACATGGACAGCCACCAGCAGCTAGCAGTAATGTGGGTTTAAAAGTCAAAGAAACAAAAATGTAATCTCAAAAGTGGCCTGCCAGAAGTGTTAAACAAAATAAAATACTTTCAGTGTAGACACCAAGGATACAAAGCAGATGTGATGAGCTTCACACTGTAAAACCACTTTAAATTTTTTTGCTTTAGGGCACTTTTGGGGGGTTACATGTAAGCACATGACCTCGGCTGTAATTTCAAAAAACAGGGACTTCCCTGGAGATGCTGTGGTTTGGATTCTCCCACTGCTGAGGGGGCGAGTTCAGTCCCTGTGAGAACAGAGATCCTACAAGCTGCAGTGTGAGGAGGGGCGGGGGGGGGGGGGGGGGGTGGGAATGAAAGGAAGGAAGGAAGGGAGAGGAGAGGCCAGGAGAAAACTCTCACAGACTACAAAGATAACTGCCCCCTACGCTATATGCTCAGAGGCTCTTAGCCAGTTATACTTTCTAACTAATCCATGATTTTATTTAACTTCTCTGCTCTCTTCTCCTCCTTAGCATTTAAACCACTCTTTAAAGAATTCCTACTTCAACCCCAAATACTCCTTGGACCAATGTCTTCTCTTAACATCTCTAAGAAATTTGAATTTATTGTGTAAGCACACTCAGTCGTGTCCGACTCTCTGTGACCCCATGGACTGTATTCCGTCAGGATCCTCTGTCCATGGAATTCTCCAAGCAAGAATACGGGAGTGGGTTGCCATTTCCTCCTCCAGGGGATCTTCCCAACTCGGGGATCGAACCCAGGTCTCCTGTATTGGCAGGCGGATTCTTTACTACTGTGCCACCTGGGAAGCCTCAACCCCAGATACTCCTCTATCCCTCTGATCTATGCCTTCTCTTAACTTCTCTAAGAAATATGAATTTATTAATCAATTTACTTTCTTACTGGGGTATAGCTGGATTTAGTGTTAATGTCTGCTGCATAGAAAAGTGATCCAGTTACATATATAATCTCTTCCATATTCTTTTCCAGCATGATTTATCACAGGATTCTGGATTCAGTCCCCCATGCTACACAGTAGGACTTTGTTGTTTATCCATCCTATTTGCAATAGTTGGCATCTGCTAATCCTAAACTCCCAATCCATCTCCCCCAACCCTGGCAACCACAAGTCTGCTTTCTAGGTCTGTGAGTCGGGTTTTGTTTCGTAGGTTAGTTCATTCTTGTCTTACTTAGATTTCACATCTAAGTGATAATGTATATATTTGTCTCTTTTGGACTTCACTCAGTGTGATAATCTCTATGTCCATTTAAGTTGCTGTAAATGGCATTATTTCATTCTTTTTCATGGCTGAGTAGCATTCCACTGTATATGTACCATATCTTCTTTATCTATTCAAAAGAAATTTAAATTTTAAGACAAGCTGTCCACGTTCACTGTGTCCACCTCATTTGCTACTCACTCTTCACCCCACAGCAGCCGAGCTTTGCCTGTGTAACGACACTGGAATGGCTCTGTCAAGGCCACGAGCAACCCTCCTGGAGAGAAACTAGTGGACCTGCGGGGCTCAGCTCACTCCGCCTCCTGGCTGCATGGGACACCGCCGTCCACTTCCTCCTTCTTGAAACATTCCTCCCTTTGCTTCACAATGTGGGGCCTCTTCTGTCTTTTCTTTCTCAGGCTTCGTTTTAGAGGCAGGCCATCCTGTAAAAAGTTCATGTTCCCGGGATCCAGTGCTCTTCTCACTGGACATACTCTCCCCGGGTGACAGTCACCCCTGACAACTTCCGCCTGCCATCTTTATACTGATGAATCCTACATCTGAACACACCTCCCCTCTTCCCTGACTTGATTAAATCTGCTCATCTTTCAGGCCCCTTAATTCACTGAGATTTCACTTGTGGGAAACATCCTATGACCTCTGGAACCTGCTGGGTCTCTCCTCCAGGCTGCCTTTGGGCCTACACTGTACTTCCCCAGCGCTGTACTTACACGGTATCACTCCTGCTTGCTGACCTGTGGTGCGTCTTCTACTGAACTGTAAGTTCCTTCTCTATCGCGTTCAGCACAGTGCCTGACACAGCAAGCACTCAAATACATATTTATTAAAGGAATGATTAATCAACGTACTGCACAGTTTGGTATCTACGACATAACAGGTGTTTGATGCTCAAGTTAATGCATTCATTGCCATTTCCAAGTAAGTTTCACCTATTTCAGTTTTGAAGTTATAGAAAGTAGTTTTCTTGAGACGAAAAACTTCGTTTAGTCTAGGGTTACCACCCCAGCTAAAGAATCAAAAACCATTTAACAGGCAATCATACATCTCTTAAGTTTATAAACTAAGCTCTGTTTCGCAAAGTGCCAATGCTTATCCTGAACATTTCTTAATTATACTTTTCCTAAATCTCTACTGTGACTGTGGGGTGAGAATTTCCCCACAGCATTCTAGGCTTTTCTGCTTAAAGCCATCAGAGACCATATTTAAAGTCTGCACTCCCCTGGGATCCTCTGTGGTTACTAGAGCGGATGACCGGATTCTAGACCAAAGCTAGGGGGCAGGCACACATTCATTTGTCAACCAAATATGTAACAGGTAGTTACTACTGCAGGGCTCCGTCCTAGGTGGACACAGTGGCGAAAAGCATCAAGGTGGCTACCTCCCCTCAGAAGTGTTTGTTTTAGGAGGTGTGCAAGGTAATGCAGGTGGCGGTGGTTGTGGTTTAGTCACTAATTCATGTCCAACTCTTTTGTGACACCATGGACTGTAGCCTGCCAGACTCCTCTGCCCATGGAATTCTCCAGGCAACAAAGCTGGCGTGGGCTGCCATTTCCTTCTCCAGGGGATCTTTCCGAACCAGGGATGGAACACTTTTCTCCTGCATGGCAGGCAGAAGGTTCTTTACCACTGAGCCACCTGGGAAGCAGGTGGTGGAGGTCCTGGTAAAGAGCTCAGTCAGTTGATGCGAGAGTAACGGACTGCTGGTGGCTACTTTGAAAGGGGTTGTTGGGGAAGGTCACTTTGATGAGGCAACATGGGAGATAGGAAAGGCCACGGAGGCCTGGCGTGCTGCAGTCCATGGGGTCACCACGAGTCGGACATGACTGAGCAACTGAGCGACAGCATCTGAGCTGACACCGGTGAATGAGGGTGCCGGCGTGTGACAAGCAGGGTCTGAGGCAGGACGCAAGGCCAGCTATGGCAGAAGGAGCAAGCGCAAAGGCCCAGAGGGAGCGCTGTGCAAAGCTAAGTGTAAAAGTACAGACTGGAGGTCAAATAATACAAAGGTACATTTACGAAAACAGTTTTTCAAAAACCAACCCTTCTTTTTAGCAGGGCTTCTCCACTGTGTCTATAAACCAGCATTCAGGAGGAAAAAAAAAGAGTATATTACTTGAATAACCTACGAATAAAACACACTGAAAATGAGCTACAGGAATTAAGCGCTACTAAGACCAGAGCAGAAGCTGTGTAGGGTATTACGCAGGCCTCCCGCCTCCTTCCTGGGCCCGTGGTAGAGATGACTAATCGGCCAGCGCAGTCTGTACACGGCCGCCGTCCCTCGCAGCAGTGCCCTCCTACCAGCCTCTGCTTATCATCTCTGTCCTAAAAGTGCAATAATCAAAATGGATAATTTTTTTTGGGGGGGGGGCCACATTTGCAGGATCTTAGTTCCCTGACCAGGGATTGATCCCATGTCTCCTTTAGTGGAGGCATGAAAAACCACTGGACCACCAAGAAAGTCCCAAAATGGATAAAATTTTTAAAAATAATTTTTGTTAGAAAACTCCTAAAGAATATATGCCTCATGGTCCTGCTTTAATAAGTATGACACATTTTCCTGGTTTCAAAAAGACTGCCCTAAAAGTATAATTCCATCATAACCATGTATTACTGGATAAGATAAAAGACATCGGATACTTGATTTCTAGACCACATCAGTCACACATGAAAAAATGACAGGATGATCTGCAAGTCCCTTTGGACCTATTTAAATAATTTAAATTAACTATCTTACACTGTTGTTGTTCAGTCACTAAGTCGTGTCCAACTCTTTGCGACCCCATGGACTGCAGCACACCATGCTTTCCTGTCCTTCACTATCCCTGGAGTTTGCTCAAACTCATGTTCACTGAGTCGGTGATGCCATCCAACCAGCTCATCCTCTGCTGTCTCCGTCTCCTGCTCCCAATCTTTCCCAGTAACAGGGTCTTTTCCAATGAGTCAGTTCTTCGCATCAGGTGACCAAGGTATTGGAGCTTCAGCATCAGTCCTTCCAATGAGTATTCGGGACTGATTTCCTTTAGGATTGACTGGTTTGATCTCCTTGTTATCTAAGGGACTCTCAACAGTCTTCTCCAATTTTAAAGCATTGATTCTTTGGCACTCAGCCTTCTTTATGGTCCAATTCTCACAATGGTACATGATTTCCGGAAAAACCAGAGCTTTGACTATATGGAGATTTGTCAGCAAAGTGATATCTCAGCTTTTAAATACACTGTCTAGGTTTGTCATATCTTACATTAATCTGTTTAAATGATGCTAATAGATGCTACTATACTTAAAGATGGACTTCCTTAAGGTGACTCGGTGGTAAAGAATCCACAGGAGAGGTGGGTTCGATCTCTGGGTCGGGAAGATCCCCTGGAGAAGGGAATGTCTACCCACTCCAGTATTCTTGCCTGGGACATCTCATGGACAGAGGAAGCTGGTGGGCTACAGTCCATGGGGTCGCAGAGTCAGACACAACTGAGTGACTGAGCACGCACGCAAGCACTATACTTAAGTGAAATGTATAGATCTTTACTCAAAATGATGTTTCTCCTTAAAGCCGTCTACATAAATACACACACAACGGGGCTACGGGAGGAGCAGGGATGGCTGTTTTAAACTGACACCTGGAGGAAGGCCAGTACTCTTAACTATGGTTTATTTTTATCGGTGGTTCCTCTTTAGGGCACTTTCTCTTCTAAATTCATATAGCTACTATAACTCATCACAGAAATACAGCTGCTGTTTATCATATCAGAAGTATAAAGTTAAAGATACAGTATACCAAAGAGAATTGTTAGGGAAATACAATATAATTTGAAGAGCTGACAATGTTTATTATACCAAAAAATTAAAAAACACCAAAAAACGGAAGAATGAATCATACTTAGTCAAATGAAGAGATTTAAACAGGCACCAAGAGACGGAAAAATTCAGAATGAGGGAGTCATCACATGCAAAGATGGAGAAGCCAGAAAAACTCCCTGGTGGGTCCTAACCAGATGCCTCCTACAACACAGGAAGTGGACCTCCAACCAGGTTTTTGCCAGCATCCTCTTTTCTCTTTCTAGTTGGTCCTTCCTGCAACTAGAAGCCCCTACAAAAAGAGGAAACCACACAGACGAGGAAAGGTGAAGTGGGACTAAGTGTTTCTAGGTGGGACGCACGTCACATGTATCCTTCCTTAATTTTCAAAACAGCGCCCAACGGTGGGTGGTATTACTCAGTTCTGCAGGAGAAACAGCAGCTCGTATCAACTGCATGCATCAAGTAACCTGTTTTGAGGCAGAACGCCTGGCCAATGAGCTAGAGTTCTGACCAGCTCTTTGCCCTGCACCTTCCATGATGTCAGCTGCCCTGGAACAGGTGGGCTCTTCCTACCACCATCTTTCCTCTCAGCCAGTCAACCCAGCTCACTGCTGCCAGAGGCCCTCTCAGAAAAACCAGCATTGTGTCACATATCAAAAAGTCCTAATGACACCCTGTTCCCTGCGATCGAGCTCAGATCCATTTCCCTGGTGTTCACCATCCTCCAACATCTAACACCACCCTAAAAACCTAGCCCTGTTCCCCACTCCACAACACCAAGCCCTCTCCAATCACCTTTTTTCTCTCACGCAGAATCAGCACTGCGGAGTGCTCACGACATTCATGCCCTCTTCTCCCCTCTTCCCTGGGGGGTTAAAATCCGCCCCAATTTTGTTCAAGTTTTCATCCCTCCCTCTCGTGAGTCAGGTAAGGTAACCCCATGTCTGACTCCAGGTACTGATCTAGGCCTGATGAGCCAAGGCCCCAGTACTTCTTAATAGTGGTGCAGTTAACACTGGGCAAGGGGAGGACAATTCTTGATACTGTGATGATCCTGGAAGTCATAAAAAGCTTAACGTCCCTGTAAGGGATAAGAAGGCATCATTACAGACAGGGAACCAATAGCCCAGAGTGACTAATTTGCTTACGGTTAGTGAGCTAGAAAGTAGCAAAGCTGGAAGTGCAACCCAGGACTGTCCTCTCCAGGACACCCAGCAGGCCCCCAGCTCCCACTCAGGAAGTCATCCACTGAATATCCGCAACAGATCATTCCAAGAGGCTATGAAAACAAGCCGCCGCCCTCAAAGGCTAGTGGGAAAGACCAAAGGTTACGGCAGAATCAGAGAGGATGCTGAGCCTTTGTAATTTGGCCAGGATCTTTCATTTCCCCATTGAGTATGGTCTTGTATCCTGTTCACGAGGTTCTCGTGGCAAGAGTACTGGAGTTGTTTGCCATCTCCCCCTCCAACGGACCACGTTTTGTCCGAACTCTTCCGTCCGTCTTGGGTGGCCCTGAGTGGCATGGCTCATAGCTTCACTGAGTTATGCAAGCCCCTTCGCCTCGACGAGGCTGTGAATCCTGAAGGCACGAGGGCCTCGAGAACAAAAGCTGTATGTCTTTACTTCTTTTATCTCCTCTGTGGTAAACCTAACTACCTCAATTGCAAATTATTATAAGCACTGAACACTGGCTAAACTGAAATGCCAAGAAAGATCCTGTCCCATCAGCAGCAGCAGAATATATTTTTCCAAAGGATTAAGTCTTCCCTACTTCTCGAGCAGAAGGAAAGAGTAACACACAAACTGTAATTACTGAGTTCCCCATACTTGTAAGATCCTCTAAATTTAAAGAGTTACGATACCATTTTCTTAGTAAAACAGAAAATGGTACATTTACTTAAGTAAACTACACTTTTGTTATTCATTAGATAATTGTCTAAAATCCATTTTCTTTGAAAACGATACTGAAAAGCACTTCTGATAATCGTTTAAATCCTGATATGGCTCTAGGATACTGATTGACTAAAGGCAGCTGATCACGTTAAAGCAATACCAAAAAAATACTGAACTTACTACTACCATCAATTTTCCTCAAAGTCTGGTGGGTGCATGAGATTCACAGTCTAACCTAAGCAATGCCAGGTAACCAGCCACAAATCTTAACTTATTAATAAGAGTGCCATGACTGGCTTATTAATACGAGTGCCACGCATCCTGTGTTCCATGGGGCCGATCTGTCGGGTTTACTGATGTGCTCTGTGTTCTGTATAAAACACAGGATGTGTGTGCATGCTAAGTCCCTTCAGTCGTGTCTGACTCTGTGACCCCCATGGAGACCCCACCAGCTGCCTCTGTCCATGGGATTCTCTAGGCAAGAATACTGGAGTGGGTTGCCATGCCCTTCTCCAGGGGATCTTCCCCGTCCAGGGATCAAACCCACATCTCTCAGGTCCCCTGCATTCATAGGTGGGTTCTTTAGCACTAGCACCACGTGGGAAGCCCAAAACACAGGCATGCGGAATGAACTCCTGCCTGAGAGGCCACTCCCTAATATACAGGGGCCATCCTGACCCCACCAGCTGAAGCTGTACTTGTAGACCTGAGAGGCTGCTCCCTAATATACAGGGGCCACTCTGACCCCACCAGCCGAAGCTGTACTTGTAGATAAGCAATTGAATTATTACATAAGCTAATGAAACAAGAAAAAAGAGTATTTCTAAGAAAACCAAGTTGAAGGAGGCTTGATTAAAAAAAAAAAGTTGTTAGAAAGCTTTCTGTCAAAGCAAGCACATCAGAAACAACAGTTAAATGGGAAGTAACAATTTTTAAAAATCTAAAATTTTTGAATTCACAATACATGAAATTGCTTTGGAACTCTTTAAGTTCTTTAAAGGAAGATGGACCACTTATACAAGATGGATCACTTGGAACTATAATCAGAGGCACATACTCCCAAGAAAAGACCCTGGCTTTCTATCAAAGGACTGGTAAATAAATGGATATTTAAATATTTTAAGTTACAATAAGATGGTTAGTATTTCCTTTTCAATCTTCATTTTCATCCACTTTTCAATCAACTACAGGTACCATCTGGAGGCTGAAGGCCAGGCCTGCCTTTCTTACCCCTGAAAATGTGTGTGTAACCCCACTGTTCTCAGCTGTAATCCTGGGCAGCCTCCTGGGGCCTGCACCACCCACTGGACACACAGGCTGTAGGAGGGCCTGTCTGCTAAGGATTTTGTGACGTGTGGGGCTGACAAGAGGAAAGCAACATACCTACCCTAAAACCTTTGTGTTAGGGATAGTCATACTACCTATGGCAAAATCCATTTTAAATTAACTCTGGCAGATTCACACAAATGCCAATCAGTAATAGCTTTAAATATCACTACCTAAGAGAAGGCAACAGCACCCCACTCCAGTACTCTTGCCTGGAAAATCCCATGGACGGAGGAGCCTGGTAGGGTGCAGCCCATGAGGTCGCTAGGAGTCGGACACGACTGAGCGACTTCACTTTCACTTTTCACTTTCATGCATTGGAGAAGGAAATGGCAACCCACTCCACTGTTCTTGCCTGGAGAATCCCAGGGACGGGGAAGCCTGGTGGGCTGCCGTCTATGGGGTTGCACAGAGTCGGACACAGCAGCAGCAAGCGGCTAGCTAAACTAGACGTCACTGTCTTCACCTTAATGCTTACCAGCAGACAATTTATGAACGTGTTTACACCACACACCATCAGACTGGATATCTCAAGATGTTAAAGATTTATTCTGAATTTTTAAATAGGATACTAGGAATGGTTATATGTTTTTAAAATCTTATATGTTTTTAAAATACACTGAAATATTTATTATGAGACAGTATATCTGGAATTGCTTCACAATAATCAGGGAGGCAATTATTCTCCAATTAAAAAAATAAATAATCAAGGAAAGGGAAAATGGGAGAGGAAGGTTAAAGGAAACCACATTGGCCAGGAGCTGGTAACTGCTGCATCTGCCCGTGTATACATAGAGGGTTTACTGTACTACTCTTCTTTTGCCTATGTTTGGAATTTTCATAAATAAAAATTTAAAAATAAAGAATTATACCAAACTAGATAATATCTTAAAAACTCTCAGATGTGGAGTTTAACTTAAATTTTATTGTCATACATTGACACGAATCAGCCAGATGTGGAGTTTTTAAGCCCAAATAATATGAAATTTCATTAATATATTGCACATCAGAAAGAAAAAAAAAATCACAAAAAAACAAAAACACATAATGGAACCAGAGAAAGAATAAAGATTTATTGAATCTCAAACTCCTACGCCAGGCTGATGCTGCTTCGCCTAAACCCCTGAGAACATTCTGACCCAATTCTCACTGTACCAGTTGCTTTCTTACACTCCTGTTCTCAAAACTGCTGAGGCTTCAGGAAGTTTACATAAGAAACTGCTTTAGCAAGCAGTGATTCCAATTAGAAAAGGAATGAAGTCGGCTGTAACTGGTTATAAATATTTCTACATCTGCTTGTAATCTGCCAGTCTGGAGCTATTTTACTTACTCTCTGGGTGAACACTGGTCAAGTCAACAGGATGGTGACAGCCAAACCCACTGTTTTATAGCCCAAAGGGGCAAATGGTCTGAGAAGGGGATGCTTTTACTTTCAGCATATCCAGGAGAAAAGACAGAATGGAAAATTCAGTATGTAGAGATGCTTTAAATTTTATTTTAAAATTATTTTCAAGCGACTGGATTGGGATAGTCCACCTACATATATATAAAAGGATAATCCACGGATCCTCTTGTGCACTGATTGGCTTAAGTGGAGCACAGGATTTTCCTAGCACGACTTTAATTAGATAAAATCAATTCAGTTTAGAGAGGGGATCAAGTTAAGACCTAAGTCCAATATAAAAGTGAACAAGGCATTAACTCCCTGCAGTATGCTTTGGGCTTAATAAAGGCATGCGGCACGCATGCTCAGTCACGTCCGACTCTTGGTGACTCCATGGACTGTAGCCCGCCAGCCTCCTCTGTCCATGGGATTTCCCAGGCAAGAATACTTGAGTGGGTTGCCATTTCCTCCTCCAGGGGATCTTCCCAACTCAGGGATCAAACCTGCGTCTCCTGCATTGGCAGGCAGACTCTACCACTGAGCCGCATGGGAAGCCCTAATAAAGGTAAGCTCAACTGAAAGAGAGAGAAGGAAAGAAAAGAGAGAGAAATAGAGGGAAGGAGGGGGAGAGAGGAAAAGAGAAAAGTCAGCTAGCTGTTCCTAGTGTGCCAAAAGCCCTCCTGTGGTTTCACCTCGCAGAATGAATGCCAAAGCCCTCCTCATCACTCACACTCACTCAGCAACCTGAGGGTCCGGGCCACGTCCGCGGCCCAGCTGGCCAGGTGACCTCCCGGACCTCTGGGTACACTCTCCCCAAGGGTAATGCCTTTTCCTTTAGAGATGGAAATTTCAAGCCTTCCCTGGGATCTGGACTTGAGGGTCACCTTCCCAGACACTTCCTTGGCCACCCCACCCCACACTGTGTGCATAAACAGCACATGCTCTCACCTCTCAGCAAGTTCTCTTCTCCCAGTTGAATTTTTCTGATTTCTTTTTTTTTTACTGCCATCTCCTCCATTAGCATGCAAGGCCCAGGAGAGCAGGGATTTTTTTTGTCTGAGTGCAGACACTTAAAATTATTCTAATGTTGTATTCCTAATGCTCCAACCGTTTCTGGCCCATGACTGGTGCGCAACGATTTACTGAAGGTAATAAAATATCCCAGTGGTCTACCACATGAAGATCCAATGAGATGTACTATCTGTGAACTTAGTAAACGGATCTGCTAAACACATGCAGTGGTTTTATAACAGACTTCCCAGCAAGGCCAATGTGCTTTATAATCTCATTCACACTTGTTCTCTAAGCCGATAACATTCTGCCTTGTTTTTATCTTATTTTCATGTATGCAAGGTAACTGACTAGAAGAAATAATAAGGCACACCAAGGCAATGGCAAAAAGAATCACCAGCCCCTCCATCCATGGAATTCTCCAGGCAAGAATACTGGAGTGGGTTGCCATTTCCCTTCTCCAGGAGACCTTCCCGACCCAGGGATTGAACACAGGTCTCCTGCCTTGCAGGCAGACTCTTCACTGACTCAGCCACCAGGGAAGCCCAAGAATATGGGAAGATCCCTGCCTTCAAATTACACCTAACCCTGGGTAAGAGGAGAAGAATGTGAGCTACAGATTACATAGCTGAATCTTCCAGTAGGATGAGGACATAAATGGTTGTAAATTATTACAGAGAAATGAAGTTTTGTTTTTTTCCATTGTGCAATGGAACTCACACCTGAGTTCCTATTGTTACTTGTATGTTACAGATGAGGGAAATGAAACATTAAGGAACTTTCCAAAGTAATACACGTGGATTTGATTGGGATTTGAACCCAGCCTCCCAATCTCTCTGCAGTTCCACCACTACTACAGTGAAATACATAAATCTCACGATCACATAGAACTCATTTTTCATTCATTGCATCTCTAATAGGAGACATGACACAATGTCTCTTCTAAAGGTAAGATTCAAGGGAACTCAAATGGCAATAAGCTGTTAGCAATCACCTTTTTATGTAATAGCTAACTTCAATCATAGAGAAATGCCAACAACCTCAAGATCAATTCATTACATACATACATACATAGATACATACATACGGGCTTCCCTGGTGGCTCAGATGGTAAAGAATCCGCTTTCAATGCAGGAGATCTAGGTTCAATACCTGGGCTGGGAAGATCCCCTAGAGAAGGGAATGGCAACCCACTCCAGTATGCCTGCCTGAAGAGTCCTATGGACAGATTAGCCTGGAGGGCTACAGTTCATGGGGTCGCAAAGAGTCAGACATGACTGAGTGACTAACACCTTCTTCACTTTCCTGAAAACTCACCAGCTGGGAATCTCTAATCTAGAATAAACTCTAGGTGCTGCAAAGCAGGCACATGAATACTCCAAGTATTTTAACTGATCTGCTAGCGTGGAAATCAAAAGAAGCAGATCCGTTTTAACCGTTGGGAGATGCTGTGTCCAAGGCCATCAGGGATTTAGAAGGGGCCGAGTCACAGAAACAGATTATCTGCAGGGCACATGTTGTTCACTGGACCGCAAAAGTAGCTTATTGTCTAGTCTCAGATAAAAACTGAGGTCACAACTAGGCATGTTGGAAATGCAGGCCTTCTTTGACAGGTACTCTCTGTCCTGCAAAAGCAGTCGCTCTAATAAGGAACTGTTTAAAGGACCTCAAACTAAATGTGTCCTCACTTATTTAACACTACGCCCTCATCTCAAGCAGAGAAATGATCTGTATTACGACTGACGTATGTCGGAGTAATCCACTAGTTTTTATTTTCTCATAAACTTTTTCAAACTGTGGCCTCTTTACTGCTATAAACTCAAGTTTTACATTTCCAATGACAGTAAATGCAGCAAAACAGAGGGAAGGTCTCACTTCCAACCCCGGATTCTTATGCCATCACCGGGCACTGCGTGCACTTCTACCACAACAATGAGAACTCTGAACTGAAGAGATTCAGAGTCTGCCTTCCCCACTAGATTATAAGTTCTCTGAGAGCAGAAAAATGGCTGCACTGTTCACTTACAGAATTTATAAGTTCTGGAGAAAGACTGTTGAATGAAATAACATGCTTTTGATGTCTGGTAGCATACTTAATATATCCCAGAGATACCCCTCGATATTTATGTACAATAATATTCTAAAGTTAACCACAGAACATGAACATCGAATGCATTCCTTCCATAACTAACAGTGTATGCTGTTTATGGACCAGCAAGAGACTGGATGGTATAAATGCCGTTCCACATTATCTGGAAATACAAGGGTTTCACAGCACTCTTCTGCACTGTTCACACACACACACGGACTCCTGTTGATAGTGCATAGGCAAGCTGCATGAATGCAGGCTACTTTCTGAAGCAAACTTGCGTTCATGCGATGAGTCCTAGACCAACTTAATTATCAAACGTAGGTTTTTGTAGTTAGGGATGATATTCTTTGTTTTCTCTGACTTTAAAAACATCTGTCATTTTACTTCTTTGAGGCATCGACGTGGGCAAACAGGAAAGTTTAATGTGGTGAAATTTAAATTCATCAAAATTAAGTATAGGTGCACACTACACAAGTTTAAAAAAACTGGATTTACACAAATATAATCTCAATTACAAAATAATTAAAACACAGGATCCTTTTACATAGTAATCTCCCCTAGTGAATTAAAAATCATTATCACTATACAACCACTTCGGGAACATATGATACAAAGCAAATAAATCTGGACTGATTTCTGTGAACTATAATGATATTCAAAACTGTATGACATGTTTTCTGGCTAACCAAAAAGCAACAAGAAAAGTAACAACCAGTCACAGTCACTTCACCACCATAATAATCAGAGACTCTAACAGATGAAGCCATTTTGCACATAACACAAATAACCAATCAGTACAACGCTGAAAAAAGTTACTGAAAACCACAAATTGATAAGAAGCATAACAGTTTTTGAGAATACCAATTTAAAAATTTTCAACCTCGCTTGAACTCATCAGATTAGAATACTTTAAGCAAGAAACAAATACTGCACACAGCACACTAGAGCCCACCTACTTTACTGTTCACAGTTCTAGAGATGAACCCAGGACAGAACCTGGGTTCTTACTTGCTTTTTCCATCTTCTTCAACATTGCTTCTCTAAGTGTGGTCCCTAGACCAGCAGCACCTTGCAACTGGTGGAAATGCAGGTTCTGGTCCCACCTCCTGAATCAGGAACTCAGAAATCAAACAGCAATTTGCGATTTAAGGAGCTCTCCAGGTAAGGGACATTTGTTGAACCATGTGGCTCAGATGGTAAAGAAACCACCTGTGATGCAGGAGACCCAGGTTTGACCCCTGGGGCGGGAAGATCCCCTGGAGAAGGAAAGGACAACCCACTCCAGTATTCTGCCTGGGAAATCCCTCGGGCTACAGTCCATGGGGTCACAAAGAGTCGACCCAGCTGAGTGCCTAACACTTTTACTTTCACATTACAGGTTGGGGGCTGCGATGCAGCTCAGGTGCCACAGCTCTGCCATCAATGCCTCAACATGATTGCCACTCATAGAATATGTACGCGCTTTAGTGAGAGTCCAGTTTCTTTCTTAGATGGAAGTTTATTACCACGGCCATCATCTTCTTTACAGGACAGGTTCCTACCGAGTCAGAGAAGAAGGAGTTTTGGGGAAAATAATTAATACTCACATTTTAGAGAACAATCATCTATCACTTTTGTAATATAAACTATAAGAAGAGTGAAGGATGTTTTTACTTATCAAAAAGGGGAATGGGTTTTTAAATACTATAGATACCGTAGTGAAGACTAGAACCATCTTTAATATCAGAATTTTCAAAAACAATCCCCATAAGTTTTTGCTATCATCATGGCTTTAAATGATTAAAATGGATCAATCTTATGTAACTACAGATTTCGTAAAGTCTATTGGTTTCCTAGGTTTTCTGGTTTCAAGAAACTGAATATACTTTACTTAATAGTTGGAGGAGGAAATGGCAACCCACTCCAGTATTCTTGCCTGGAAAATCCCACGGACAGAGGAGCCTGGCGGGCTACAGCCCATGGGGTCGCAAAGAATCAGACACGACTTAGTGACTGCACACAAATGGCAATCATGAGACAAAGGAAGCCCGACATATCAACAAAAAGACTAAAATTTTAAATTCAACTCTTCACTCTCAAATCTTACGAAGGTGGGGAGTGAAGAAACTGCTGCTGACTCACAAAGGCGTCCTTTGAGCTCCCGAGGGAAAGAGTTCAGAGAGGCAGGTAAAGCAAGAAGAGCAATTTTCCAAAAGCTTCAGGTTCAGTGCTGGTTAGTCAGTAAGTTTTCAGCCATTTTTAAAAGCTTAAGAAACATACTTTTTCTCCTTTGGAAGAAGAAAATATGGTGCTTAAGGAAGAAAAATACATTTTAAGTTTCTATTTGTAATACTGAATGTATTAGCATTTTCCTACTGAAGCGCCCCTTACTATGTATAAGCATTAACTGGAAAACTTGTTTTTTATCTTAGCATAATTGAAAACAAATTAACAGAAGGTGGATAAATTTGGGAGTCAGCTTCAGAGGTTCTGGTGAATGACAATAAGTTCTTAAGTTTAAAAAAATTAACTTGTTTTCTTCCTCATTACAAAAACGATAAATATTCATTACTCCAATCGTGAGAATACAAACAAGATGAAAAAGAAGTTAAGGGTGAGTTGCATGTATGCGTGCTCAGTTGTGGCGGACTCTTTGCAATCCTGTGGACTGTAGCCCGCCAGCTTCCTCTGTCCACGGAATTTTCCAGGCAAGAATACTGGAGCTGGTTGCCATTTCCGACTCCAGGGGCTCTTCCCAAGGCCTGAACTCGTGTCTCTTATGTCTCCTGCGCTGACAGGTGGGTCCTTCACCACC